>NC_090289.1:600000-952500 GCF_037392515.1 Haliotis asinina
CAAACTTCAGTTTAGTTGTGTAACGCAGAATGTGATTGATGTAATGCCAATTCCGTACCAGACTACCAAACTTCAGTATAGTTGTGTAACGCACAATGTGATTGATGTAATACCAATTCCGCACCAGAGTGCCAAACTTCAGTATAGTTGTGTAACGCACAATGTGATTGATGTAATGCCAATTCCGTACCAGACAGCCAAACTTCAGTGTAGTTGTGTAACGCACAATGTGATTGATGTAATGCCAATTCAGTACCAGACAGCCAAACTTCAGTATAGTTGCGTAACGCACAATGTGATTGATGTAACACCAATTCCGAAGCAGACTGCAAAACTTGAGTTTAGTTGTGTAACGCACAATGTGATTGATGTAATACCAATTCCGTACCAGACTGCCAAACTTCAGTATAGTTGTGTAACGCACAATGTGATTGATGTAATACCAATTCCGTACCAGACAGCCAAGCTTCAGTATAGTTGTGTAACGCACAATGTGATTGATGTAATACCAATTCCGTTCCAGACTGCCAAACTTCAGTGTAGTTGTGTAACGCACAATGTGATTGATGTAATACCAATTCCTTACCAGACTGCCAAACTTCAGTATAGTTGTGTAGCGCACAATGTGATTGATGTAGTGCCAATTCCGTACCAGACTGCCAAACTTCAGTATAGTTGTGTAACGCACAATGTGATTGATGTAATACCAATTCCGTACCAGACAGCCAAACTTCAGTATAGTTGCGTAACGCACAATGTGATTGATGTAGTGACAATTCCGTACGAGACTGCCAAACTTCAGTGTAGTTGTGTAACGCACAATGTGATTGATGTAATACCAATTCCGTACCAGACAGCCAAATTTCAGTATAGTTGTGTAGCGCACAATGTGATTGATGTAATACCAATTCCGTACCAGACTGCCAAACTTTAGTGTAGTTGTGTAACGCACAATGTGATTGATGTAATACCAATTCCGTACCAGACTACCAAACTTCAGTATAGTTGTGTAACGCACAATGTGATTGATGTAATACCAATTCCGTTCCAGACAGCCAAACTTCAGTGTAGTTGTGTAACGCACAATGTGATTGATGTAATGCCAATTCCGTACCAGACAGCCAAACTTCAGTATAGTTGCGTAACGCACAATGTGATTGATGTAACACCAATTCCGAACCAGACTGCCAAACTTCAGTATAGTTGTGTAACGCACAATGTGATTGATGTAATGCCAATTCCGTACCAGACTGCCAAACTTCGGTTTAGTTTGTGTAACGCACAATGTGATTGATGTAATACCAACTCCGTACCAGACTGCCAAACTTCAGTATAGTTGTGTAACGCACAATGTGATTGATGCAATACCAATTCCGTACCAGACTGCCAAACTTCAGTATAGTTGTGCAACGCACAATGTGATTGATGTAATACCAATTCCGTACCAGACAGCCAAACTTCAGTATAGTTGCGTAACGCACAATGTGATTGATGTAGTGCCAATTCCGTACGAGACTGCCAAACTTCAGTGTAGTTGTGTAACGCACAATGTGATTGATGTAATAACAATTCCGTACCAGACAGCCAAACTTCAGTATAGTTGTGTAGCGCACAATGTGATTGATGTAATACCAATTCCGTACCAGACTGCCAAACTTCAGTGTAGTTGTGTAACGCACAATGTGATTGATGTAATACCAATTCCGTACCAGACTGCCAAACTTCAGTATAGTTGTGTAACGCACAATGTGATTGATGTAATACCAATTCCGTACCAGACAGCCAAGCTTCAGTATAGTTGTGTAACGCACAATGTGATTGATGTAATACCAATTCCGTTCCAGACTGCCAAACTTCAGTGTAGTTGTGTAACGCACAATGTGATTGATGTAATACCAATTCCTTACCAGACTGCCAAACTTCAGTATAGTTGTGTAGCGCACAATGTGATTGATGTAGTGCCAATTCCGTACCAGACTGCCAAACTTCAGTATAGTTGTGTAACGCACAATGTGATTGATGTAATACCAATTCCGTACCAGACAGCCAAACTTCAGTATAGTTGCGTAACGCACAATGTGATTGATGTAGTGCCAATTCCGTACGAGACTGCCAAACTTCAGTGTAGTTGTGTAACGCACAATGTGATTGATGTAATACCAATTCCGTACCAGACAGCCAAACTTCAGTATAGTTGTGTAGCGCACAATGTGATTGATGTAATACCAATTCCGTACCAGACTGCCAAACTTCAGTATAGTTGTGTAACGCACAATGTGATTGATGTAATACCAATTCCGTACCAGACTGCCAAACTTCAGTATAGTTGTGTAACGCACAATGTGATTGATGTAATACCAATTCCGTACCAGACAGCCAAGCTTCAGTATAGTTGTGTAACGCACAATGTGATTGATGTAACACCAATTCCGTACCAGACTGCCAAACTTCAGTGTAGTTGTGTAACGCACAATGTGATTGATGTAATACCAATTCCGTTCCAGACTGCCAAACTTCAGTGTAGTTGTGTAACGCACAATGTGATTGATGTAATACCAATTCCGTACCAGACAGCCAAACTTCAGTATAGTTGCGTAACGGACAATGTGATTGATGTAATGCCAATTCCGTACCAGACAGCCAAACTTTAGTATAGTTGCGGAACGCACAATGTGATTGATGTAATGCCAATTCCGTACCAGACAGACAAACTTCAGTATAGTTGTGTAACGCACAATGTGATTGATGTAATGCCAATTCCGTACCAGACAGCTAAACTTCAGTATAGTTGCGTAACGCACAATGTGATTGATGTAATACCAATTCCGTACCAGACTGCCAAACTTCAGTGTAGTTGTGTAACGCACAATGTGATTGATGTAATACCAATTCCGTTCCAGACTGCCAAACTTCAGTGTAGTTGTGTAACGCACAATGTGATTGATGTAATACCAATTCCGTACCAGACTGCCAAACTTCAGTATAGTTGTGTAACGCAGAATGTGATTGATGTAATACCAATTCCGTTCCAGACAGCCAAGCTTCAGTATAGTTGTGTAACGCACAATGTGATTGATGTAATACCAATTCCGTACCAGACTGCCAAACTTCAGTGTAGTTGTGTAACGCACAATGTGATTGATGTAATACCAATTCCGTTCCAGACTGCCAAACTTCAGTATAGTTGTGTAACGCACAATGTGATTGATGTAATACCAATTCCGTACCAGACTGCCAAACTTCAGTGTAGTTGTGCAACGCACAATGTGATTGATGTAATACCAATTCCGTACCAGACAGCCAAACTTCAGTATAGTTGCGTAACGCACAATGTGATTGATGTAGTGCCAATTCCGTACGAGACTGCCAAACTTCAGTGTAGTTGTGTAACGCACAATGTGATTGATGTAATACCAATTCCGTACCAGACTGCCAAACTTCAGTGTAGTTGTGTAACGCACAATGTGATTGATGTAATACGAACTCCGTACCAGACTGCCAAACTTCAGTATAGTTGTCTAACGCACAATGTGATTGATGTAATACCAATTCCGTAGCAGACACCCAAGCTTCAGTATAGTTGTGTAACGCACAATGTGATTGATGTAATACCAATTCCGTACCAGACTGCCAAACTTCAGTGTAGTTGTGTAACGCACAATGTGATTGATGTAATGCCAATTCCGAACCAGACTGCCAAACTTCAGTATAGTTGTGTAACGCACAATGTGATTGATGTAATGCCAATTCCGTACCAGACTGCCAAACTTCAGTATAGTTGTGTAACGCACAATGTGATTGATGTAATGCCAATTCCGTACCAGACAGCCAAACTTCAGTATAGTTGTGTAACGCACAATGTGATTGATGTAATACCAATTCAGTACCAGACTACCAAACTTCAGTATAGTTGTGTAACGCACAATGTGATTTATGTAATACCAATTCCGTACCAGAGTGCCAAACTTCAGTATAGTTGTGTAACGCACAATGTGATTGATGTAATGCCAATTCCGTACCAGACTGCCAAACTTCGGTTTAGTTGTGTAACGCACAATGTGATTGATGTAATGCCAATTCCGTACCAGACAGCCAAACTTCAGTGTAGTTGTGTAACGCACAATGTGATTGATGTAATGCCAATTCCGTACCAGACAGCCAAACTTCAGTATAGTTGCGTAACGCACAATGTGATTGATGTAACACCAATTCCGAACCAGACAGCCAAACTTCAGTGTAGTTGTGTAACGCACAATGTGATTGATGTAATACCAATTCCGTACCAGAGAGCCAAACTTCAGTATAGTTGCGCAGCGCACAATGTGATTGATGTAACACCAATTCCGAACCAGACTGCCAAACTTCAGTTTAGTTGTGTAACGAAGAATGTGATTGATGTAATGCCAATTCCGTACCAGACTGCCAAACTTCAGTATAGTTGTGTAACGCACAATGTGATTGATGTAACACCAATTCCGAACCAGACAGCCAAACTTCAGTGTAGTTGTGTAACGCACAATGTGATTGATGTAATACCAATTCCGTACCAGAGAGCCAAACTTCAGTATAGTTGCGTAACGCACAATGTGATTGATGTAACACCAATTCCGAACCAGACAGCCAAACTTCAGTTTAGTTGTGTAACGCAGAATGTGATTGATGTAATGCCAATTCCGTACCAGACTGCCAAACTTCAGTATAGTTGTGTAACGCACAATGTGATTGATGTAATACCAATTCCGTACCAGACTACCAAACTTCAGTATAGTTGTGTAACGCACAATGTGATTGATGTAATACCAATTCCGCACCAGAGTGCCAAACTTCAGTATAGTTGTGTAACGCACAATGTGATTGATGTAATGCCAATTCCGTACCAGACAGCCAAACTTCAGTGTAGTTGTGTAACGCACAATGTGATTGATGTAATGCCAATTCAGTACCAGACAGCCAAACTTCAGTATAGTTGCGTAACGCACAATGTGATTGATGTAACACCAATTCCGAAGCAGACTGCAAAACTTGAGTTTAGTTGTGTAACGCACAATGTGATTGATGTAATACCAATTCCGTACCAGACTGCCAAACTTCAGTATAGTTGTGTAACGCACAATGTGATTGATGTAATACCAATTCCGTACCAGACAGCCAAGCTTCAGTATAGTTGTGTAACGCACAATGTGATTGATGTAATACCAATTCCGTTCCAGACTGCCAAACTTCAGTGTAGTTGTGTAACGCACAATGTGATTGATGTAATACCAATTCCTTACCAGACTGCCAAACTTCAGTATAGTTGTGTAGCGCACAATGTGATTGATGTAGTGCCAATTCCGTACCAGACTGCCAAACTTCAGTATAGTTGTGTAACGCACAATGTGATTGATGTAATACCAATTCCGTACCAGACAGCCAAACTTCAGTATAGTTGCGTAACGCACAATGTGATTGATGTAGTGACAATTCCGTACGAGACTGCCAAACTTCAGTGTAGTTGTGTAACGCACAATGTGATTGATGTAATACCAATTCCGTACCAGACAGCCAAATTTCAGTATAGTTGTGTAGCGCACAATGTGATTGATGTAATACCAATTCCGTACCAGACTGCCAAACTTTAGTGTAGTTGTGTAACGCACAATGTGATTGATGTAATACCAATTCCGTACCAGACTGCCAAACTTCAGTATAGTTGTGTAACGCACAATGTGATTGATGTAATACCAATTCCGTACCAGACAGCCAAGCTTCAGTATAGTTGTGTAACGCACAATGTGATTGATGTAACACCAATTCCGTACCAGACTGCCAAACTTCAGTATAGTTGTGTAACGCACAATGTGATTGATGTAATACCAATTCCGTTCCAGACTGCCAAACTTCAGTGTAGTTGTGTAACGCACAATGTGATTGATGTAATACCAATTCCGTACCAGACAGCCAAACTTCAGTATAGTTGCGTAACGGACAATGTGATTGATGTAATACCAATTCCGTACCAGACTACCAAACTTCAGTATAGTTGTGTAACGCACAATGTGATTGATGTAATACCAATTCCGCACCAGAGTGCCAAACTTCAGTATAGTTGTGTAACGCACAATGTGATTGATGTAATGCCAATTCCGTACCAGACAGCCAAACTTCAGTGTAGTTGTGTAACGCACAATGTGATTGATGTAATGCCAATTCAGTACCAGACAGCCAAACTTCAGTATAGTTGCGTAACGCACAATGTGATTGATGTAACACCAATTCCGAAGCAGACTGCAAAACTTGAGTTTAGTTGTGTAACGCACAATGTGATTGATGTAATACCAATTCCGTACCAGACTGCCAAACTTCAGTATAGTTGTGTAACGCACAATGTGATTGATGTAATACCAATTCCGTACCAGACAGCCAAGCTTCAGTATAGTTGTGTAACGCACAATGTGATTGATGTAATACCAATTCCGTTCCAGACTGCCAAACTTCAGTGTAGTTGTGTAACGCACAATGTGATTGATGTAATACCAATTCCTTACCAGACTGCCAAACTTCAGTATAGTTGTGTAGCGCACAATGTGATTGATGTAGTGCCAATTCCGTACCAGACTGCCAAACTTCAGTATAGTTGTGTAACGCACAATGTGATTGATGTAATACCAATTCCGTACCAGACAGCCAAACTTCAGTATAGTTGCGTAACGCACAATGTGATTGATGTAGTGACAATTCCGTACGAGACTGCCAAACTTCAGTGTAGTTGTGTAACGCACAATGTGATTGATGTAATACCAATTCCGTACCAGACTACCAAACTTCAGTATAGTTGTGTAACGCACAATGTGATTGATGTAATACCAATTCCGTACCAGACTACCAAACTTCAGTATAGTTGTGTAACGCACAATGTGATTGATGTAATACCAATTCCGCACCAGAGTGCCAAACTTCAGTATAGTTGTGTAACGCACAATGTGATTGATGTAATGCCAATTCCGTACCAGACAGCCAAACTTCAGTGTAGTTGTGTAACGCACAATGTGATTGATGTAATGCCAATTCAGTACCAGACAGCCAAACTTCAGTATAGTTGCGTAACGCACAATGTGATTGATGTAACACCAATTCCGAAGCAGACTGCAAAACTTGAGTTTAGTTGTGTAACGCACAATGTGATTGATGTAATACCAATTCCGTACCAGACTGCCAAACTTCAGTATAGTTGTGTAACGCACAATGTGATTGATGTAATACCAATTCCGTACCAGACAGCCAAGCTTCAGTATAGTTGTGTAACGCACAATGTGATTGATGTAATACCAATTCCGTTCCAGACTGCCAAACTTCAGTGTAGTTGTGTAACGCACAATGTGATTGATGTAATACCAATTCCTTACCAGACTGCCAAACTTCAGTATAGTTGTGTAGCGCACAATGTGATTGATGTAGTGCCAATTCCGTACCAGACTGCCAAACTTCAGTATAGTTGTGTAACGCACAATGTGATTGATGTAATACCAATTCCGTACCAGACAGCCAAACTTCAGTATAGTTGCGTAACGCACAATGTGATTGATGTAGTGACAATTCCGTACGAGACAGCCAAACTTCAGTGTAGTTGTGTAACGCACAATGTGATTGATGTAATACCAATTCCGTACCAGACAGCCAAATTTCAGTATAGTTGTGTAGCGCACAATGTGATTGATGTAATACCAATTCCGTACCAGACTGCCAAACTTTAGTGTAGTTGTGTAACGCACAATGTGATTGATGTAATACCAATTCCGTACCAGACTGCCAAACTTCAGTATAGTTGTGTAACGCACAATGTGATTGATGTAATACCAATTCCGTACCAGACAGCCAAGCTTCAGTATAGTTGTGTAACGCACAATGTGATTGATGTAACACCAATTCCGTACCAGACTGCCAAACTTCAGTATAGTTGTGTAACGCACAATGTGATTGATGTAATACCAATTCCGTTCCAGACTGCCAAACTTCAGTGTAGTTGTGTAACGCACAATGTGATTGATGTAATACCAATTCCGTACCAGACAGCCAAACTTCAGTATAGTTGCGTAACGGACAATGTGATTGATGTAATACCAATTCCGTACCAGACTACCAAACTTCAGTATAGTTGTGTAACGCACAATGTGATTGATGTAATACCAATTCCGCACCAGAGTGCCAAACTTCAGTATAGTTGTGTAACGCACAATGTGATTGATGTAATGCCAATTCCGTACCAGACAGCCAAACTTCAGTGTAGTTGTGTAACGCACAATGTGATTGATGTAATGCCAATTCAGTACCAGACAGCCAAACTTCAGTATAGTTGCGTAACGCACAATGTGATTGATGTAACACCAATTCCGAAGCAGACTGCAAAACTTGAGTTTAGTTGTGTAACGCACAATGTGATTGATGTAATACCAATTCCGTACCAGACTGCCAAACTTCAGTATAGTTGTGTAACGCACAATGTGATTGATGTAATACCAATTCCGTACCAGACAGCCAAGCTTCAGTATAGTTGTGTAACGCACAATGTGATTGATGTAATACCAATTCCGTTCCAGACTGCCAAACTTCAGTGTAGTTGTGTAACGCACAATGTGATTGATGTAATACCAATTCCTTACCAGACTGCCAAACTTCAGTATAGTTGTGTAGCGCACAATGTGATTGATGTAGTGCCAATTCCGTACCAGACTGCCAAACTTCAGTATA
The DNA here is from genome assembly GCF_037392515.1 of Haliotis asinina. Lineage (NCBI taxonomy): Eukaryota > Metazoa > Mollusca > Gastropoda > Lepetellida > Haliotidae > Haliotis > Haliotis asinina. Next base: position 608,728 of record NC_090289.1, read on the forward strand.
GTTGTGTAACGCACAATGTGATTGATGTAATACCAATTCCGTACCAGACAGCCAAACTTCAGTATAGTTGCGTAACGCACAATGTGATTGATGTAGTGACAATTCCGTACGAGACTGCCAAACTTCAGTGTAGTTGTGTAACGCACAATGTGATTGATGTAATACCAATTCCGTACCAGACAGCCAAACTTCAGTATAGTTGTGTAGCGCACAATGTGATTGATGTAATACCAATTCCGTACCAGACTGCCAAACTTTAGTGTAGTTGTGTAACGCACAATGTGATTGATGTAATACCAATTCCGTACCAGACTGCCAAACTTCAGTATAGTTGTGTAACGCACAATGTGATTGATGTAATACCAATTCCGTACCAGACAGCCAAGCTTCAGTATAGTTGTGTAACGCACAATGTGATTGATGTAACACCAATTCCGTACCAGACTGCCAAACTTCAGTATAGTTGTGTAACGCACAATGTGATTGATGTAATACCAATTCCGTTCCAGACTGCCAAACTTCAGTGTAGTTGTGTAACGCACAATGTGATTGATGTAATACCAATTCCGTACCAGACAGCCAAACTTCAGTATAGTTGCGTAACGGACAATGTGATTGATGTAATGCCAATTCCGTACCAGACAGCCAAACTTTAGTATAGTTGCGGAACGCACAATGTGATTGATGTAATGCCAATTCCGTACCAGACAGACAAACTTCAGTATAGTTGTGTAACGCACAATGTGATTGATGTAATGCCAATTCCGTACCAGACAGCTAAACTTCAGTATAGTTGCGTAACGCACAATGTGATTGATGTAATACCAATTCCGTACCAGACTGCCAAACTTCAGTGTAGTTGTGTAACGCACAATGTGATTGATGTAATACCAATTCCGTTCCAGACTGCCAAACTTCAGTGTAGTTGTGTAACGCACAATGTGATTGATGTAATACGAACTCCGTACCAGACTGCCAAACTTCAGTATAGTTGTGTAACGCACAATGTGATTGATGTAATGCCAATTCCGAACCAGACTGCCAAACTTCAGTATAGTTGTGTAACGCACAATGTGATTGATGTAATGCCAATTCCGTACCAGACTGCCAAACTTCAGTATAGTTGTGTAACGCACAATGTGATTGATGTAATGCCAATTCCGTACCAGACAGCCAAACTTCAGTATAGTTGTGTAACGCACAATGTGATTGATGTAATACCAATTCCGTACCAGACTACCAAACTTCAGTATAGTTGTGTAACGCACAATGTGATTTATGTAATACCAATTCCGTACCAGAGTGCCAAACTTCAGTATAGTTGTGTAACGCACAATGTGATTGATGTAATGCCAATTCCGTACCAGACTGCCAAACTTCGGTTTAGTTGTGTAACGCACAATGTGATTGATGTAATGCCAATTCCGTACCAGACAGCCAAACTTCAGTGTAGTTGTGTAACGCACAATGTGATTGATGTAATGCCAATTCCGTACCAGACAGCCAAACTTCAGTATAGTTGCGTAACGCACAATGTGATTGATGTAACACCAATTCCGAACCAGACAGCCAAACTTCAGTGTAGTTGTGTAACGCACAATGTGATTGATGTAATACCAATTCCGTACCAGAGAGCCAAACTTCAGTATAGTTGCGTAGCGCACAATGTGATTGATGTAACACCAATTCCGAACCAGACTGCCAAACTTCAGTTTAGTTGTGTAACGCAGAATGTGATTGATGTAATGCCAATTCCGTACCAGACTGCCAAACTTCAGTATAGTTGTGTAACGCACAATGTGATTGATGTAACACCAATTCCGAACCAGACAGCCAAACTTCAGTGTAGTTGTGTAACGCACAATGTGATTGATGTAATACCAATTCCGTACCAGAGAGCCAAACTTCAGTATAGTTGCGTAACGCACAATGTGATTGATGTAACACCAATTCCGAACCAGACAGCCAAACTTCAGTTTAGTTGTGTAACGCAGAATGTGATTGATGTAATGCCAATTCCGTACCAGACTGCCAAACTTCAGTATAGTTGTGTAACGCACAATGTGATTGATGTAATACCAATTCCGTACCAGACTACCAAACTTCAGTATAGTTGTGTAACGCACAATGTGATTGATGTAATACCAATTCCGCACCAGAGTGCCAAACTTCAGTATAGTTGTGTAACGCACAATGTGATTGATGTAATGCCAATTCCGTACCAGACAGCCAAACTTCAGTGTAGTTGTGTAACGCACAATGTGATTGATGTAATACCAATTCCGTACCAGACTGCCAAACTTCAGTGTAGTTGTGTAACGCACAATGTGATTGATGTAATACCAATTCCGTTCCAGACTGCCAAACTTCAGTGTAGTTGTGTAACGCACAATGTGATTGATGTAATACGAACTCCGTACCAGACTGCCAAACTTCAGTATAGTTGTGTAACGCACAATGTGATTGATGTAATGCCAATTCCGAACCAGACTGCCAAACTTCAGTATAGTTGTGTAACGCACAATGTGATTGATGTAATGCCAATTCCGTACCAGACTGCCAAACTTCAGTATAGTTGTGTAACGCACAATGTGATTGATGTAATGCCAATTCCGTACCAGACAGCCAAACTTCAGTATAGTTGTGTAACGCACAATGTGATTGATGTAATACCAATTCCGTACCAGACTACCAAACTTCAGTATAGTTGTGTAACGCACAATGTGATTTATGTAATACCAATTCCGTACCAGAGTGCCAAACTTCAGTATAGTTGTGTAACGCACAATGTGATTGATGTAATGCCAATTCCGTACCAGACTGCCAAACTTCGGTTTAGTTGTGTAACGCACAATGTGATTGATGTAATGCCAATTCCGTACCAGACAGCCAAACTTCAGTGTAGTTGTGTAACGCACAATGTGATTGATGTAATGCCAATTCCGTACCAGACAGCCAAACTTCAGTATAGTTGCGTAACGCACAATGTGATTGATGTAACACCAATTCCGAACCAGACAGCCAAACTTCAGTGTAGTTGTGTAACGCACAATGTGATTGATGTAATACCAATTCCGTACCAGAGAGCCAAACTTCAGTATAGTTGCGTAGCGCACAATGTGATTGATGTAACACCAATTCCGAACCAGACTGCCAAACTTCAGTTTAGTTGTGTAACGCAGAATGTGATTGATGTAATGCCAATTCCGTACCAGACTGCCAAACTTCAGTATAGTTGTGTAACGCACAATGTGATTGATGTAACACCAATTCCGAACCAGACAGCCAAACTTCAGTGTAGTTGTGTAACGCACAATGTGATTGATGTAATACCAATTCCGTACCAGAGAGCCAAACTTCAGTATAGTTGCGTAACGCACAATGTGATTGATGTAACACCAATTCCGAACCAGACAGCCAAACTTCAGTTTAGTTGTGTAACGCAGAATGTGATTGATGTAATGCCAATTCCGTACCAGACTGCCAAACTTCAGTATAGTTGTGTAACGCACAATGTGATTGATGTAATACCAATTCCGTACCAGACTACCAAACTTCAGTATAGTTGTGTAACGCACAATGTGATTGATGTAATACCAATTCCGCACCAGAGTGCCAAACTTCAGTATAGTTGTGTAACGCACAATGTGATTGATGTAATGCCAATTCCGTACCAGACAGCCAAACTTCAGTGTAGTTGTGTAACGCACAATGTGATTGATGTAATGCCAATTCAGTACCAGACAGCCAAACTTCAGTATAGTTGCGTAACGCACAATGTGATTGATGTAACACCAATTCCGAAGCAGACTGCAAAACTTGAGTTTAGTTGTGTAACGCACAATGTGATTGATGTAATACCAATTCCGTACGAGACTGCCAAACTTCAGTATAGTTGTGTAACGCACAATGTGATTGATGTAATACCAATTCCGTACCAGACTGCCAAACTTCAGTGTAGTTGTGCAACGCACAATGTGATTGATGTAATACCAATTCCGTACCAGACAGCCAAGCTTCAGTATAGTTGTGTAACGCACAATGTGATTGATGTAGTGCCAATTCCGTACGAGACTGCCAAACTTCAGTGTAGTTGTGTAACGCACAATGTGATTGATGTAATACCAATTCCGCTCCAGACAGCCAAACTTCAGTGTAGTTGTGTAGCGCACAATGTGATTGATGTAATACCAATTCCGTACCAGACTGCCAAACTTCAGTGTAGTTGTGTAACGCACAATGTGATTGATGTAATACCAATTCCGTACCAGACTGCCAAACTTCAGTATAGTTGTGTAACGCACAATGTGATTGATGTAATACCAATTCCGTACCAGACAGCCAAGCTTCAGTATAGTTGTGTAACGCACAATGTAATTGATGTAATACTAATTCCGTGCCAGACTGCCAAACTTCAGTGTAGTTGTGTAACGCACAATGTGATTGATGTAATGCCAATTCCGTACCAGACTACCAAACTTCAGTATAGTTGTGTAACGCACAATGTGATTGATGTAGTGCCAATTCCGTACCAGACTGCCAAACTTCAGTGTAGTTGTGTAACGCACAATGTGATTGATGTAATACCAATTCCGTACCAGACTACCAAACTTCAGTATAGTTGTGTAACGCACAATGTGATTGATGTAATACCAATTCCGTACCAGAGTGCCAAACTTCAGTATAGTTGTGTAACGCACAATGTGACTGATGTAATGCCAATTCCGTACCAGACAGCCAAACTTCAGTGTAGTTGTGTAACGCACAATGTGATTGATGTAATGCCAATTCCGTACCAGACAGCCAAACTTCAGTATAGTTGCGTAACGCAGAATGTGATTGATGTAACACCAATTCCGAACCAGACTGCCAAACTTCAGTTTCTTTGTGTAACGCACAATGTGATTGATGTAATGCCAATTCCGTACCAGACTGCCAAACTTCGGTTCAGTTGTGTAACGCACAATGTGATTGATGTAATACCAACTCCGTACCAGACTGCCAAACTTCAGTATAGTTGTGTAACGCACAATGTGATTGATGCAATACCAATTCCGTACCAGACTGCCAAACTTCAGTGTAGTTGTGCAACGCACAATGTGATTGATGTAATACCAATTCCGTACCAGACAGCCAAACTTCAGTATAGTTGCGTAACGCACAATGTGATTGATGTAGTGCCAATTCCGTACGAGACTGCCAAACTTCAGTGTAGTTGTGTAACGCACAATGTGATTGATGTAATACCAATTCCGTACCAGACAGCCAAACTTCAGTATAGTTGTGTAGCGCACAATGTGATTGATGTAATACCAATTCCGTACCAGACTGCCAAACTTCAGTGTAGTTGTGTAACGCACAATGTGATTGATGTAATGCCAATTCCGAACCAGACTGCCAAACTTCAGTTTAGTTGTGTAACGCAGAATGTGATTGATGTAATGCCAATTCCGTACCAGACAGCCAAACTTCAGTGTAGTTGTGTAACGCACAATGTGATTGATGTAATGCCAATTCCGTACCAGACAGCCAAACTTCAGTATAGTTGCGTAACGCACAATGTGATTGATGTAACACCAATTCCGAACCAGACAGCCAAACTTCAGTGTAGTTGTGTAACGCACAATGTGATTGATGTAATACCAATTCCGTACCAGAGAGCCAAACTTCAGTATAGTTGCCTAACGCACAATGTGATTGATGTAATGCCAATTCCGTACCAGACAGCCAAACTTCAGTATAGTTGTGTAACGCACAATGTGATTGATGTAATACCAATTCCGTACCAGACTACCAAACTTCAGTATAGTTGTGTAACGCACAATGTGATTGATGTAATACCAATTCCGTTCCAGAGTGCCAAACTTCAGTATAGTTGTGTAACGCACAATGTGATTGATGTAATGCCAATTCCGTACCAGACAGCCAAACTTCAGTGTAGTTGTGTAACGCACAATGTGATTGATGTAATGCCAATTCCGTACCAGACAGCCAAACTTCAGTAGAGTTGCGTAACGCACAATGTGATTGATGTAACACCAATTCCGAACCAGACTGCCAAACTTCAGTGTAGTTGTGTAACGCACAATGTGATTGATGTAATGGCAATTCCGTACCAGACTGCCAAACTTCGGTTTAGTTGTGTAACGCACAATGTGATTGATGTAATGCCAATTCCGTACCAGACAGCCAAACTTCAGTGTAGTTGTGTAACGCACAATGTGATTGAAGTAATGCCAATTCCGTACCAGACAGCCAAACTTCAGTATAGTTGCGTAACGCACAATGTGATTGATGTAACACCAATTCCGAACCAGACAGCCAAACTTCAGTGTAGTTGTGTAACGCAGAATGTGATTGATGTAATACCAATTCCGTACCAGAGAGCCAAACTTCAGTATAGTTGCGTAGCGCACAATGTGATTGATGTAACACCAATTCCGAACCAGACTGCCAAACTTCAGTTTAGTTGTGTAACGCAGAATGTGATTGATGTAATGCCAATTCCGTACCAGACTGAGAGACTTCAGTATAGTTGTGTAACGCACAATGTGATTGATGTAATACCAACTCCGTACCAGACTGCCAAACTTCAGTATAGTTGTGTAACGCACAATGTGATTGATGCAATACCAATTCCGTACCAGACTGCCAAACTTCAGTGTAGTTGTGCAACGCACAATGTGATTGATGTAATACCAATTCCGTACCAGACAGCCAAACTTCAGTATAGTTGCATAACGCACAATGTGATTGATGTAGTGCCAATTCCGTACGAGACTGCCAAACTTCAGTTTAGTTGTGTAACGCACAATGTGATTGATGCAATACCAATTCCGTACCAGACTGCCAAACTTCAGGGTAGTTGTGCAACGCACAATGTGATTGATGTAATACCAATTCCGTACCAGACAGCCAAACTTCAGTATAGTTGCGTAACGCACAATGTGATTGATGTAGTGCCAATTCCGTACGAGACTGCCAAACTTCAGTGCAGTTGTGCAACGCACAATGTGATTGATGTAATACCAATTCCGTACCAGACAGCCAAACTTCAGTATAGTTGCGTAACGCACAATGTGATTGATGTAGTGCCAATTCCGTACGAGACTGCCAAACTTCAGTGTAGTTGTGTAACGCACAATGTGACTGATGTAATGCCAATTCCGAACCAGACTGCCAAACTTCAGTATAGTTGCGTAACGCACAATGTGATTGATGTAGTGCCAATTCCGTACGAGATTGCCAAACTTCAGTGTAGTTGTGCAACGCACAATGTGATTGATGTAACACCAATTCCGAACCAGACAGCCAAACTTCAGTGTAGTTGTGTAACGCACAATGTGATTGATGTAATACGAATTCCGTACCAGAGAGCCAAACTTCAGTATAGTTGCGTAACGCACAATGTGATTGATGTAACACCAATTCCGAACCAGACAGCCAAACTTCAGTTTAGTTGTGTAACGCAGAATGTGATTGATGTAATGCCAATTCCGTACCAGACTGCCAAACTTCAGTATAGTTGTGTAACGCACAATGTGATTGATGTAATACCAATTCCGTACCAGACTACCAAACTTCAGTATAGTTGTGTAACGCACAATGTGATTGATGTAATACCAATTCCGCACCAGAGTGCCAAACTTCAGTATAGTTGTGTAACGCACAATGTGATTGATGTAATGCCAATTCCGTACCAGACAGCCAAACTTCAGTGTAGTTGTGTAACGCACAATGTGATTGATGTAATGCCAATTCAGTACCAGACAGCCAAACTTCAGTATAGTTGCGTAACGCACAATGTGATTCATGTAACACCAATTCCGAAGCAGACTGCAAAACTTGAGTTTAGTTGTGTAACGCACAATGTGATTGATGTAATACCAATTCCGTACGAGACTGCCAAACTTCAGTATAGTTGTGTAACGCACAATGTGATTGATGTAATACCAATTCCGTACCAGACTGCCAAACTTCAGTGTAGTTGTGCAACGCACAATGTGATTGATGTAATACCAATTCCGTACCAGACAGCCAAGCTTCAGTATAGTTGTGTAACGCACAATGTGATTGATGTAGTGCCAATTCCGTACGAGACTGCAAAACTTCAGTGTAGTTGTGTAACGCACAATGTGATTGATGTAATACCAATTCCGCTCCAGACAGCCAAACTTCAGTGTAGTTGTGTAGCGCACAATGTGATTGATGTAATACCAATTCCGTACCAGACTGCCAAACTTCAGTGTAGTTGTGTAACGCACAATGTGATTGATGTAATACCAATTCCGTACCAGACTGCCAAACTTCAGTATAGTTGTGTAACGCACAATGTGATTGATGTAATACCAATTCCGTACCAGACAGCCAAGCTTCAGTACAGTTGTGTAACGCACAATGTAATTGATGTAATACCAATTCCGTGCCAGACTGCCAAACTTCAGTGTAGTTGTGTAACGCACAATGTGATTGATGTAATGCCAATTCCGTTCCAGACTACCAAACTTCAGTATAGTTGTGTAACGCACAATGTGATTGATGTAATGCCAATTCCGTACCAGACTGCCAAACTTCAGTGTAGTTGTGTAACGCACAATGTGATTGATGTAATACCAATTCCGTACCAGACTACCAAACTTCAGTATAGTTGTGTAACGCACAATGTGATTGATGTAATACCAATTCCGTACCAGAGAGCCAAACTTCAGTATAGTTGCGTAACGGACAATGTGATTGATGTAACACCAATTCCGAACCAGACAGCCAAACTTCAGTTTAGTTGTGTAACGCAGAATGTGATTGATGTAATGCCAATTCCGTACCAGACTGCCAAACTTCAGTATAGTTGTGTAACGCACAATGTGATTGATGTAATACCAATTCCGTACCAGACTACCAAACTTCAGTATAGTTGTGTAACGCACAATGTGATTGATGTAATACCAATTCCGCACCAGAGTGCCAAACTTCAGTATAGTTGTGTAACGCACAATGTGATTGATGTAATGCCAATTCCGTACCAGACAGCCAAACTTCAGTGTAGTTGTGTAACGCACAATGTGATTGATGTAATGCCAATTCAGTACCAGACAGCCAAACTTCAGTATAGTTGCGTAACGCACAATGTGATTCATGTAACACCAATTCCGAAGCAGACTGCAAAACTTGAGTTTAGTTGTGTAACGCACAATGTGATTGATGTAATACCAATTCCGTACGAGACTGCCAAACTTCAGTATAGTTGTGTAACGCACAATGTGATTGATGTAATACCAATTCCGTACCAGACTGCCAAACTTCAGTGTAGTTGTGCAACGCACAATGTGATTGATGTAATACCAATTCCGTATCAGACAGCCAAGCTTCAGTATAGTTGTGTAACGCACAATGTGATTGATGTAGTGCCAATTCCGTACCAGACAGCCAAACTTCAGTGTAGTTGTGTAACGCACAATGTGATTGATGTAATGCCAATTCCGTACCAGACAGCCAAACTTCAGTAGAGTTGCGTAACGCACAATGTGATTGATGTAACACCAATTCCGAACCAGACTGCCAAACTTCAGTGTAGTTGTGTAACGCACAATGTGATTGATGTAATGGCAATTCCGTACCAGACTGCCAAACTTCGGTTTAGTTGTGTAACGCACAATGTGATTGATGTAATGCCAATTCCGTACCAGACAGCCAAACTTCAGTGTAGTTGTGTAACGCACAATGTGATTGAAGTAATGCCAATTCCGTACCAGACAGCCAAACTTCAGTATAGTTGCGTAACGCACAATGTGATTGATGTAACACCAATTCCGAACCAGACAGCCAAACTTCAGTGTAGTTGTGTAACGCACAATGTGATTGATGTAATACCAATTCCATACCAGAGAGCCAAACTTCAGTATAGTTGCGTAGCGCACAATGTGATTGATGTAACACCAATTCCGAACCAGACTGCCAAACTTCAGTTTAGTTGTGTAACGCAGAATGTGATTGATGTAATGCCAATTCCGTACCAGACTGCCAGACTTCAGTATAGTTGTGTAACGCACAATGTGATTGATGTAATACCAACTCCGTACCAGACTGCCAAACTTCAGTATAGTTGTGTAACGCACAATGTGATTGATGCAATACCAATTCCGTACCAGACTGCCAAACTTCAGTGTAGTTGTGCAACGCACAATGTGATTGATGTAATACCAATTCCGTACCAGACAGCCAAACTTCAGTATAGTTGCGTAACGCACAATGTGATTGATGTAGTGCCAATTCCGTACGAGACTGCCAAACTTCAGTTTAGTTGTGTAACGCACAATGTGATTGATGCAATACCAATTCCGTACCAGACTGCCAAACTTCAGGGTAGTTGTGCAACGCACAATGTGATTGATGTAATACCAATTCCGTACCAGACAGCCAAACTTCAGTATAGTTGCGTAACGCACAATGTGATTGATCTAGTGCCAATTCCGTACGAGACTGCCAAACTTCAGTGCAGTTGTGCAACGCACAATGTGATTGATGTAATACCAATTCCGTACCAGACAGCCAAACTTCAGTATAGTTGCGTAACGCACAATGTGATTGATGTAGTGCCAATTCCGTACGAGACTGCCAAACTTCAGTGTAGTTGTGTAACGCACAATGTGACTGATGTAATGCCAATTCCGAACCAGACTGCCAAACTTCAGTATAGTTGCGTAACGCACAATGTGATTGATGTAGTGCCAATTCCGTACGAGATTGCCAAACTTCAGTGTAGTTGTGCAACGCACAATGTGATTGATGTAACACCAATTCCGAACCAGACAGCCAAACTTCAGTGTAGTTGTGTAACGCACAATGTGATTGATGTAATACGAATTCCGTACCAGAGAGCCAAACTTCAGTATAGTTGCGTAACGCACAATGTGATTGATGTAACACCAATTCCGAACCAGACAGCCAAACTTCAGTTTAGTTGTGTAACGCAGAATGTGATTGATGTAATGCCAATTCCGTACCAGACTGCCAAACTTCAGTATAGTTGTGTAACGCACAATGTGATTGATGTAATACCAATTCCGTACCAGACTAACAAACTTCAGTATAGTTGTGTAACGCACAATGTGATTGATGTAATACCAATTCCGCACCAGAGTGCCAAACTTCAGTATAGTTGTGTAACGCACAATGTGATTGATGTAATGCCAATTCCGTACCAGACAGCCAAACTTCAGTGTAGTTGTGTAACGCACAATGTGATTGATGTAATGCCAATTCAGTACCAGACAGCCAAACTTCAGTATAGTTGCGTAACGCACAATGTGATTCATGTAACACCAATTCCGAAGCAGACTGCAAAACTTGAGTTTAGTTGTGTAACGCACAATGTGATTGATGTAATACCAATTCCGTACGAGACTGCCAAACTTCAGTATAGTTGTGTAACGCACAATGTGATTGATGTAATACCAAATCCGTACCAGACTGCCAAACTTCAGTGTAGTTGTGCAACGCACAATGTGATTGATGTAATACCAATTCCGTACCAGACAGCCAAGCTTCAGTATAGTTGTGTAACGCACAATGTGATTGATGTAGTGCCAATTCCGTACGAGACTGCAAAACTTCAGTGTAGTTGTGTAACGCACAATGTGATTGATGTAATACCAATTCCGCTCCAGACAGCCAAACTTCAGTGTAGTTGTGTAGCGCACAATGTGATTGATGTAATACCAATTCCGTACCAGACTGCCAAACTTCAGTGTAGTTGTGTAACGCACAATGTGATTGATGTAATACCAATTCCGTACCAGACTGCCAAACTTCAGTATAGTTGTGTAACGCACAATGTGATTGATGTAATACCAATTCCGTACCAGACAGCCAAGCTTCAGTACAGTTGTGTAACGCACAATGTAATTGATGTAATACCAATTCCGTGCCAGACTGCCAAACTTCAGTGTAGTTGTGTAACGCACAATGTGATTGATGTAATGCCAATTCCGTTCCAGACTACCAAACTTCAGTATAGTTGTGTAACGCACAATGTGATTGATGTAATGCCAATTCCGTACCAGACTGCCAAACTTCAGTGTAGTTGTGTAACGCACAATGTGATTGATGTAATACCAATTCCGTACCAGACTACCAAACTTCAGTATAGTTGTGTAACGCACAATGTGATTGATGTAATACCAATTCCGTACCAGAGAGCCAAACTTCAGTATAGTTGTGTAACGGACAATGTGATTGATGTAACACCAATTCCGAACCAGACAGCCAAACTTCAGTTTAGTTGTGTAACGCAGAATGTGATTGATGTAATGCCAATTCCGTACCAGACTGCCAAACTTCAGTATAGTTGTGTAACGCACAATGTGATTGATGTAATACCAATTCCGTACCAGACTACCAAACTTCAGTATAGTTGTGTAACGCACAATGTGATTGATGTAATACCAATTCCGCACCAGAGTGCCAAACTTCAGTATAGTTGTGTAACGCACAATGTGATTGATGTAATGCCAATTCCGTACCAGACAGCCAAACTTCAGTGTAGTTGTGTAACGCACAATGTGATTGATGTAATGCCAATTCAGTACCAGACAGCCAAACTTCAGTATAGTTGCGTAACGCACAATGTGATTCATGTAACACCAATTCCGAAGCAGACTGCAAAACTTGAGTTTAGTTGTGTAACGCACAATGTGATTGATGTAATACCAATTCCGTACGAGACTGCCAAACTTCAGTATAGTTGTGTAACGCACAATGTGATTGATGTAATACCAATTCCGTACCAGACTGCCAAACTTCAGTGTAGTTGTGCAACGCACAATGTGATTGATGTAATACCAATTCCGTACCAGACAGCCAAGCTTCAGTATAGTTGTGTAACGCACAATGTGATTGATGTAGTGCCAATTCCGTACGAGACTGCAAAACTTCAGTGTAGTTGTGTAACGCACAATGTGATTGATGTAATACCAATTCCGCTCCAGACAGCCAAACTTCAGTGTAGTTGTGTAGCGCACAATGTGATTGATGTAATACCAATTCCGTACCAGACTGCCAAACTTCAGTGTAGTTGTGTAACGCACAATGTGATTGATGTAGTACCAATTCCGTACCAGACTGCCAAACTTCAGTATAGTTGTGTAACGCACAATGTGATTGATGTAATACCAATTCCGTACCAGACAGCCAAGCTTCAGTACAGTTGTGTAACGCACAATGTAATTGATGTAATACCAATTCCGTGCCAGACTGCCAAACTTCAGTGTAGTTGTGTAACGCACAATGTGATTGATGTAATGCCAATTCCGTTCCAGACTACCAAACTTCAGTATAGTTGTGTAACGCACAATGTGATTGATGTAATGCCAATTCCGTACCAGACTGCCAAACTTCAGTGTAGTTGTGTAACGCACAATGTGATTGATGTAATACCAATTCCGTACCAGACTACCAAACTTCAGTATAGTTGTGTAACGCACAATGTGATTGATGTAATACCAATTCCGTACCAGAGTGCCAAACTTCAGTTTAGTTGTGTAACGCACAATGTGATTGATGTAATGCCAATTCCGTACCAGACAGCCAAACTTCAGTGTAGTTGTGTAACGCACAATGTGATTGATGTAATGCCAATTCCGTACCAGACAGGCAAACTTCAGTATAGTTGCGTAACGCACAATGTGATTGATGTAACACCAATTCCGAACCAGACTGCCAAACTTCAGTTTCTTTGTGTAACGCACAATGTGATTGATGTAATGCCAATTCCGTACCAGACTGCCAAACTTCGGTTTAGTTGTGTAACGCACAATGTGATTGATGTAATACCAACTCCGTACCAGACTGCCAAACTTCAGTATAGTTGTGTAACGCACAATGTGATTGATGCAATACCAATTCCGTACCAGACTGCCAAACTTCAGGGTAGTTGTGCAACGCACAATGTGATTGATGTAATACCAATTCCGTACCAGACAGCCAAACTTCAGTATAGTTGCGTAACGCACAATGTGATTGATCTAGTGCCAATTCCGTACGAGACTGCCAAACTTCAGTGTAGTTGTGCAACGCACAATGTGATTGATGTAATACCAATTCCGTACCAGACAGCCAAACTTCAGTATAGTTGCGTAACGCACAATGTGATTGATGTAGTGCCAATTCCGTACGAGACTGCCAAACTTCAGTGTAGTTGTGTAACGCACAATGTGACTGATGTAATGCCAATTCCGAACCAGACTGCCAAACTTCAGTATAGTTGCGTAACGCACAATGTGATTGATGTAGTGCCAATTCCGTACGAGATTGCCAAACTTCAGTGTAGTTGTGCAACGCACAATGTGATTGATGTAACACCAATTCCGAACCAGACAGCCAAACTTCAGTGTAGTTGTGTAACGCACAATGTGATTGATGTAATACGAATTCCGTACCAGAGAGCCAAACTTCAGTATAGTTGCGTAACGCACAATGTGATTGATGTAACACCAATTCCGAACCAGACAGCCAAACTTCAGTTTAGTTGTGTAACGCAGAATGTGATTGATGTAATGCCAATTCCGTACCAGACTGCCAAACTTCAGTATAGTTGTGTAACGCACAATGTGATTGATGTAATACCAATTCCGTACCAGACTACCAAACTTCAGTATAGTTGTGTAACGCACAATGTGATTGATGTAATACCAATTCCGCACCAGAGTGCCAAACTTCAGTATAGTTGTGTAACGCACAATGTGATTGATGTAATGCCAATTCCGTACCAGACAGCCAAACTTCAGTGTAGTTGTGAAATGCACAATGTGATTGATGTAATGCCAATTCAGTACCAGACAGCCAAACTTCAGTATAGTTGCGTAACGCACAATGTGATTCATGTAACACCAATTCCGAAGCAGACTGCAAAACTTGAGTTTAGTTGTGTAACGCACAATGTGATTGATGTAATACCAATTCCGTACGAGACTGCCAAACTTCAGTATAGTTGTGTAACGCACAATGTGATTGATGTAATACCAATTCCGTACCAGACTGCCAAACTTCAGTGTAGTTGTGCAACGCACAATGTGATTGATGTAATACCAATTCCGTACCAGACAGCCAAGCTTCAGTATAGTTGTGTAACGCACAATGTGATTGATGTAGTGCCAATTCCGTACGAGACTGCAAAACTTCAGTGTAGTTGTGTAACGCACAATGTGATTGATGTAATACCAATTCCGCTCCAGACAGCCAAACTTCAGTGTAGTTGTGTAGCGCACAATGTGATTGATGTAATACCAATTCCGTACCAGACTGCCAAACTTCAGTGTAGTTGTGTAACGCACAATGTGATTGATGTAATACCAATTCCGTACCAGACTGCCAAACTTCAGTATAGTTGTGTAACGCACAATGTGATTGATGTAATACCAATTCCGTACCAGACAGCCAAGCTTCAGTACAGTTGTGTAACGCACAATGTAATTGATGTAATACCAATTCCGTGCCAGACTGCCAAACTTCAGTGTAGTTGTGTAACGCACAATGTGATTGATGTAATGCCAATTCCGTTCCAGACTACCAAACTTCAGTATAGTTGTGTAACGCACAATGTGATTGATGTAATGCCAATTCCGTACCAGACTGCCAAACTTCAGTGTAGTTGTGTAACGCACAATGTGATTGATGTAATACCAATTCCGTACCAGACTACCAAACTTCAGTATAGTTGTGTAACGCACAATGTGATTGATGTAATACCAATTCCGTACCAGAGAGCCAAACTTCAGTATAGTTGCGTAACGGACAATGTGATTGATGTAACACCAATTCCGAACCAGACAGCCAAACTTCAGTTTAGTTGTGTAACGCAGAATGTGATTGATGTAATGCCAATTCCGTACCAGACTGCCAAACTTCAGTATAGTTGTGTAACGCACAATGTGATTGATGTAATACCAATTCCGTACCAGACTACCAAACTTCAGTATAGTTGTGTAACGCACAATGTGATTGATGTAATACCAATTCCGCACCAGAGTGCCAAACTTCAGTATAGTTGTGTAACGCACAATGTGATTGATGTAATGCCAATTCCGTACCAGACAGCCAAACTTCAGTGTAGTTGTGTAACGCACAATGTGATTGATGTAATGCCAATTCAGTACCAGACAGCCAAACTTCAGTATAGTTGCGTAACGCACAATGTGATTCATGTAACACCAATTCCGAAGCAGACTGCAAAACTTGAGTTTAGTTGTGTAACGCACAATGTGATTGATGTAATACCAATTCCGTACGAGACTGCCAAACTTCAGTATAGTTGTGTAACGCACAATGTGATTGATGTAATACCAATTCCGTACCAGACTGCCAAACTTCAGTGTAGTTGTGCAACGCACAATGTGATTGATGTAATACCAATTCCGTACCAGACAGCCAAGCTTCAGTATAGTTGTGTAACGCACAATGTGATTGATGTAGTGCCAATTCCGTACGAGACTGCAAAACTTCAGTGTAGTTGTGTAACGCACAATGTGATTGATGTAATACCAATTCCGCTCCAGACAGCCAAACTTCAGTGTAGTTGTGTAGCGCACAATGTGATTGATGTAATACCAATTCCGTACCAGACTGCCAAACTTCAGTGTAGTTGTGTAACGCACAATGTGATTGATGTAATACCAATTCCGTACCAGACTGCCAAACTTCAGTATAGTTGTGTAACGCACAATGTGATTGATGTAATACCAATTCCGTACCAGACAGCCAAGCTTCAGTACAGTTGTGTAACGCACAATGTAATTGATGTAATACCAATTCCGTGCCAGACTGCCAAACTTCAGTGTAGTTGTGTAACGCACAATGTGATTGATGTAATGCCAATTCCGTTCCAGACTACCAAACTTCAGTATAGTTGTGTAACGCACAATGTGATTGATGTAATGCCAATTCCGTACCAGACTGCCAAACTTCAGTGTAGTTGTGTAACGCACAATGTGATTGATGTAATACCAATTCCGTACCAGACTACCAAACTTCAGTATAGTTGTGTAACGCACAATGTGATTGATGTAATACCAATTCCGTACCACAGTGCCAAACTTCAGTTTAGTTGTGTAACGCACAATGTGATTGATGTAATGCCAATTCCGTACCAGACAGCCAAACTTCAGTGTAGTTGTGTAACGCACAATGTGATTGATGTAATGCCAATTCCGTACCAGACAGGCAAACTTCAGTATAGTTGCGTAACGCACAATGTGATTGATGTAACACCAATTCCGAACCAGACTGCCAAACTTCAGTTTCTTTGTGTAACGCACAATGTGATTGATGTAATGCCAATTCCGTACCAGACTGCCAAACTTCGGTTTAGTTGTGTAACGCACAATGTGATTGATGTAATACCAACTCCGTACCAGACTGCCAAACTTCAGTATAGTTGTGTAACGCACAATGTGATTGATGCAATACCAATTCCGTACCAGACTGCCAAACTTCAGTGTAGTTGTGCAACGCACAATGTGATTGATGTAATACCAATTCCGTACCAGACAGCCAAACTTCAGTATAGTTGCGTAACGCACAATGTGATTGATGTAGTGCCAATTCCGTACGAGACTGCCAAACTTCAGTGTAGTTGTGCAACGCACAATGTGATTGATGTAATACCAATTCCGTACCAGACAGCCAAACTTCAGTATAGTTGTGTAACGCACAATGTGATTGATGTAATACCAATTCCGTACGAGACTGCCAAACTTCAGTGTAGTTGTGTAACGCACAATGTGATTGATGTAATGCCAATTCCGAACCAGACTGCCAAACTTCAGTTTAGTTGTGTAACGCACAATGTGATTGATGTAATGCCAATTCCGTACCAGACAGCCAAACTTCAGTGTAGTTGTGTAACGCACAATGTGATTGATGTAATGCCAATTCCGTACCAGACAGCCAAACTTCAGTATAGTTGTGTAACGCACAATGTGATTGATGTAACACCAATTCCGAACCAGACAGCCAAACTTCAGTGTAGTTGTGTAACGCACAATGTGATTGATGTAATACCAATTCCGTACCAGAGAGCCAAACTTCAGTATAGTTGCGTAACGCACAATGTGATTGATGTAACACCAATTCCGACCCAGACTGCCAAACTTCAGTTTAGTTGTGTAACGCAGAATGTGATTGATGTAATGCCAATTCCGTACCAGACTGCCAAACTTCAGTGTAGTTGTGCAACGCACAATGTGATTGATGTAATACCAATTCCGTACCAGACAGCCAAACTTCAGTATAGTTGCGTAACGCACAATGTGATTGATGTAGTGCCAATTCCGTACGAGACTGCCAAACTTCAGTGTAGTTGTGCAACGCACAATGTGATTGATGTAATACCAATTCCGTACCAGACAGCCAAACTTCAGTATAGTTGCGTAACGCACAATGTGATTGATGTAATACCAATTCCGTACGAGACTGCCAAACTTCAGTGTAGTTGTGTAACGCACAATGTGATTGATGTAATGCCAATTCCGAACCAGACTGCCAAACTTCAGTTTAGTTGTGTAACGCACAATGTGATTGATGTAATGCCAATTCCGTACCAGACAGCCAAACTTCAGTGTAGTTGTGTAACGCACAATGTGATTGATGTAATGCCAATTCCGTACCAGACAGCCAAACTTCAGTATAGTTGTGTAACGCACAATGTGATTGATGTAACACCAATTCCGAACCAGACAGCCAAACTTCAGTGTAGTTGTGTAACGCACAATGTGATTGATGTAATACCAATTCCGTACCAGAGAGCCAAACTTCAGTATAGTTGCGTAACGCACAATGTGATTGATGTAACACCAATTCCGACCCAGACTGCCAAACTTCAGTTTAGTTGTGTAACGCACAATGTGATTGATGTAATGCCAATTCCGTACCAGACAGCCAAACTTCAGTATAGTTGTGTAACGCACAATGTGATTGATGTAACACCAATTCCGAACCAGACAGCCAAACTTCAGTGTAGTTGTGTAACGCACAATGTGATTGATGTAATACCAATTCCGTACCAGAGAGCCAAACTTCAGTATAGTTGCGTAACGCACAATGTGATTGATGTAACACCAATTCCGACCCAGACTGCCAAACTTCAGTTTAGTTGTGTAACGCAGAATGTGATTGATGTAATGCCAATTCCGTACCAGACTGCCAAACTTCAGTGTAGTTGTGCAACGCACAATGTGATTGATGTAATACCAATTCCGTACCAGACAGCCAAACTTCAGTATAGTTGCGTAACGCACAATGTGATTGATGTAGTGCCAATTCCGTACGAGACTGCCAAACTTCAGTGTAGTTGTGCAACGCACAATGTGATTGATGTAATACCAATTCCGTACCAGACAGCCAAACTTCAGCATAGTTGCGTAACGCACAATGTGATTGATGTAATACCAATTCCGTACGAGACTGCCAAACTTCAGTGTAGTTGTGTAACGCACAATGTGATTGATGTAATGCCAATTCCGAACCAGACTGCCAAACTTCAGTTTAGTTGTGTAACGCACAATGTGATTGATGTAATGCCAATTCCGTTCCAGACAGCCAAACTTCAGTGTAGTTGTGTAACGCACAATGTGATTGATGTAATGCCAATTCCGTACCAGACAGCCAAACTTCAGTATAGTTGTGTAACGCACAATGTGATTGATGTAACACCAATTCCGAACCAGACAGCCAAACTTCAGTGTAGTTGTGTAACGCACAATGTGATTGATGTAATACCAATTCCGTACCAGAGAGCCAAACTTCAGTATAGTTGCGTAACGCACAATGTGATTGATGTAACACCAATTCCGACCCAGACTGCCAAACTTCAGTTTAGTTGTGTAACGCAGAATGTGATTGATGTAATGCCAATTCCGTACCAGACTGCCAAACTTCAGTATAGTTGTGTAACGCACAATGTGATTGATGTAACACCAATTCCGAACCAGACAGCCAAACTTCAGTGTAGTTGTGTAACGCACAATGTGATTGATGTAATACCAATTCCGTACCAGAGAGCCAAACTTCAGTATAGTTGCGTAACGCACAATGTGATTGATGTAACACCAATTCCGAACCAGACTGCCAAACTTCAGTTTAGTTGTGTAACGCAGAATGTGATTGATGTAATGCCAATTCCGTACCAGACTGCCAAACTTCAGTATAGTTGTGTAACGCACAATGTGATTGATGTAATACCAATTCCGTACCAGACTACCAAACTTCAGTATAGTTGTGTAACGCACAATCTGATTGATGTAATACCAATTCCGCACCAGAGTGCCAAACTTCAGTATAGTTGTGTAACGCACAATGTGATTGATGTAATGCCAATTCCGTACCAGACAGCCAAACTTCAGTGTAGTTGTGTAACGCACAATGTGATTGATGTAATGCCAATTCAGTCCCAGACAGCCAAACTTCAGTATAGTTGCGTAACGCACAATGTGATTGATGTAATACCAATTCCGCTCCAGACAGCCAAACTTCAGTGTAGTTGTGTAGCGCACAATGTGATTGATGTAATACCAATTCCGTACCAGACTGCCAAACTTCAGTGTAGTTGTGTAACGCACAATGTGATTGATGTAATACCAATTCCGTACCAGACTGCCAAACTTCAGTATAGTTGTGTAACGCACAATGTGATTGATGTAATACCAATTCCGTACCAGACAGCCAAGCTTCAGTACAGTTGTGTAACGCACAATGTAATTGATGTAATACCAATTCCGTGCCAGACTGCCAAACTTCAGTGTAGTTGTGTAACGCACAATGTGATTGATGTAATGCCAATTCCGTTCCAGACTACCAAACTTCAGTATAGTTGTGTAACGCACAATGTGATTGATGTAATGCCAATTCCGTACCAGACTGCCAAACTTCAGTGTAGTTGTGTAACGCACAATGTGATTGATGTAATACCAATTCCGTACCAGACTACCAAACTTCAGTATAGTTGTGTAACGCACAATGTGATTGATGTAATACCAATTCCGTACCAGAGTGCCAAACTTCAGTTTAGTTGTGTAACGCACAATGTGATTGATGTAATGCCAATTCCGTACCAGACAGCCAAACTTCAGTGTAGTTGTGTAACGCACAATGTGATTGATGTAATGCCAATTCCGTACCAGACAGGCAAACTTCAGTATAGTTGCGTAACGCACAATGTGATTGATGTAACACCAATTCCGAACCAGACTGCCAAACTTCAGTTTCTTTGTGTAACGCACAATGTGATTGATGTAATGCCAATTCCGTACCAGACTGCCAAACTTCGGTTTAGTTGTGTAACGCACAATGTGATTGATGTAATACCAACTCCGTACCAGACTGCCAAACTTCAGTATAGTTGTGTAACGCACAATGTGATTGATGCAATACCAATTCCGTACCAGACTGCCAAACTTCAGTGTAGTTGTGCAACGCACAATGTGATTGATGTAATACCAATTCCGTACCAGACAGCCAAACTTCAGTATAGTTGCGTAACGCACAATGTGATTGATGTAGTGCCAATTCCGTACGAGACTGCCAAACTTCAGTGTAGTTGTGCAACGCACAATGTGATTGATGTAATACCAATTCCGTACCAGACAGCCAAACTTCAGTATAGTTGTGTAACGCACAATGTGATTGATGTAATACCAATTCCGTACGAGACTGCCAAACTTCAGTGTAGTTGTGTAACGCACAATGTGATTGATGTAATGCCAATTCCGAACCAGACTGCCAAACTTCAGTTTAGTTGTGTAACGCACAATGTGATTGATGTAATGCCAATTCCGTACCAGACAGCCAAACTTCAGTGTAGTTGTGTAACGCACAATGTGATTGATGTAATGCCAATTCCGTACCAGACAGCCAAACTTCAGTATAGTTGTGTAACGCACAATGTGATTGATGTAACACCAATTCCGAACCAGACAGCCAAACTTCAGTGTAGTTGTGTAACGCACAATGTGATTGATGTAATACCAATTCCGTACCAGAGAGCCAAACTTCAGTATAGTTGCGTAACGCACAATGTGATTGATGTAACACCAATTCCGACCCAGACTGCCAAACTTCAGTTTAGTTGTGTAACGCAGAATGTGATTGATGTAATACCAATTCCGTACCAGACTGCCAAACTTCAGTGTAGTTGTGCAACGCACAATGTGATTGATGTAATACCAATTCCGTACCAGACAGCCAAACTTCAGTATAGTTGCGTAACGCACAATGTGATTGATGTAGTGCCAATTCCGTACGAGACTGCCAAACTTCAGTGTAGTTGTGTAACGCACAATGTGATTGATGTAATGCCAATTCCGAACCAGACTGCCAAACTTCAGTTTAGTTGTGTAACGCACAATGTGATTGATGTAATGCCAATTCCGTACCAGACAGCCAAACTTCAGTGTAGTTGTGTAACGCACAATGTGATTGATGTAATGCCAATTCCGTACCAGACAGCCAAACTTCAGTATAGTTGTGTAACGCACAATGTGATTGATGTAACACCAATTCCGAACCAGACAGCCAAACTTCAGTGTAGTTGTGTAACGCACAATGTGATTGATGTAATACCAATTCCGTACCAGAGAGCCAAACTTCAGTATAGTTGCGTAACGCACAATGTGATTGATGTAACACCAATTCCGACCCAGACTGCCAAACTTCAGTTTAGTTGTGTAACGCAGAATGTGATTGATGTAATGCCAATTCCGTACCAGACAGCCAAACTTCAGTATAGTTGTGTAACGCACAATGTGATTGATGTAACACCAATTCCGAACCAGACAGCCAAACTTCAGTGTAGTTGTGTAACGCACAATGTGATTGATGTAATACCAATTCCGTACCAGAGAGCCAAACTTCAGTATAGTTGCGTAACGCACAATGTGATTGATGTAACACCAATTCCGACCCAGACTGCCAAACTTCAGTTTAGTTGTGTAACGCAGAATGTGATTGATGTAATGCCAATTCCGTACCAGACTGCCAAACTTCAGTGTAGTTGTGCAACGCACAATGTGATTGATGTAATACCAATTCCGTACCAGACAGCCAAACTTCAGTATAGTTGCGTAACGCACAATGTGATTGATGTAGTGCCAATTCCGTACGAGACTGCCAAACTTCAGTGTAGTTGTGCAACGCACAATGTGATTGATGTAATACCAATTCCGTACCAGACAGCCAAACTTCAGTATAGTTGCGTAACGCACAATGTGATTGATGTAATACCAATTCCGTACGAGACTGCCAAACTTCAGTGTAGTTGTGTAACGCACAATGTGATTGATGTAATGCCAATTCCGAACCAGACTGCCAAACTTCAGTTTAGTTGTGTAACGCACAATGTGATTGATGTAATGCCAATTCCGTACCAGACAGCCAAACTTCAGTGTAGTTGTGTAACGCACAATGTGATTGATGTAATGCCAATTCCGTACCAGACAGCCAAACTTCAGTATAGTTGTGTAACGCACAATGTGATTGATGTAACACCAATTCCGAACCAGACAGCCAAACTTCAGTGTAGTTGTGTAACGCACAATGTGATTGATGTAATACCAATTCCGTACCAGAGAGCCAAACTTCAGTATAGTTGCGTAACGCACAATGTGATTGATGTAACACCAATTCCGACCCAGACTGCCAAACTTCAGTTTAGTTGTGTAACGCAGAATGTGATTGATGTAATGCCAATTCCGTACCAGACTGCCAAACTTCAGTATAGTTGTGTAACGCACAATGTGATTGATGTAACACCAATTCCGAACCAGACAGCCAAACTTCAGTGTAGTTGTGTAACGCACAATGTGATTGATGTAATACCAATTCCGTACCAGAGAGCCAAACTTCAGTATAGTTGCGTAACGCACAATGTGATTGATGTAACACCAATTCCGAACCAGACTGCCAAACTTCAGTTTAGTTGTGTAACGCAGAATGTGATTGATGTAATGCCAATTCCGTACCAGACTGCCAAACTTCAGTATAGTTGTGTAACGCACAATGTGATTGATGTAATACCAATTCCGTACCAGACTACCAAACTTCAGTATAGTTGTGTAACGCACAATCTGATTGATGTAATACCAATTCCGCACCAGAGTGCCAAACTTCAGTATAGTTGTGTAACGCACAATGTGATTGATGTAATGCCAATTCCGTACCAGACAGCCAAACTTCAGTGTAGTTGTGTAACGCACAATGTGATTGATGTAATGCCAATTCAGTCCCAGACAGCCAAACTTCAGTATAGTTGCGTAACGCACAATGTGATTGATGTAACACCAATTCCGAAGCAGACTGCCAAACTTGAGTTTAGTTGTGTAACGCACAATGTGATTGATGTAATACCAATTCCGTACGAGACTGCCAAACTTCAGTATAGTTGTGTAACGCACAATGTGATTGATGTAATACCAATTCCGTACCAGACTGCCAAACTTCAGTGTAGTTGTGCAACGCACAATGTGATTGATGTAATACCAATTCCGTACCAGACAGCCAAGCTTCAGTATAGTTGTGTAGCGCACAATGTGATTGATGTAGTGCCAATTCCGTACGAGACTGCCAAACTTCAGTGTAGTTGTGTAACGCACAATGTGATTGATGTAATACCAATTCCGTTCCAGACAGCCAAACTTCAGTGTAGTTGTGTAGCGCACAATGTGATTGATGTAATACCAATTCCGTACCAGACTGCCAAACTTCAGTGTAGTTGTGTAACGCACAATGTGATTGATGTAATACCAATTCCGTACCAGACTGCCAAACTTCAGTATAGTTGTGTAACGCACAATGTGATTGATGTAATACCAATTCCGTACCAGACAGCCAAGCTTCAGTATAGTTGTGTAACGCACAATGTCATTGATGTAATACCAATTCCGTGCCAGACTGCCAAACTTCAGTGTAGTTGTGTAACGCACAATGTGATTGATGTAATGCCAATTCCGTACCAGACTACCAAACTTCAGTATAGTTGTGTAACGCACAATGTGATTGATGTAGTGCAAATTCCGTACCAGACTGCCAAACTTCAGTATAGTTGTGTAACGCACAATGTGATTGATGTAATACCAATTCCGTACCAGACTACCAAACTTCAGTATAGTTGTGTAACGCACAATGTGATTGATGTAATACCAATTCCGTACCAGAGTGCCAAACTTCAGTATAGTTGTGTAACGCACAATGTGATTGATGTAATGCCAATTCCGTACCAGACAGCCAAACTTCAGTGTAGTTGTGTAACGCACAATGTGATTGATGTAATGCCAATTACGTACCAGACAGCCAAACTTCAGTATAGTTGCGTAACGCACAATGTGATTGATGTAATACCAATTCCGAACCAGACTGCCAAACTTCAGTTTCTTTGTGTAACGCACAATGTGATTGATGTAATGCCAATTCCGTACCAGACTGCCAAACTTCGGTTTAGTTGTGTAACGCACAATGTGATTGATGTAATACCAACTCCGTACCAGACTGCCAAACTTCAGTATAGTTGTGTAACGCACAATGTGATTGATGCAATACCAATTCCGTACCAGACTGCCAAACTTCAGTGTAGTTGTGCAACGCACAATGTGATTGATGTAATGCCAATTCCGTACCAGACAGCCAAACTTCAGTGTAGTTGTGTAACGCACAATGTGATTGATGTAATACCAATTCCGTACCAGACAGCCAAACTTCAGTATAGTTGTGTAGCGCACAATGTGATTGATGTAATACCAATTCCGTACCAGACTGCCAAACTTCAGTGTAGTTGTGTAACGCACAATGTGATTGATGTAATACCAATTCCGTACCAGACTGCCAAACTTCAGTATAGTTGTGTAACGCACAATGTGATTGATGTAATACCAATTCCGTACCAGACAGCCAAGCTTCAATATAGTTGTGTAACGCACAATGTGATTGATGTAATACCAACTCCGTACCAGACTGCCAAACTTCAGTGTAGTTGTGTATCGCACAATGTGATTGATGTAATACCAATTCCGTTCCAGACTGCCAAACTTCAGTGTAGTTGTGTAACGCACAATGTGATTGATGTAATACCAATTCCGTACCAGACTGCCAAACTTCAGTATAGTTGTGTAGCGCACAATGTGATTAATGTAGTGCCAATTCCGTACCAGACTGCCAAACTTCAGTATAGTTGTGTAACGCACAATGTGATTGATGTAATACCAATTCCGTACCAGACAGCCAAACTTCAGTATAGTTGCGTAACGCACAATGTGATTGATGTAGTGCCAATTCCGTACGAGACTGCCAAACTTCAGTGTAGTTGTGTAACGCACAATGTGATTGATGTAATACCAATTCCGTACCAGACAGCCAAACTTCAGTATAGTTGTGTAGCGCACAATGTGATTGATGTAATACCAATTCCGTACCAGACTGCCAAACTTCAGTGTAGTTGTGTAACGCACAATGTGATTGATGTAATACCAATTCCGTACCAGACTGCCAAACTTCAGTATAGTTGTGTAACGCACAATGTGATTGATGTAATACCAATTCCGTACCAGACAGCCAAGCTTCAGTATAGTTGTGTAACGCACAATGTGATTGATGTAATACCAATTCCGTACCAGACTGCCAAACTTCAGTGTAGTTGTGTAACGCACAATGTGATTGATGTAATGCCAATTCCGTTCCAGACTGCCAAACTTCAGTATAGTTGTGTAACGCACAATGTGATTGATGTAATACCAATTCCGCACCAGAGTGCCAAACTTCAGTATAGTTGTGTAACGCACAATGTGATTGATGTAATGCCAATTCCGTACCAGACAGCCAAACTTCAGTGTAGTTGTGTAACGCACAATGTGATTGATGTAATGCCAATTCAGTCCCAGACAGCCAAACTTCAGTATAGTTGCGTAACGCACAATGTGATTGATGTAACACCAATTCCGAAGCAGACTGCCAAACTTGAGTTTAGTTGTGTAACGCACAATGTGATTGATGTAATACCAATTCCGTACGAGACTGCCAAACTTCAGTATAGTTGTGTAACGCACAATGTGATTGATGTAATACCAATTCCGTACCAGACTGCCAAACTTCAGTCTAGTTGTGCAACGCACAATGTGATTGATGTAATACCAATTCCGTACCAGACAGCCAAACTTCAGTATAGTTGTGTAACGCACAATGTGATTGATGTAGTGCCAATTCCGTACGAGACTGCCAAACTTCAGTGTAGTTGTGTAACGCACAATGTGATTGATGTAATACCAATTCAGTTCCAGACAGCCAAACTTCAGTGTAGTTGTGTAGCGCACAATGTGATTGATGTAATACCAATTCCGTACCAGACTGCCAAACTTCAGTGTAGTTGTGTAACGCACAATGTGATTGATGTAATACCAATTCCGTACCAGACTGCCAAACTTCAGTATAGTTGTGTAACGCACAATGTGATTGATGTAATACCAATTCCGAACCAGACAGCCAAGCTTCAGTATAGTTGTGTAACGCACAGTGTAATTGATGTAATACCAATTCCGTGCCAGACTGCCAAACTTCAGTGTAGTTGTGTAACGCACAATGTGATTGATGTAATGCCAATTCCGTACCAGACTACCAAACTTCAGTATAGTTGTGTAACGCACAATGTGATTGATGTAGTGCAAATTCCGTACCAGACTGCCAAACTTCAGTATAGTTGTGTAACGCACAATGTGATTGATGTAATACCAATTCCGTACCAGACTACCAAACTTCAGTATAGTTGTGTAACGCACAATGTGATTGATGTAATACCAATTCCGTACCAGAGTGCCAAACTTCAGTATAGTTGTTTAACGCACAATGTGATTGATGTAATGCCAATTCCGTACCAGACAGCCAAACTTCAGTGTAGTTGTGTAACGCACAATGTGATTGATGTAATGCCAATTCCGTACCAGACAGCCAAACTTCAGTATAGTTGCGTAACGCACAATGTGATTGATGTAATACCAATTCCGAACCAGACTGCCAAACTTCAGTTTCTTTGTGTAACGCACAATGTGATTGATGTAATGCCAATTCCGTACCAGACTGCCAAACTTCGGTTTAGTTGTGTAACGCACAATGTGATTGATGTAATACCAACTCCGTACCAGACTGCCAAACTTCAGTATAGTTGTGTAACGCACAATGTGATTGATGCAATACCAATTCCGTACCAGACTGCCAAACTTCAGTGTAGTTGTGCAACGCACAATGTGATTGATGTAATGCCAATTCCGTACCAGACAGCCAAACTTCAGTGTAGTTGTGTAACGCACAATGTGATTGATGTAATACCAATTCCGTACCAGACAGCCAAACTTCAGTATAGTTGTGTAGCGCACAATGTGATTGATGTAATACCAATTCCGTACCAGACTGCCAAACTTCAGTGTAGTTGTGTAACGCACAATGTGATTGATGTAATACCAATTCCGTACCAGACTGCCAAACTTCAGTATAGTTGTGTAACGCACAATGTGATTGATGTAATACCAATTCCGTACCAGACAGCCAAGCTTCAATATAGTTGTGTAACGCACAATGTGATTGATGTAATACCAACTCCGTACCAGACTGCCAAACTTCAGTGTAGTTGTGTATCGCACAATGTGATTGATGTAATACCAATTCCGTTCCAGACTGCCAAACTTCAGTGTAGTTGTGTAACGCACAATGTGATTGATGTAATACCAATTCCGTACCAGACTGCCAAACTTCAGTATAGTTGTGTAGCGCACAATGTGATTGATGTAGTGCCAATTCCGTACCAGACTGCCAAACTTCAGTATAGTTGTGTAACGCACAATGTGATTGATGTAATACCAATTCCGTACCAGACAGCCAAACTTCAGTATAGTTGCGTAACGCACAATGTGATTGATGTAGTGCCAATTCCGTACGAGACTGCCAAACTTCAGTGTAGTTGTGTAACGCACAATGTGATTGATGTAATACCAATTCCGTACCAGACAGACAAACTTCAGTATAGTTGTGTAGCGCACAATGTGATTGATGTAATACCAATTCCGTACCAGACTGCCAAACTTCAGTGTAGTTGTGTAACGCACAATGTGATTGATGTAATACCAATTCCGTACCAGACTGCCAAACTTCAGTATAGTTGTGTAACGCACAATGTGATTGATGTAATACCAATTCCGTACCAGACAGCCAAGCTTCAGTATAGTTGTGTAACGCACAATGTGATTGATGTAATACCAATTCCGTACCAGACTGCCAAACTTCAGTGTAGTTGTGTAACGCACAATGTGATTGATGTAATGCCAATTCCGTTCCAGACTGCCAAACTTCAGTGTAGTTGTGTAACGCACAATGTGATTGATGTAATACCAATTCCGTACCTGACAGCCAAACTTCAGTGTAGTTGCGTAACGGACAATGTGATTGATGTAATGCCAATTCCGTACCAGACAGCCAAACTTTAGTATAGTTGCGGAACGCACAATGTGATTGATATAATGCCAATTCCGTACCAGACAGATAAACTTCAGTATAGTTGTGTAACGCACAATGTGATTGATGTAACACCAATTCCGAACCAGACAGCCAAACTTCAGTGTAGTTGCGTAACGGACAATGTGATTGATGTAATGCCAATTCCGTACCAGACAGCTAAACTTCAGTATAGTTGCGTAACGCACAATGTCATTGATGTAATGCCAATTCCGTACCAGACAGATAAACTTCAGTATAGTTGTGTAACGCACAATGTGATTGATGTAGTGCCAATTCCGTACGAGACTGCCAAACTTCAGTGTAGTTGTGTAACGCACAATGTGATTGATGTAATACCAATTCCGTTCCAGACTGCCAAACTTCAGTGTAGTTGTGTAACGCACAATGTGATTGATGTAATACCAATTCAGTTCCAGACTGCCAAACTTCAGTATAGTTGTGTAGCGCAGAATGTGATTGATGTAATGCCAATTCCGTACCAGACTGCCAAACTTCAGTATAGTTGCGTAACGCACAATGTGATTGATGTCATGCCAATTCCGTTCCAGACTGCCAAACTTCAGTGTAGTTGTGTAACGCACAATGTGATTGATGTAATACCAATTCAGTTCCAGACTGCCAAACTTCAGTATAGTTGTGTAGCGCAGAATGTGATTGATGTAATACCAATTCCGTAGCAGACTGCCAAACTTCAGTGTAGTTGTGTAACGCACAATGTGATTGATGTCATGCCAATTCCGTACCAGACAGACAAACTTCAGTATAGTTGTGTAACGCACAATGTGATTGATGTAATGCCAATTCCGTACCAGACAGCTAAACTTCAGTATAGTTGCGTAACGCACAATGTGATTGATGTAATACCAATTCCGTAGCAGACTGCCAAACTTCAGTGTAGTTGTGTAACGCACAATGTGATTGATGTAATACCAATTCCGAACCAGACTGCCAAACTTCAGTATAGTTGTGTAACGCAGAATGTGATTGATGTAATACCAATTCCGTACCAGACAGCCAAGCTTCAGTATAGTTGTGTAACGCACAATGTGATTGATGTAATACCAATTCCGTACCAGACTGCCAAACTTCAGTGTAGTTGTGTAACGCACAATGTGATTGATGTAATACCAATTCCGTTCCAGACTGCCAAACTTCAGTATAGTTGTGTAACGCACAATGTGATTGATGTAATACCAATTCCGTACCAGACTGCCAAACTTCAGTATAGTTGTGTAACGCACAATGTGATTGATGTAATGCCAATTCCGTACCAGACAGCCAAACTTCAGTGTAGTTGTTTAACGCACAATGTGATTGATGTCATGCCAATTCCGTACCAGACAGACAAACTTCAGTATAGTTGTGTAACGCACAATGTGATTGATGTAATGCCAATTCCGTACCAGACAGCTAAACTTCAGTATAGTTGTGTAACGCAGAATGTGATTGATGTAATACCAATTCCGTACCAGACAGCCAAGCTTCAGTATAGTTGTGTAACGCACAATGTGATTGATGTAATACCAATTCCGTACCAGACTGCCAAACTTCAGTGTAGTTGTGTAACGCACAATGTGATTGATGTAATACCAATTCCGTTCCAGACTGCCAAACTTCAGTATAGTTGTGTAACGCACAATGTGATTGATGTAATACCAATTCCGTACCAGACTGCCAAACTTCAGTATAGTTGTGTAACGCACAATGTGATTGATGTAATGCCAATTCCGTACCAGACAGCCAAACTTCACTGTAGTTGTTTAACGCACAATGTGATTGATGTAATGCCAATTCCGTTCCAGACTGCCAAACTTCAGTGTAGTTGTGTAACGCACAATGTGATTGATGTAATACCAATTCCGTACCAGACTGCCAAACTTCAGTATAGTTGTGTAGCGCACAATGTGATTGATGTAATGCCAATTCCGTACCAGACTGCCAAACTTCAGTGTAGTTGTGTAACGCACAATGTGATTGATGTAACACCAATTCCGTTCCAGACTGCCAAACTTCAGTGTAGTTGTGTAACGCACAATGTGATTGATGTAATACCAATTCAGTTCCAGACTGCCAAACTTCAGTATAGTTGTGTAGCGCAGAATGTGATTGATGTAATGCCAATTCCGAACCAGACTGCCAAACTTCAGTATAGTTGCGTAACGGACAATGTGATTGATGTAATGCCAATTCCGTACCAGACTGCCAAACTTCAGTGTAGTTGTGTAACGCACAATGTGATTGATGTAACACCAATTCCGTTCCAGACTGCCAAACTTCAGTGTAGTTGTGTAACGCACAATGTGATTGATGTAATACCAATTCAGTTCCAGACTGCCAAACTTCAGTATAGTTGTGTAGCGCAGAGTGTGATTGATGTAATGCCAATTCCGTACCAGACTGCCAAACTTCAGTATAGTTGTGTAACGCACAATGTGATTCATGCAATACGAATTCCGTACCAGACTGCCAAACTTCAGTGTAGTTGTGCAACGCACAATGTGATTGACGTAATACCAATTCCGTACCAGACAGCCAAACTTCAGTATAGTTGTGTAACGCACAATGTGATTGATGTAATACCAATTCCGTACCAGACAGCCAAGCTTCAGTATAGTTGTGTAACGCACAATGTGATTGATGTAATACCAATTCCGTACCAGACTGCCAAACTTCAGTGTAGTTGTGTAACGCACAATGTGATTGATGTAACACCAATTCCGTTCCAGACTGCCAAACTTCAGTGTAGTTGTGTAACGCACAATGTGATTGATGTAATACCAATTCAGTTCCAGACTGCCAAACTTCAGTATAGTTGTGTAGCGCAGAATGTGATTGATGTAAT
The DNA here is from genome assembly GCF_037392515.1 of Haliotis asinina. Classification (NCBI taxonomy): domain Eukaryota; kingdom Metazoa; phylum Mollusca; class Gastropoda; order Lepetellida; family Haliotidae; genus Haliotis; species Haliotis asinina. The sequence continues at coordinate 641,099 of NC_090289.1, forward strand.
GCCAATTCCGTACCAGACTGCCAAACTTCAGTATAGTTGCGTAACGGACAATGTGATTGATGTAATGCCAATTCCGTACCAGACTGCCAAACTTCAGTGTAGTTGTGTAACGCACAATGTGATTGATGTAACACCAATTCCGTTCCAGACTGCCAAACTTCAGTGTAGTTGTGTAACGCACAATGTGATTGATGTAATACCAATTCAGTTCCAGACTGCCAAACTTCAGTATAGTTGCGTAACGGACAATGTGATTGATGTAATACCAATTCCGTAGCAGACTGAGAAAACTTCAGTGTTGTTGTGTAACGCACAATGTGATTGATGTCATGCCAATTCCGTACCAGACTACCAAACTTCAGTATAGTTGTTTAACGCACAATGTGATTGATGTAATGCCAATTCCGTACCAGACAGCTAAACTTCAGTATAGTTGCGTAACGCACAATGTGATTGATGTAATACCAATTCCGTAGCAGACTGCCAAACTTCAGTGTAGTTGTGTAACGCACAATGTGATTGATGTAATACCAATTCCGTACCAGACTGCCAAACTTCAGTATAGTTGTGTAACGCAGAATGTGATTGATGTAATACCAATTCCGTAGCAGACAGCCAAGCTTCAGTATAGTTGTGTAACGCACAATGTGATTGATGTAATACCAATTCCGTACCAGACTGCCAAACTTCAGTATAGTTGTGTAACGCACAATGTGATTGATGTAATACCAATTCCGTACCAGACAGCCAAGCTTCAGTATAGTTGTGTAACGCACAATGTGATTGATGTAATACCAATTCCGTACCAGACTGCCAAACTTCAGTGTAGTTGTGTAACGCACAATGTGATTGATGTAATGCCAATTCCGTTCCAGACTGCCAAACTTCAGTGTAGTTGTGTAACGCACAATGTGATTGATGTAATACCAATTCCGTACCTGACAGCCAAACTTCAGTGTAGTTGCGTAACGGACAATGTGATTGATGTAATGCCAATTCCGTACCAGACAGCCAAACTTTAGTATAGTTGCCGAACGCACAATGTGATTGATGTAATGCCAATTCCGTACCAGACAGATAAACTTCAGTATAGTTGTGTAACGCACAATGTGATTGATGTAACACCAATTCCGAACCAGACAGCCAAACTTCAGTGTAGTTGCGTAACGGACAATGTGATTGATGTAATGCCAATTCCGTACCAGACAGCAAAACTTCAGTATAGTTGCGTAACGCACAATGTCATTGATGTAATGCCAATTCCGTACCAGACAGATAAACTTCAGTATAGTTGTGTAACGCACAATGTGATTGATGTAGTGCCAATTCCGTACGAGACTGCCAAACTTCAGTGTAGTTGTGTAACGCACAATGTGATTGATGTAATACCAATTCCGTTCCAGACTGCCAAACTTCAGTGTAGTTGTGTAACGCACAATGTGATTGATGTAATACCAATTCAGTTCCAGACTGCCAAACTTCAGTATAGTTGTGTAGCGCAGAATGTGATTGATGTAATGCCAATTCCGTACCAGACTGCCAAACTTCAGTATAGTTGCGTAACGCACAATGTGATTGATGTAATGCCAATTCCGTACCAGACAGCCAAACTTCAGTATAGTTGCGTAACGGACAATGTGATTGATGTAATGCCAATTCCGTAGCAGACTGCCAAACTTCAGTGTAGTTGTGTAACGCACAATGTGATTGATGTAATGCCAATTCCGTAGCAGACTGCCAAACTTCAGTGTAGTTGTGTAACGCACAATGTGATTGATGTCATGCCAATTCCGTACCAGACAGACAAACTTCAGTATAGTTGTGTAACGCACAATGTGATTGATGTAATGCCAATTCCGTACCAGACAGCTAAACTTCAGTATAGTTGCGTAACGCACAATGTGATTGATGTAATACCAATTCCGTAGCAGACTGCCAAACTTCAGTGTAGTTGTGTAACGCACAATGTGATTGATGTAATACCAATTCCGTACCAGACTGCCAAACTTCAGTATAGTTGTGTAACGCAGAATGTGATTGATGTAATACCAATTCCGTAGAAGACAGCCAAGCTTCAGTATAGTTGTGTAACGCACAATGTGATTGATGTAATACCAATTCCGTACCAGACTGCCAAACTTCAGTGTAGTTGTGTAACGCACAATGTGATTGATGTAATACCAATTCCGTTCCAGACTGCCAAACTTCAGTATAGTTGTGTAACGCACAATGTGATTGATGTAATACCAATTCCGTACCAGACTGCCAAACTTCAGTATAGTTGTGTAACGCACAATGTGATTGATGTAATACCAATTCCGTACCAGAGAGCCAAACTTCAGTATAGTTGCGTAACGCACAATGTGATTGATGTAACACCAATTCCGAACCAGACTGCCAAACTTCAGTTTAGTTGTGTAACGCAGAATGTGATTGATGTAATGCCAATTCCGTACCAGACTGCCAAACTTCAGTATAGTTGTGTAACGCACAATGTGATTGATGTAATACCAATTCCGTGCCAGACTACCAAACTTCAGTATAGTTGTGTAACGCACAATGTGATTGATGTAATACCAATTCCGCACCAGAGTGCCAAACTTCAGTATAGTTGTGTAACGCACAATGTGATTGATGTAATGCCAATTCCGTACCAGACAGCCAAACTTCAGTGTAGTTGTGTAACGCACAAGGTGATTGATGTAATGCCAATTCAGTACCAGACAGCCAAACTTCAGTATAGTTGCGTAACGCACAATGTGATTGATGTAATGCCAATTCCGTACCAGACAGCCAAACTTCAGTGTAGTTGTGTAACGCACAATGTGATTGATGTAATGCCAATTCCGTACCAGACTGCCAAACTTCGGTTTAGTTGTGTAACGCACAATGTGATTGATGTAATACCAACTCCGAACCAGACTGCCAAACTTCAGTATAGTTGTGTAACGCACAATGTGATTCATGCAATACGAATTCCGTACCAGACTGCCAAACTTCAGTGTAGTTGTGCAACGCACAATGTGATTGACGTAATACCAATTCCGTACCAGACAGCCAAACTTCAGTATAGTTGTGTAACGCACAATGTGATTGATGTAATACCAATTCCGTACCAGACAGCCAAGCTTCAGTATAGTTGTGTAACGCACAATGTGATTGATGTAATACCAATTCCGTACCAGACTGCCAAACTTCAGTGTAGTTGTGTAACGCACAATGTGATTGATGTAACACCAATTCCGTTCCAGACTGCCAAACTTCAGTGTAGTTGTGTAACGCACAATGTGATTGATGTAATACCAATTCAGTTCCAGACTGCCAAACTTCAGTATAGTTGTGTAGCGCAGAATGTGATTGATGTAATGCCAATTCCGTACCAGACTGCCAAACTTCAGTATAGTTGCGTAACGGACAATGTGATTGATGTAATGCCAATTCCGTACCAGACTGCCAAACTTCAGTGTAGTTGTGTAACGCACAATGTGATTGATGTAACACCAATTCCGTTCCAGACTGCCAAACTTCAGTGTAGTTGTGTAACGCACAATGTGATTGATGTAATACCAATTCAGTTCCAGACTGCCAAACTTCAGTATAGTTGCGTAACGGACAATGTGATTGATGTAATACCAATTCCGTAGCAGACTGCCAAACTTCAGTGTTGTTGTGTAACGCACAATGTGATTGATGTCATGCCAATTCCGTACCAGACTACCAAACTTCAGTATAGTTGTTTAACGCACAATGTGATTGATGTAATGCCAATTCCGTACCAGACAGCTAAACTTCAGTATAGTTGCGTAACGCACAATGTGATTGATGTAATACCAATTCCGTAGCAGACTGCCAAACTTCAGTGTAGTTGTGTAACGCACAATGTGATTGATGTAATACCAATTCCGTACCAGACTGCCAAACTTCAGTATAGTTGTGTAACGCAGAATGTGATTGATGTAATACCAATTCCGTAGCAGACAGCCAAGCTTCAGTATAGTTGTGTAACGCACAATGTGATTGATGTAATACCAATTCCGTACCAGACTGCCAAACTTCAGTATAGTTGTGTAACGCACAATGTGATTGATGTAATACCAATTCCGTACCAGACAGCCAAGCTTCAGTATAGTTGTGTAACGCACAATGTGATTGATGTAATACCAATTCCGTACCAGACTGCCAAACTTCAGTGTAGTTGTGTAACGCACAATGTGATTGATGTAATGCCAATTCCGTTCCAGACTGCCAAACTTCAGTGTAGTTGTGTAACGCACAATGTGATTGATGTAATACCAATTCCGTACCTGACAGCCAAACTTCAGTGTAGTTGCGTAACGGACAATGTGATTGATGTAATGCCAATTCCGTACCAGACAGCCAAACTTTAGTATAGTTGCCGAACGCACAATGTGATTGATGTAATGCCAATTCCGTACCAGACAGATAAACTTCAGTATAGTTGTGTAACGCACAATGTGATTGATGTAACACCAATTCCGAACCAGACAGCCAAACTTCAGTGTAGTTGCGTAACGGACAATGTGATTGATGTAATGCCAATTCCGTACCAGACAGCTAAACTTCAGTATAGTTGCGTAACGCACAATGTCATTGATGTAATGCCAATTCCGTACCAGACAGATAAACTTCAGTATAGTTGTGTAACGCACAATGTGATTGATGTAGTGCCAATTCCGTACGAGACTGCCAAACTTCAGTGTAGTTGTGTAACGCACAATGTGATTGATGTAATACCAATTCCGTTCCAGACTGCCAAACTTCAGTGTAGTTGTGTAACGCACAATGTGATTGATGTAATACCAATTCAGTTCCAGACTGCCAAACTTCAGTATAGTTGTGTAGCGCAGAATGTGATTGATGTAATGCCAATTCCGTACCAGACTGCCAAACTTCAGTATAGTTGCGTAACGCACAATGTGATTGATGTAATGCCAATTCCGTACCAGACAGCCAAACTTCAGTATAGTTGCGTAACGGACAATGTGATTGATGTAATGCCAATTCCGTAGCAGACTGCCAAACTTCAGTGTAGTTGTGTAACGCACAATGTGATTGATGTAATGCCAATTCCGTAGCAGACTGCCAAACTTCAGTGTAGTTGTGTAACGCACAATGTGATTGATGTCATGCCAATTCCGTACCAGACAGACAAACTTCAGTATAGTTGTGTAACGCACAATGTGATTGATGTAATGCCAATTCCGTACCAGACAGCTAAACTTCAGTATAGTTGCGTAACGCACAATGTGATTGATGTAATACCAATTCCGTAGCAGACTGCCAAACTTCAGTGTAGTTGTGTAACGCACAATGTGATTGATGTAATACCAATTCCGTACCAGACTGCCAAACTTCAGTATAGTTGTGTAACGCAGAATGTGATTGATGTAATACCAATTCCGTAGAAGACAGCCAAGCTTCAGTATAGTTGTGTAACGCACAATGTGATTGATGTAATACCAATTCCGTACCAGACTGCCAAACTTCAGTGTAGTTGTGTAACGCACAATGTGATTGATGTAATACCAATTCCGTTCCAGACTGCCAAACTTCAGTATAGTTGTGTAACGCACAATGTGATTGATGTAATACCAATTCCGTACCAGACTGCCAAACTTCAGTATAGTTGTGTAACGCACAATGTGATTGATGTAATACCAATTCCGTACCAGAGAGCCAAACTTCAGTATAGTTGCGTAACGCACAATGTGATTGATGTAACACCAATTCCGAACCAGACTGCCAAACTTCAGTTTAGTTGTGTAACGCAGAATGTGATTGATGTAATGCCAATTCCGTACCAGACTGCCAAACTTCAGTATAGTTGTGTAACGCACAATGTGATTGATGTAATACCAATTCCGTGCCAGACTACCAAACTTCAGTATAGTTGTGTAACGCACAATGTGATTGATGTAATACCAATTCCGCACCAGAGTGCCAAACTTCAGTATAGTTGTGTAACGCACAATGTGATTGATGTAATGCCAATTCCGTACCAGACAGCCAAACTTCAGTGTAGTTGTGTAACGCACAAGGTGATTGATGTAATGCCAATTCAGTACCAGACAGCCAAACTTCAGTATAGTTGCGTAACGCACAATGTGATTGATGTAATGCCAATTCCGTACCAGACAGCCAAACTTCAGTGTAGTTGTGTAACGCACAATGTGATTGATGTAATGCCAATTCCGTACCAGACTGCCAAACTTCGGTTTAGTTGTGTAACGCACAATGTGATTGATGTAATACCAACTCCGAACCAGACTGCCAAACTTCAGTATAGTTGTGTAACGCACAATGTGATTCATGCAATACGAATTCCGTACCAGACTGCCAAACTTCAGTGTAGTTGTGCAACGCACAATGTGATTGACGTAATACCAATTCCGTACCAGACAGCCAAACTTCAGTATAGTTGTGTAACGCACAATGTGATTGATGTAATACCAATTCCGTACCAGACAGCCAAGCTTCAGTATAGTTGTGTAACGCACAATGTGATTGATGTAATACCAATTCCGTACCAGACTGCCAAACTTCAGTGTAGTTGTGTAACGCACAATGTGATTGATGTAACACCAATTCCGTTCCAGACTGCCAAACTTCAGTGTAGTTGTGTAGCGCAGAATGTGATTGATGTAATGCCAATTCCGTACCAGACTGCCAAACTTCAGTATAGTTGCGTAACGGACAATGTGATTGATGTAATGCCAATTCCGTACCAGACTGCCAAACTTCAGTGTAGTTGTGTAACGCACAATGTGATTGATGTAACACCAATTCCGTTCCAGACTGCCAAACTTCAGTGTAGTTGTGTAACGCACAATGTGATTGATGTAATACCAATTCAGTTCCAGACTGCCAAACTTCAGTATAGTTGTGTAGCGCACAATGTGATTGATGTAATGCCAATTCCGTACCAGACTGCCAAACTTCAGTATAGTTGTGTAACGGACAATGTGATTGATGTAATGCCAATTCCGTAGCAGACTGCCAAACTTCAGTGTAGTTGTGTAACGGACAATGTGATTGATGTAATACCAATTCCGTTCCAGACTGCCAAACTTCAGTATAGTTGTGTAACGGACAATGTGATTGATGTAATACCAATTCCGTTCCAGACTGCCAAACTTCAGTATAGTTGTGTAACGGACAATGTGATTGATGTATTGCCAATTCCGTAGCAGACTGCCAAACTTCAGTATAGTTGTGTAACGGACAATGTGATTGATGTAATGCCAATTCCGTAGCAAACTGCCAAACTTCAGTATAGTTGCGTAACGGACAATGTGATTGATGTAATACCAATTCCGTAGCAGACTGCCAAACTTCAGTGTAGTTGTGTAACGCACAATGTGATTGATGTAATACCAATTCCGTTCCAGACTGCCAAACTTCAGTATAGTTGTGTAACGGACAATGTGATTGATGTAATGCCAATTCCGTACCAGACTGCCAAACTTCAGTGTAGTTGTGTAACGCACAATGTGATTGATGTAACACCAATTCCGTTCCAGACTGCCAAACTTCAGTGTAGTTGTGTAACGCACAATGTGATTGATGTAATACCAATTCAGTTCCAGACTGCCAAACTTCAGTATAGTTGTGTAGCGCACAATGTGATTGATGTAATGCCAATTCCGTACCAGACTGCCAAACTTCAGTATAGTTGTGTAACGGACAATGTGATTGATGTAATGCCAATTCCGTAGCAGACTGCCAAACTTCAGTGTAGTTGTGTAACGGACAATGTGATTGATGTAATACCAATTCCGTTCCAGACTGCCAAACTTCAGTATAGTTGTGTAACGCACAATGTGATTGATGTAATGCCAATTCCGTTCCAGACTGCCAAACTTCAGTATAGTTGTGTAACGGACAATGTGATTGATGTAATGCCAATTCCGTAGCAGACTGCCAAACTTCAGTATAGTTGCGTAACGGACAATGTGATTGATGTAATGCCAATTCCGTAGCAAACTGCCAAACTTCAGTATAGTTGCGTAACGGACAATGTGATTGATGTAATACCAATTCCGTAGCAGACTGCCAAACTTCAGTGTAGTTGTGTAACGCACAATGTGATTGATGTCATGCCAATTCCGTACCAGACTACCAAACTTCAGTATAGTTGTGTAACGCACAATGTGATTGATGTAATGCCAATTCCGTACCAGACAGCTAAACTTCAGTATAGTTGCGTAACGCACAATGTGATTGATGTAATACCAATTCCGTAGCAGACTGCCAAACTTCAGTGTAGTTGTGTAACGCACAATGTGATTGATGTAATACCAATTCCGTACCAGACTGCCAAACTTCAGTATAGTTGTGTAACGCAGAATGTGATTGATGTAATACCAATTCCGTAGCAGACAGCCAAGCTTCAGTATAGTTGTGTAACGCACAATGTGATTGATGTAATACCAATTCCGTACCAGACTGCCAAACTTCAGTGTAGTTGTGTAACGCACAATGTGATTGATGTAATACCAATTCCGTTCCAGACTGCCAAACTTCAGTATAGTTGTGTAACGCACAATGTGATTGATGTAATACCAATTCCGTAGCAGACAGCCAAGCTTCAGTATAGTTGTGTAACGCACAATGTGATTGATGTAATGCCAATTCCGTACCAGACAGCCAAACTTCAATGTAGTTGTTTAACGCACAATGTGATTGATGTAATGCCAATTCCGTTCCAGACTGCCAAACTTCAGTGTAGTTGTGTAACGCACAATGTGATTGATGTAATACCAATTCCGTTCCAGACTGCCAAACTTCAGTATAGTTGTGTAGCGCACAATGTGATTGATGTAATGCCAATTCCGTACCAGACAGCCAAACTTCAGTATAGTTGTGTAACGGACAATGTGATTGATGTCATGCCAATTCCGTACCAGACAGCCAAACTTCAGTATAGTTGCGGAACGCACAATGTGATTGATGTAATGCCAATTCCGTACCAGACAGATAAACTTCAGTATAGTTGTGTAACGCACAATGTGATTGATGTAATGCAAATTCCGTACCAGACAGCTAAACTTCAGTATAGTTGCGTAACGCACAATGTGATTGATGTAATACCAATTCCGTAGCAGACTGCCAAACTTCAGTGTAGTTGTGTAACGCACAATGTGATTGATGTAATACCAACTCCGTTCCAGACTGCCAAACTTCAGTATAGTTGCGTAACGCACAATGTGATTGATGTAATACCAATTCCGTAGCAGACAGCCAAGCTTCAGTATAGTTGTGTAACGCACAATGTGATTGATGTAATACCAATTCCCTACCAGACTGCCAAACTTCAGTGTAGTTGTGTAACGCACAATGTGATTGATGTAATACCAACTCCGTTCCAGACTGCCAAACTTCAGTATAGTTGTTTAACGCACAATGTGATTGATGTAATACCAATTCCGTACCAGACAGCCAAACTTCAGTATAGTTGCGGAACGCACAATGTGATTGATGTAATGCCAATTCCGTACCAGACAGATAAACTTCAGTATAGTTGTGTAACGCACAATGTGATTGATGTAATGCAAATTCCGTACCAGACAGCTAAACTTCAGTATAGTTGCGTAACGCACAATGTGATTGATGTAATACCAATTCCGTAGCAGACTGCCAAACTTCAGTGTAGTTGTGTAACGCACAATGTGATTGATGTAATACCAACTCCGTTCCAGACTGCCAAACTTCAGTATAGTTGCGTAACGCAGAATGTGATTGATGTAATACCAATTCCGTAGCAGACAGCCAAGCTTCAGTATAGTTGTGTAACGCACAATGTGATTGATGTAATACCAATTCCCTACCAGACTGCCAAACTTCAGTGTAGTTGTGTAACGCACAATGTGATTGATGTAATACCAACTCCGTTCCAGACTGCCAAACTTCAGTATAGTTGTGTAACGCACAATGTGATTGATGTAATACCAATTCCGTACCAGACTGCCAAACTTCAGTATAGTTGTGTAACGCACAATGTGATTGATGTAATGCCAATTCCGTACCAGTCTACCAAACTTCAGTGTAGTTGTGTAACGCACAATGTGATTGATGTAATACCAATTCCGTACCAGTCTACCAAACTTCAGTATAGTTGTGTAACGCACAATGTGATTGATGTAATGCCAATTCCGTACCAGACAGCCAAACTTCAGTGTAGTTGTGTAACGCACAATGTGATTGATGTAATACCAATTCCGTACCAGAGAGCCAAACTTCAGTATAGTTGCGTAACGCACAATGTGATTGATGTAATACCAATTCCCTACCAGACTGCCAAACTTCAGTGTAGTTGTGTAACGCACAATGTGATTGATGTAATACCAACTCCGTTCCAGACTGCCAAACTTCAGTATAGTTGTGTAACGCACAATGTGATTGATGTAATACCAATTCCGTACCAGACTGCCAAACTTCAGTATAGTTGTGTAACGCACAATGTGATTGATGTAATGCCAATTCCGTACCAGTCTACCAAACTTCAGTGTAGTTGTGTAACGCACAATGTGATTGATGTAATACCAATTCCGTACCAGTCTACCAAACTTCAGTATAGTTGTGTAACGCACAATGTGATTGATGTAATGCCAATTCCGAACCAGACAGCCAAACTTCAGTGTAGTTGTGTAACGCACAATGTGATTGATGTAATACCAATTCCGTACCAGAGAGCCAAACTTCAGTATAGTTGCGTAACGCACAATGTGATTGATGTAACACCAATTCCGAACCAGACTGCCAAACTTCAGTTTAGTTGTGTAACGCAGAATGTGATTGATGTAATGCCAATTCCGTACCAGACAGCCAAACTTCAGTATAGTTGTGTAACGCACAATGTGATTGATGTAATACCAATTCCGTTCCAGACTGCCAAACTTCAGTATAGTTGTGTAACGCACAATGTGATTGATGTAATACCAATTCCGTACCAGACTGCCAAACTTCAGTATAGTTGTGTAACGCACAATGTGATTGATGTAATGCCAATTCCGTACCAGACAGCCAAACTTCAGTGTAGTTGTTTAACGCACAATGTGATTGATGTAATGCCAATTCCGTTCCAGACTGCCAAACTTCGGTTTAGTTGTGTAACGCACAATGTGATTGATGTAATACCAACTCCGTACCAGACTGCCAAACTTCAGTATAGTTGTGTAACGCACAATGTGATTCATGCAATACGAATTCCGTACCAGACTGCCAAACTTCAGTGTAGTTGTGCAACGCACAATGTGATTGACGTAATACCAATTCCGTACCAGACAGCCAAACTTCAGTATAGTTGTGTAACGCACAATGTGATTGATGTAATACCAATTCCGTACCAGACTGCCAAACTTCAGTGTAGTTGTGTAACGCACAATGTGATTGATGTAATACCAATTCCGTTCCAGACTGCCAAACTTCAGTATAGTTGTGTAACGCACAATGTGATTGATGTAATACCAATTCCGTACCAGACTGCCAAATTTCAGTATAGTTGTGTAACGCACAATGTGATTGATGTAATGCCAATTCCGTACCAGACAGCCAAACTTCAGTGTAGTTGTTTAACGCACAATGTGATTGATGTAATGCCAATTCCGTTCCAGACTGCCAAACTTCAGTGTAGTTGTGTAACGCACAATGTGATTGATGTAATACCAATTCCGTTCCAGACTGCCAAACTTCAGTATAGTTGTGTAGCGCACAATGTGATTGATGTAATGCCAATTCCGTACCAGACAGCCAAACTTCAGTATAGTTGTGTAACGGACAATGTGATTGATGTAATGCCAATTCCGTACCAGACAGCCAAACTTCAGTATAGTTGCGGAACGCACAATGTGATTGATGTAATGCCAATTCCGTACCAGACAGATAAACTTCAGTATAGTTGTGTAACGCACAATGTGATTGATGTAATGCAAATTCCGTACCAGACAGCTAAACTTCAGTATAGTTGCGTAACGCACAATGTGATTGATGTAATACCAATTCCGTAGCAGACTGCCAAACTTCAGTGTAGTTGTGTAACGCACAATGTGATTGATGTAATACCAATTCCGTACCAGACTGCCAAACTTCAGTATAGTTGCGTAACGCAGAATGTGATTGATGTAATATCAATTCCGTAGCAGACAGCCAAGCTTCAGTATAGTTGTGTAACGCACAATGTGATTGATGTAATACCAATTCCCTACCAGACTGCCAAACTTCAGTGTAGTTGTGTAACGCACAATGTGATTGATGTAATACCAACTCCGTTCCAGACTGCCAAACTTCAGTATAGTTGTGTAACGCACAATGTGATTGATGTAATACCAATTCCGTACCAGACTGCCAAACTTCAGTATAGTTGTGTAACGCACAATGTGATTGATGTAATGCCAATTCCGTACCAGTCTACCAAACTTCAGTGTAGTTGTGTAACGCACAATGTGATTGATGTAATACCAATTCCGTACCAGTCTACCAAACTTCAGTATAGTTGTGTAACGCACAATGTGATTGATGTAATGCCAATTCCGTACCAGACAGCCAAACTTCAGTGTAGTTGTGTAACGCACAATGTGATTGATGTAATACCAATTCCGTACCAGAGAGCCAAACTTCAGTATAGTTGCGTAACGCACAATGTGATTGATGTAATACCAATTCCCTACCAGACTGCCAAACTTCAGTGTAGTTGTGTAACGCACAATGTGATTGATGTAATACCAACTCCGTTCCAGACTGCCAAACTTCAGTATAGTTGTGTAACGCACAATGTGATTGATGTAATACCAATTCCGTACCAGACTGCCAAACTTCAGTATAGTTGTGTAACGCACAATGTGATTGATGTAATGCCAATTCCGTACCAGTCTACCAAACTTCAGTGTAGTTGTGTAACGCACAATGTGATTGATGTAATACCAATTCCGTACCAGTCTACCAAACTTCAGTATAGTTGTGTAACGCACAATGTGATTGATGTAATGCCAATTCCGTACCAGACAGCCAAACTTCAGTGTAGTTGTGTAACGCACAATGTGATTGATGTAATACCAATTCCGTACCAGAGAGCCAAACTTCAGTATAGTTGCGTAACGCACAATGTGATTGATGTAACACCAATTCCGAACCAGACTGCCAAACTTCAGTTTAGTTGTGTAACGCAGAATGTGATTGATGTAATGCCAATTCCGTACCAGACAGCCAAACTTCAGTATAGTTGTGTAACGCACAATGTGATTGATGTAATACGAATTCCGTTCCAGACTGCCAAACTTCAGTATAGTTGTGTAACGCACAATGTGATTGATGTAATACCAATTCCGTACCAGACTGCCAAACTTCAGTATAGTTGTGTAACGCACAATGTGATTGATGTAATGCCAATTCCGTACCAGACAGCCAAACTTCAGTGTAGTTGTTTAACGCACAATGTGATTGATGTAATGCCAATTCCGTTCCAGACTGCCAAACTTCAGTGTAGTTGTTTAACGCACAATGTGATTGATGTAATGCCAATTCCGTTCCAGACTGCCAAACTTCGGTTTAGTTGTGTAACGCACAATGTGATTGATGTAATACCAACTCCGTACCAGACTGCCAAACTTCAGTATAGTTGTGTAACGCACAATGTGATTCATGCAATACGAATTCCGTACCAGACTGCCAAACTTCAGTGTAGTTGTGCAACGCACAATGTGATTGACGTAATACCAATTCCGTACCAGACAGCCAAACTTCAGTATAGTTGTGTAACGCACAATGTGATTGATGTAATACCAATTCCGTACCAGACTGCCAAACTTCAGTGTAGTTGTGTAACGCACAATGTGATTGATGTAATACCAATTCCGTTCCAGACTGCCAAACTTCAGTATAGTTGTGTAACGCACAATGTGATTGATGTAATACCAATTCCGTACCAGACTGCCAAATTTCAGTATAGTTGTGTAACGCACAATGTGATTGATGTAATGCCAATTCCGTACCAGACAGCCAAACTTCAGTGTAGTTGTTTAACGCACAATGTGATTGATGTAATGCCAATTCCGTTCCAGACTGCCAAACTTCAGTGTAGTTGTGTAACGCACAATGTGATTGATGTAATACCAATTCCGTTCCAGACTGCCAAACTTCAGTATAGTTGTGTAGCGCACAATGTGATTGATGTAATGCCAATTCCGTACCAGACAGCCAAACTTCAGTATAGTTGTGTAACGGACAATGTGATTGATGTAATGCCAATTCCGTACCAGACAGCCAAACTTCAGTATAGTTGCGGAACGCACAATGTGATTGATGTAATGCCAATTCCGTACCAGACAGATAAACTTCAGTATAGTTGTGTAACGCACAATGTGATTGATGTAATGCAAATTCCGTACCAGACAGCTAAACTTCAGTATAGTTGCGTAACGCACAATGTGATTGATGTAATACCAATTCCGTAGCAGACTGCCAAACTTCAGTGTAGTTGTGTAACGCACAATGTGATTGATGTAATACCAATTCCGTACCAGACTGCCAAACTTCAGTATAGTTGCGTAACGCAGAATGTGATTGATGTAATATCAATTCCGTAGCAGACAGCCAAGCTTCAGTATAGTTGTGTAACGCACAATGTGATTGATGTAATACCAATTCCCTACCAGACTGCCAAACTTCAGTGTAGTTGTGTAACGCACAATGTGATTGATGTAATACCAACTCCGTTCCAGACTGCCAAACTTCAGTATAGTTGTGTAACGCACAATGTGATTGATGTAATACCAATTCCGTACCAGAGTGCCAAACTTCAGTATAGTTGTGTAACGCACAATGTGATTGATGTAATGCCAATTCCGTACCAGTCTACCAAACTTCAGTGTAGTTGTGTAACGCACAATGTGATTGATGTAATACCAATTCCGTACCAGTCTACCAAACTTCAGTATAGTTGTGTAACGCACAATGTGATTGATGTAATGCCAATTCCGTACCAGACAGCCAAACTTCAGTGTAGTTGTGTAACGCACAATGTGATTGATGTAATACCAATTCCGTACCAGAGAGCCAAACTTCAGTATAGTTGCGTAACGCACAATGTGATTGATGTAATACCAATTCCCTACCAGACTGCCAAACTTCAGTGTAGTTGTGTAACGCACAATGTGATTGATGTAATACCAACTCCGTTCCAGACTGCCAAACTTCAGTATAGTTGTGTAACGCACAATGTGATTGATGTAATACCAATTCCGTACCAGACTGCCAAACTTCAGTATAGTTGTGTAACGCACAATGTGATTGATGTAATGCCAATTCCGTACCAGTCTACCAAACTTCAGTGTAGTTGTGTAACGCACAATGTGATTGATGTAATACCAATTCCGTACCAGTCTACCAAACTTCAGTATAGTTGTGTAACGCACAATGTGATTGATGTAATGCCAATTCCGTACCAGACAGCCAAACTTCAGTGTAGTTGTGTAACGCACAATGTGATTGATGTAATACCAATTCCGTACCAGAGAGCCAAACTTCAGTATAGTTGCGTAACGCACAATGTGATTGATGTAACACCAATTCCGAACCAGACTGCCAAACTTCAGTTTAGTTGTGTAACGCAGAATGTGATTGATGTAATGCCAATTCCGTACCAGACAGCCAAACTTCAGTATAGTTGTGTAACGCACAATGTGATTGATGTAATACGAATTCCGTTCCAGACTGCCAAACTTCAGTATAGTTGTGTAACGCACAATGTGATTGATGTAATACCAATTCCGTACCAGACTGCCAAACTTCAGTATAGTTGTGTAACGCACAATGTGATTGATGTAATGCCAATTCCGTACCAGACAGCCAAACTTCAGTGTAGTTGTTTAACGCACAATGTGATTGATGTAATGCCAATTCCGTTCCAGACTGCCAAACTTCAGTGTAGTTGTGTAACGCACAATGTGATTGATGTAATACCAATTCCGTACCAGACTGCCAAACTTCAGTATAGTTGTGTAACGCACAATGTGATTGATGTAATGCCAATTCCGTACCAGACAGCCAAACTTCAGTATAGTTGCGTAACGGACAATGTGATTGATGTAATGCCAATTCCGTACCAGACAGCCAAACTTCAGTATAGTTGCGGAACGCACAATGTGATTGATGTAATGCCAATTCCGTACCAGACAGACAAACTTCAGTATAGCTGTGTAACGCACAATGTGATTGATGTAATGCAAATTCCGTACCAGACAGCTAAACTTCAGTATAGTTGCGTAACGCACAATGTGATTGATGTAATACCAATTCCGTAGCAGACTGCCAAACTTCAGTGTAGTTGTGTAACGCACAATGTGATTGATGTAATACCAATTCCGTACCAGACTGCCAAACTTCAGTATAGTTGCGTAACGCAGAATGTGATTGATGTAATACTAATTCCGTAGCAGACAGCCAAGCTTCAGTATAGTTGTGTAACGCACAATGTGATTGATGTAATACCAATTCCCTACCAGACTGCCAAACTTCAGTGTAGTTGTGTAACGCACAATGTGATTGATGTAATACCAATTCCGTTCCAGACTGCCAAACTTCAGTATAGTTGTGTAACGCACAATGTGATTGATGTAATACCAATTCCGTACCAGACTGCCAAACTTCAGTATAGTTGTGTAACGCACAATGTGATTGATGTAATGCCAATTCCGTACCAGTCTACCAAACTTCAGTGTAGTTGTGTAACGCACAATGTGATTGATGTAATACCAATTCCGTACCAGTCTACCAAACTTCAGTATAGTTGTGTAACGCACAATGTGATTGATGTAATGCCAATTCCGTACCAGACAGCCAAACTTCAGTGTAGTTGTGTAACGCACAATGTGATTGATGTAATACCAATTCCGTACCAGAGAGCCAAACTTCAGTATGGCTGCGTAACGCACAATGTGATTGATGTAACACCAATTCCGAACCAGACTGCCAAACTTCAGTTTAGTTGTGTAACGCAGAATGTGATTGATGTAATGCCAATTCCGTACCAGACAGCCAAACTTCAGTATAGTTGTGTAACGCACAATGTGATTGATGTAATACCAATTCCGTTCCAGACTGCCAAACTTCAGTATAGTTGTGTAACGCACAATGTGATTGATGTAATACCAATTCCGTACCAGACTGCCAAACTTCAGTATAGTTGTGTAACGCACAATGTGATTGATGTAATGCCAATTCCGAACCAGACAGCCAAACTTCAGTGTAGTTGTTTAACGCACAATGTGATTGATGTGATGCCAATTCCGTTCCAGACTGCCAAACTTCAGTGTAGTTGTGTAACGCACAATGTGATTGATGTAATACCAATTCCGTACCAGACTGCCAAACTTCAGTATAGTTGTGTAACGCACAATGTGATTGATGTAGTGCCAATTCCGTACCAGACAGCCAAACTTCAGTATAGTTGCGTAACGGACAATGTGATTGATGTAATGCCAATTCCGTACCAGACAGCCAAACTTCAGTATAGTTGCGGAACGCACAATGTGATTGATGTAATGCCAATTCCGTACCAGACAGACAAACTTCAGTATAGTTGTGTAACGCACAATGTGATTGATGTAATGCAAATTCCGTACCAGACAGCTAAACTTCAGTATAGTTGCGTAACGCACAATGTGATTGATGTAATACCAATTCCGTAGCAGACTGCCAAACTTCAGTGTAGTTGTGTAACGCACAATGTGATTGATGTAATACCAATTCCGTACCAGACTGCCAAACTTCAGTATAGTTGCGTAACGCAGAATGTGATTGATGTAATACTAATTCCGTAGCAGACAGCCAAGCTTCAGTATAGTTGTGTAACGCACAATGTGATTGATGTAATACCAATTCCCTACCAGACTGCCAAACTTCAGTGTAGTTGTGTAACGCACAATGTGATTGATGTAATACCAATTCCGTTCCAGACTGCCAAACTTCAGTATAGTTGTGTAACGCACAATGTGATTGATGTAATACCAATTCCGTACCAGACTGCCAAACTTCAGTATAGTTGTGTAACGCACAATGTGATTGATGTAATGCCAATTCCGTACCAGTCTACCAAACTTCAGTGTAGTTGTGTAACGCACAATGTGATTGATGTAATACCAATTCCGTACCAGTCTACCAAACTTCAGTATAGTTGTGTAGCGCACAATGTGATTGATGTAATGCCAATTCCGTACCAGACAGCCAAACTTCAGTGTAGTTGTGTAACGCACAATGTGATTGATGTAATACCAACTCCGTTCCAGACTGCCAAACTTCAGTATAGTTGTGTAACGCACAATGTGATTGATGTAATACCAATTCCGTACCAGACTGCCAAACTTCAGTATAGTTGTGTAACGCACAATGTGATTGATGTAATGCCAATTCCGTACCAGTCTACCAAACTTCAGTGTAGTTGTGTAACGCACAATGTGATTGATGTAATACCAATTCCGTACCAGTCTACCAAACTTCAGTATAGTTGTGTAACGCACAATGTGATTGATGTAATGCCAATTCCGTACCAGACAGCCAAACTTCAGTGTAGTTGTGTAACGCACAATGTGATTGATGTAATACCAATTCCGTACCAGAGAGCCAAACTTCAGTATAGTTGCGTAACGCACAATGTGATTGATGTAACACCAATTCCGAACCAGACTGCCAAACTTCAGTTTAGTTGTGTAACGCAGAATGTGATTGATGTAATGCCAATTCCGTACCAGACAGCCAAACTTCAGTATAGTTGTGTAACGCACAATGTGATTGATGTAATACCAATTCCGTACCAGACAGCCAAACTTCAGTATAGTTGCGGAACGCACAATGTGATTGATGTAATGCCAATTCCGTACCAGACAGATAAACTTCAGTATAGTTGTGTAACGCACAATGTGATTGATGTAATGCAAATTCCGTACCAGACAGCTAAACTTCAGTATAGTTGCGTAACGCACAATGTGATTGATGTAATACCAATTCCGTAGCAGACTGCCAAACTTCAGTGTAGTTGTGTAACGCACAATGTGATTGATGTAATACCAATTCCGTACCAGACTGCCAAACTTCAGTATAGTTGCGTAACGCAGAATGTGATTGATGTAATATCAATTCCGTAGCAGACAGCCAAGCTTCAGTATAGTTGTGTAACGCACAATGTGATTGATGTAATACCAATTCCCTACCAGACTGCCAAACTTCAGTGTAGTTGTGTAACGCACAATGTGATTGATGTAATACCAACTCCGTTCCAGACTGCCAAACTTCAGTATAGTTGTGTAACGCACAATGTGATTGATGTAATACCAATTCCGTACCAGAGTGCCAAACTTCAGTATAGTTGTGTAACGCACAATGTGATTGATGTAATGCCAATTCCGTACCAGTCTACCAAACTTCAGTGTAGTTGTGTAACGCACAATGTGATTGATGTAATACCAATTCCGTACCAGTCTACCAAACTTCAGTATAGTTGTGTAACGCACAATGTGATTGATGTAATGCCAATTCCGTACCAGACAGCCAAACTTCAGTGTAGTTGTGTAACGCACAATGTGATTGATGTAATACCAATTCCGTACCAGAGAGCCAAACTTCAGTATAGTTGCGTAACGCACAATGTGATTGATGTAATACCAATTCCCTACCAGACTGCCAAACTTCAGTGTAGTTGTGTAACGCACAATGTGATTGATGTAATACCAACTCCGTTCCAGACTGCCAAACTTCAGTATAGTTGTGTAACGCACAATGTGATTGATGTAATACCAATTCCGTACCAGACTGCCAAACTTCAGTATAGTTGTGTAACGCACAATGTGATTGATGTAATGCCAATTCCGTACCAGTCTACCAAACTTCAGTGTAGTTGTGTAACGCACAATGTGATTGATGTAATACCAATTCCGTACCAGTCTACCAAACTTCAGTATAGTTGTGTAACGCACAATGTGATTGATGTAATGCCAATTCCGTACCAGACAGCCAAACTTCAGTGTAGTTGTGTAACGCACAATGTGATTGATGTAATACCAATTCCGTACCAGAGAGCCAAACTTCAGTATAGTTGCGTAACGCACAATGTGATTGATGTAACACCAATTCCGAACCAGACTGCCAAACTTCAGTTTAGTTGTGTAACGCAGAATGTGATTGATGTAATGCCAATTCCGTACCAGACAGCCAAACTTCAGTATAGTTGTGTAACGCACAATGTGATTGATGTAATACGAATTCCGTTCCAGACTGCCAAACTTCAGTATAGTTGTGTAACGCACAATGTGATTGATGTAATACCAATTCCGTACCAGACTGCCAAACTTCAGTATAGTTGTGTAACGCACAATGTGATTGATGTAATGCCAATTCCGTACCAGACAGCCAAACTTCAGTGTAGTTGTTTAACGCACAATGTGATTGATGTAATGCCAATTCCGTTCCAGACTGCCAAACTTCAGTGTAGTTGTGTAACGCACAATGTGATTGATGTAATACCAATTCCGTACCAGACTGCCAAACTTCAGTATAGTTGTGTAACGCACAATGTGATTGATGTAATGCCAATTCCGTACCAGACAGCCAAACTTCAGTATAGTTGCGTAACGGACAATGTGATTGATGTAATGCCAATTCCGTACCAGACAGCCAAACTTCAGTATAGTTGCGGAACGCACAATGTGATTGATGTAATGCCAATTCCGTACCAGACAGACAAACTTCAGTATAGCTGTGTAACGCACAATGTGATTGATGTAATGCAAATTCCGTACCAGACAGCTAAACTTCAGTATAGTTGCGTAACGCACAATGTGATTGATGTAATACCAATTCCGTAGCAGACTGCCAAACTTCAGTGTAGTTGTGTAACGCACAATGTGATTGATGTAATACCAATTCCGTACCAGACTGCCAAACTTCAGTATAGTTGCGTAACGCAGAATGTGATTGATGTAATACTAATTCCGTAGCAGACAGCCAAGCTTCAGTATAGTTGTGTAACGCACAATGTGATTGATGTAATACCAATTCCCTACCAGACTGCCAAACTTCAGTGTAGTTGTGTAACGCACAATGTGATTGATGTAATACCAATTCCGTTCCAGACTGCCAAACTTCAGTATAGTTGTGTAACGCACAATGTGATTGATGTAATACCAATTCCGTACCAGACTGCCAAACTTCAGTATAGTTGTGTAACGCACAATGTGATTGATGTAATGCCAATTCCGTACCAGTCTACCAAACTTCAGTGTAGTTGTGTAACGCACAATGTGATTGATGTAATACCAATTCCGTACCAGTCTACCAAACTTCAGTATAGTTGTGTAACGCACAATGTGATTGATGTAATGCCAATTCCGTACCAGACAGCCAAACTTCAGTGTAGTTGTGTAACGCACAATGTGATTGATGTAATACCAATTCCGTACCAGAGAGCCAAACTTCAGTATGGCTGCGTAACGCACAATGTGATTGATGTAACACCAATTCCGAACCAGACTGCCAAACTTCAGTTTAGTTGTGTAACGCAGAATGTGATTGATGTAATGCCAATTCCGTACCAGACAGCCAAACTTCAGTATAGTTGTGTAACGCACAATGTGATTGATGTAATACCAATTCCGTTCCAGACTGCCAAACTTCAGTATAGTTGTGTAACGCACAATGTGATTGATGTAATACCAATTCCGTACCAGACTGCCAAACTTCAGTATAGTTGTGTAACGCACAATGTGATTGATGTAATGCCAATTCCGAACCAGACAGCCAAACTTCAGTGTAGTTGTTTAACGCACAATGTGATTGATGTAATGCCAATTCCGTTCCAGACTGCCAAACTTCAGTGTAGTTGTGTAACGCACAATGTGATTGATGTAATACCAATTCCGTACCAGACTGCCAAACTTCAGTATAGTTGTGTAACGCACAATGTGATTGATGTAGTGCCAATTCCGTACCAGACAGCCAAACTTCAGTATAGTTGCGTAACGGACAATGTGATTGATGTAATGCCAATTCCGTACCAGACAGCCAAACTTCAGTATAGTTGCGGAACGCACAATGTGATTGATGTAATGCCAATTCCGTACCAGACAGACAAACTTCAGTATAGTTGTGTAACGCACAATGTGATTGATGTAATGCAAATTCCGTACCAGACAGCTAAACTTCAGTATAGTTGCGTAACGCACAATGTGATTGATGTAATACCAATTCCGTAGCAGACTGCCAAACTTCAGTGTAGTTGTGTAACGCACAATGTGATTGATGTAATACCAATTCCGTACCAGACTGCCAAACTTCAGTATAGTTGCGTAACGCAGAATGTGATTGATGTAATACTAATTCCGTAGCAGACAGCCAAGCTTCAGTATAGTTGTGTAACGCACAATGTGATTGATGTAATACCAATTCCCTACCAGACTGCCAAACTTCAGTGTAGTTGTGTAACGCACAATGTGATTGATGTAATACCAATTCCGTTCCAGACTGCCAAACTTCAGTATAGTTGTGTAACGCACAATGTGATTGATGTAATACCAATTCCGTACCAGACTGCCAAACTTCAGTATAGTTGTGTAACGCACAATGTGATTGATGTAATGCCAATTCCGTACCAGTCTACCAAACTTCAGTGTAGTTGTGTAACGCACAATGTGATTGATGTAATACCAATTCCGTACCAGTCTACCAAACTTCAGTATAGTTGTGTAGCGCACAATGTGATTGATGTAATGCCAATTCCGTACCAGACAGCCAAACTTCAGTGTAGTTGTGTAACGCACAATGTGATTGATGTAATACCAACTCCGTTCCAGACTGCCAAACTTCAGTATAGTTGTGTAACGCACAATGTGATTGATGTAATACCAATTCCGTACCAGACTGCCAAACTTCAGTATAGTTGTGTAACGCACAATGTGATTGATGTAATGCCAATTCCGTACCAGTCTACCAAACTTCAGTGTAGTTGTGTAACGCACAATGTGATTGATGTAATACCAATTCCGTACCAGTCTACCAAACTTCAGTATAGTTGTGTAACGCACAATGTGATTGATGTAATGCCAATTCCGTACCAGACAGCCAAACTTCAGTGTAGTTGTGTAACGCACAATGTGATTGATGTAATACCAATTCCGTACCAGAGAGCCAAACTTCAGTATAGTTGCGTAACGCACAATGTGATTGATGTAACACCAATTCCGAACCAGACTGCCAAACTTCAGTATAGTTGTGTAACGCAGAATGTGATTGATGTAATGCCAATTCCGTACCAGACAGCCAAACTTCAGTATAGTTGTGTAACGCACAATGTGATTGATGTAATACCAATTCCGTTCCAGACTGCCAAACTTCAGTATAGTTGTGTAACGCACAATGTGATTGATGTAATACCAATTCCGTACCAGACTGCCAAACTTCAGTATAGTTGTGTAACGCACAATGTGATTGATGTAATGCCAATTCCGTACCAGACAGCCAAACTTCAGTGTAGTTGTTTAACGCACAATGTGATTGATGTAATGCCAATTCCGTTCCAGACTGCCAAACTTCAGTGTAGTTGTGTAACGCACAATGTGATTGATGTAATACCAATTCCGTACCAGACTGCCAAACTTCAGTATAGTTGTGTAACGCACAATGTGATTGATGTAATGCCAATTCCGTACCAGACAGCCAAACTTCAGTATAGTTGCGTAACGGACAATGTGATTGATGTAATGCCAATTCCGTACCAGACAGCCAAACTTCAGTATAGTTGCGGAACGCACAATGTGATTGATGTAATGCCAATTCCGTACCAGACAGACAAACTTCAGTATAGTTGTGTAACGCACAATGTGATTGATGTAATGCAAATTCCGTACCAGACAGCTAAACTTCAGTATAGTTGCGTAACGCACAATGTGATTGATGTAATACCAATTCCGTACCAGACTGCCAAACTTCAGTGTAGTTGTGTAACGCACAATGTGATTGATGTAATACCAATTCCGTACCAGACTGCCAAACTTCAGTATAGTTGCGTAACGCAGAATGTGATTGATGTAATACTAATTCCGTAGCAGACAGCCAAGCTTCAGTATAGTTGTGTAACGCACAATGTGATTGATGTAATACCAATTCCCTACCAGACTGCCAAACTTCAGTGTAGTTGTGTAACGCACAATGTGATTGATGTAATACCAATTCCGTTCCAGACTGCCAAACTTCAGTATAGTTGTGTAACGCACAATGTGATTGATGTAATACCAATTCCGTACCAGACTGCCAAACTTCAGTATAGTTGTGTAACGCACAATGTGATTGATGTAATGCCAATTCCGTACCAGTCTACCAAACTTCAGTGTAGTTGTGTAACGCACAATGTGATTGATGTAATACCAATTCCGTACCAGTCTACCAAACTTCAGTATAGTTGTGTAACGCACAATGTGATTGATGTAATGCCAATTCCGTACCAGACAGCCAAACTTCAGTGTAGTTGTGTAACGCACAATGTGATTGATGTAATACCAATTCCGTACCAGAGAGCCAAACTTCAGTATAGTTGCGTAACGCACAATGTGATTGATGTAATACCAATTCCCTACCAGACTGCCAAACTTCAGTATAGTTGTGTAACGCACAATGTGATTGATGTAATACCAACTCCGTTCCAGACTGCCAAACTTCAGTATAGTTGTGTAACGCACAATGTGATTGATGTAATACCAATTCCGTACCAGACTGCCAAACTTCAGTATAGTTGTGTAACGCACAATGTGATTGATGTAATGCCAATTCCGTACCAGTCTACCAAACTTCAGTGTAGTTGTGTAACGCACAATGTGATTGATGTAATACCAATTCCGTGCCAGTCTACCAAACTTCAGTATAGTTGTGTAACGCACAATGTGATTGATGTAATGCCAATTCCGTACCAGACAGCCAAACTTCAGTGTAGTTGTGTAACGCACAATGTGATTGATGTAATACCAATTCCGTACCAGAGAGCCAAACTTCAGTATAGTTGCGTAACGCACAATGTGATTGATGTAACACCAATTCCGAAGCAGACTGCCAAACTTCAGTTTAGTTGTGTAACGCAGAATGTGATTGATGTAATGCCAATTCCGTACCAGACAGCCAAACTTCAGTATAGTTGTGTAACGCACAATGTGATTGATGTAATACCAATTCCGTTCCAGACTGCCAAACTTCAGTATAGTTGTGTAACGCACAATGTGATTGATGTAATACCAATTCCGTACCAGACTGCCAAACTTCAGTATAGTTGTGTAACGCACAATGTGATTGATGTAATGCCAATTCCGTACCAGAGTGCCAAACTTCAGTGTAGTTGTTTAACGCACAATGTGATTGATGTAATGCCAATTCCGTTCCAGACTGCCAAACTTCAGTGTAGTTGTGTAACGCACAATGTGATTGATGTAATACCAATTCCGTACCAGACTGCCAAACTTCAGTATAGTTGTGTAACGCACAATGTGATTGATGTAATGCCAATTCCGTACCAGACAGCCAAACTTCAGTATAGTTGCGTAACGGACAATGTGATTGATGTAATGCCAATTCCGTACCAGACAGCCAAACTTCAGTATAGTTGCGGAACGCACAATGTGATTGATGTAATGCCAATTCCGTACCAGACAGACAAACTTCAGTATAGTTGTGTAACGCACAATGTGATTGATGTAATGCAAATTCCGTACCAGACAGCTAAACTTCAGTATAGTTGCGTAACGCACAATGTGATTGATGTAATACCAATTCCGTAGCAGACTGCCAAACTTCAGTGTAGTTGTGTAACGCACAATGTGATTGATGTAATACCAATTCCGTACCAGACTGCCAAACTTCAGTATAGTTGCGTAACGCAGAATGTGATTGATGTAATACCAATTCCGTAGCAGACAGCCAAGCTTCAGTATAGTTGTGTAACGCACAATGTGATTGATGTAATACCAATTCCCTACCAGACTGCCAAACTTCAGTGTAGTTGTGTAACGCACAATGTGATTGATGTAATACCAACTCCGTTCCAGACTGCCAAACTTCAGTATAGTTGTGTAACGCACAATGTGATTGATGTAATACCAATTCCGTACCAGACTGCCAAACTTCAGTATAGTTGTGTAACGCACAATGTGATTGATGTAATGCCAATTCCGTACCAGTCTACCAAACTTCAGTGTAGTTGTGTAACGCACAATGTGATTGATGTAATACCAATTCCGGACCAGTCTACCAAACTTCAGTATAGTTGTGTAACGCACAATGTGATTGATGTAATGCCAATTCCGTACCAGACAGCCAAACTTCAGTGTAGTTGTGTAACGCACAATGTGATTGATGTAATACCAATTCCGTACCAGAGAGCCAAACTTCAGTATAGTTGCGTAACGCACAATGTGATTGATGTAATACCAATTCCCTACCAGACTGCCAAACTTCAGTGTAGTTGTGTAACGCACAATGTGATTGATGTAATACCAACTCCGTTCCAGACTGCCAAACTTCAGTATAGTTGTGTAACGCACAATGTGATTGATGTAATACCAATTCCGTACCAGACTGCCAAACTTCAGTATAGTTGTGTAACGCACAATGTGATTGATGTAATGCCAATTCCGTACCAGTCTACCAAACTTCAGTGTAGTTGTGTAACGCACAATGTGATTGATGTAATACCAATTCCGTACCAGTCTACCAAACTTCAGTATAGTTGTGTAACGCACAATGTGATTGATGTAATGCCAATTCCGTACCAGACAGCCAAACTTCAGTGTAGTTGTGTAACGCACAATGTGATTGATGTAATACCAATTCCGTACCAGACTGCCAAACTTCAGTATAGTTGTGTAACGCACAATGTGATTGATGTAATGCCAATTCCGTACCAGAGTGCCAAACTTCAGTGTAGTTGTTTAACGCACAATGTGATTGATGTAATGCCAATTCCGTTCCAGACTGCCAAACTTCAGTGTAGTTGTGTAACGCACAATGTGATTGATGTAATACCAATTCCGTACCAGACTGCCAAACTTCAGTATAGTTGTGTAACGCACAATGTGATTGATGTAATGCCAATTCTGTACCAGACAGCCAAACTTCAGTATAGTTGCGTAACGGACAATGTGATTGATGTAATGCCAATTCCGTACCAGACAGCCAAACTTCAGTATAGTTGCGGAACGCACAATGTGATTGATGTAATGCCAATTCCGTACCAGACAGACAAACTTCAGTATAGTTGTGTAACGCACAATGTGATTGATGTAATGCAAATTCCGTACCAGACAGCTAAACTTCAGTATAGTTGCGTAACGCACAATGTGATTGATGTAATACCAATTCCGTAGCAGACTGCCAAACTTCAGTGTAGTTGTGTAACGCACAATGTGATTGATGTAATACCAATTCCGTACCAGACTGCCAAACTTCAGTATAGTTGCGTAACGCAGAATGTGATTGATGTAATACCAATTCCGTAGCAGACAGCCAAGCTTCAGTATAGTTGTGTAACGCACAATGTGATTGATGTAATACCAATTCCCTACCAGACTGCCAAACTTCAGTGTAGTTGTGTAACGCACAATGTGATTGATGTAATACCAACTCCGTTCCAGACTGCCAAACTTCAGTATAGTTGTGTAACGCACAATGTGATTGATGTAATACCAATTCCGTACCAGACTGCCAAACTTCAGTATAGTTGTGTAACGCACAATGTGATTGATGTAATGCCAATTCCGTACCAGTCTACCAAACTTCAGTGTAGTTGTGTAACGCACAATGTGATTGATGTAATACCAATTCCGGACCAGTCTACCAAACTTCAGTATAGTTGTGTAACGCACAATGTGATTGATGTAATGCCAATTCCGTACCAGACAGCCAAACTTCAGTGTAGTTGTGTAACGCACAATGTGATTGATGTAATACCAATTCCGTACCAGAGAGCCAAACTTCAGTATAGTTGCGTAACGCACAATGTGATTGATGTAATACCAATTCCCTACCAGACTGCCAAACTTCAGTGTAGTTGTGTAACGCACAATGTGATTGATGTAATACCAACTCCGTTCCAGACTGCCAAACTTCAGTATAGTTGTGTAACGCACAATGTGATTGATGTAATACCAATTCCGTACCAGACTGCCAAACTTCAGTATAGTTGTGTAACGCACAATGTGATTGATGTAATGCCAATTCCGTACCAGTCTACCAAACTTCAGTGTAGTTGTGTAACGCACAATGTGATTGATGTAATACCAATTCCGTACCAGTCTACCAAACTTCAGTATAGTTGTGTAACGCACAATGTGATTGATGTAATGCCAATTCCGTACCAGACAGCCAAACTTCAGTGTAGTTGTGTAACGCACAATGTGATTGATGTAATACCAATTCCGCACCAGAGAGCCAAACTTCAGTGTAGTTGCGTAACGCACAATGTGATTGATGTAACACCAATTCCGAACCAGACTGCCAAACTTCAGTTTAGTTGTGTAACGCAGAATGTGATTGATGTAATGCCAATTCCGTACCAGACTGCCAAACTTCAGTATAGTTGTGTAACGCACAATGTGATTGATGTAATACCAATTCCCTACCAGACTGCCAAACTTCAGTGTAGTTGTGTAACGCACAATGTGATTGATGTAATACCAACTCCGTTCCAGACTGCCAAACTTCAGTATAGTTGTGTAACGCACAATGTGATTGATGTAATACCAATTCCGTACCAGACTGCCAAACTTCAGTATAGTTGTGTAACGCACAATGTGATTGATGTAATGCCAATTCCGTACCAGTCTACCAAACTTCAGTGTAGTTGTGTAACGCACAATGTGATTGATGTAATACCAATTCCGTACCAGTCTACCAAACTTCAGTATAGTTGTGTAACGCACAATGTGATTGATGTAATGCCAATTCCGTACCAGACAGCCAAACTTCAGTGTAGTTGTGTAACGCACAATGTGATTGATGTAATACCAATTCCGTACCAGAGAGCCAAACTTCAGTATAGTTGCGTAACGCACAATGTGATTGATGTAATACCAATTCCGTACCAGACTGCCAAACTTCAGTGTAGTTGTGTAACGCACAATGTGATTGATGTAATACCAACTCCGTTCCAGACTGCCAAACTTCAGTATAGTTGTGTAACGCACAATGTGATTGATGTAATACCAATTCCGTACCAGACTGCCAAACTTCAGTATAGTTGTGTAACGCACAATGTGATTGATGTAATGCCAATTCCGTACCAGTCTACCAAACTTCAGTGTAGTTGTGTAACGCACAATGTGATTGATGTAATACCAATTCCGTACCAGTCTACCAAACTTCAGTATAGTTGTGTAACGCACAATGTGATTGATGTAATGCCAATTCCGTACCAGACAGCCAAACTTCAGTGTAGTTGTGTAACGCACAATGTGATTGATGTAATACCAATTCCGCACCAGAGAGCCAAACTTCAGTGTAGTTGCGTAACGCACAATGTGATTGATGTAACACCAATTCCGAACCAGACTGCCAAACTTCAGTTTAGTTGTGTAACGCAGAATGTGATTGATGTAATGCCAATTCCGTACCAGACTGCCAAACTTCAGTATAGTTGTGTAACGCACAATGTGATTGATGTAATACCAATTCCGTGCCAGACTACCAAACTTCAGTGTAGTTGTGTAACGCACAATGTGATTGATGTAATACCAATTCCGCACCAGAGTGCCAAACTTCAGTATAGTTGTGTAACGCACAATGTGATTGATGTAATGCCAATTCCGTACCAGACAGCCAAACTTCAGTGTAGTTGTGTAACGCACAATGTGATTGATGTAATGCCAATTCAGTACCAGACAGCCAAACTTCAGTATAGTTGCGTAACGCACAATGTGATTGATGTAACACCAATTCCGAAGCAGACTGCCAAACTTGAGTTTAGTTGTGTAACGCACAATGTGATTGATGTAATACCAATTCCGTACGAGACTGCCAAACTTCAGTATAGTTGTGTAACGCACAATGTGATTGATGTAATACCAATTCCGTACCAGACTGCCAAACTTCAGTGTAGTTGTGCAACGCACAATGAGATTGATGTAATACCAATTCCGTACCAGACAGCCAAGCTTCAGTCTAGTTGTGTAACGCACAATGTGATTGATGTAGTGCCAATTCCGTACGAGACTGCCAAACTTCAGTGTAGTTGTGTAACGCACAATGTGATTGATGTAATACCAATTCCGTTCCAGACAGCCAAACTTCAGTGTAGTTGTGTAACGCACAATGTGATTGATGTAATACCAATTCCGTACCAGACTGCCAAACTTCAGTGTAGTTGTGTAACGCACAATGTGATTGATGTAATACCAATTCCGTTCCAGACTGCCAAACTTCAGTATACTTGTGTAACGCACAATGTGATTGATGTAATACCAATTCCGTACCAGACAGCCAAGCTTCAGTATAGTTGTGTAACGCACAATGTAATTGATGTAATACCAATTCCGTGCCAGACTGCCAAACTTCAGTATAGTTGTGTAACGCACAATGTGATTGATGTAATGCCAATTCCGTACCAGACTACCAAACTTCAGTATAGTTGTGTAACGCACAATGTGATTGATGTAATGCCAATTCCGTACCAGACTGCCAAACTTCAGTATAGTTGTGTAACGCACAATGTGATTGATGTAATACCAATTCCGTACCAGACTACCAAACTTCAGTATAGTTGTGTAACGCACAATGTGATTGATGTAATACCAATTCCGTACCAGAGTGCCAAACTTCAGTATAGTTGTGTAACGCACAATGTGATTGATGTAATGCCAATTCCGTACCAGACAGCCAAACTTCAGTGTAGTTGTGTAACGCACAATGTGATTGATGTAATGCCAATTCCGTACCAGAGAGCCAAACTTCAGTATAGTTGCGTAACGCACAATGTGATTGATGTAACACCAATTCCGAACCAGACTGCCAAACTTCAGTTTAGTTGTGTAACGCACAATGTGATTGATGTAATGCCAATTCCGTACCAGACTGCCAAACTTCGGTTTAGTTGTGTAACGCACAATGTGATTGATGTAATACCAACTCCGTACCAGACTGCCAAACTTCAGTATAGTTGTGTAACGCACAATGTGATTGATGCAATACCAATTCCGTACCAGACTGCCAAACTTCAGTGTAGTTGTGTAACGCACAATGTGATTGATGTAATACCAATTCCGTACCAGACAGCCAAACTTCAGTATAGTTGTGTAGCGCACAATGTGATTGATGTAATACCAATTCCGTTCCAGACTGCCAAACTTCACTGTAGTTGTGTAACGCACAATGTGATTGATGTAATACCAATTCCGTAGCAGACAGCCAAGCTTCAGTATAGTTGTGTAACGCACAATGTGATTGATGTAATACCAATTCCGTACCAGACTGCCAAACTTCAGTGTAGTTGTGCAACGCACAATGAGATTGATGTAATACCAATTCCGTACCAGACTGCCAAACTTCAGTGTAGTTGTGTAACGCACAATGTGATTGATGTAATACCAATTCCGTACCAGACTGCCAAACTTCAGTGTAGTTGTGCAACGCACAATGAGATTGATGTAATACCAATTCCGTACCAGACAGCCAAGCTTCAGTCTAGTTGTGTAACGCACAATGTGATTGATGTAGTGCCAATTCCGTACGAGACTGCCAAACTTCAGTGTAGTTGTGTAACGCACAATGTGATTGATGTAATACCAATTCCGTTCCAGACAGCCAAACTTCAGTGTAGTTGTGTAACGCACAATGTGATTGATGTAATACCAATTCCGTACCAGACTGCCAAACTTCAGTGTAGTTGTGTAACGCACAATGTGATTGATGTAATACCAATTCCGTTCCAGACTGCCAAACTTCAGTATACTTGTGTAACGCACAATGTGATTGATGTAATACCAATTCCGTACCAGACAGCCAAGCTTCAGTATAGTTGTGTAACGCACAATGTAATTGATGTAATACCAATTCCGTGCCAGACTGCCAAACTTCAGTATAGTTGTGTAACGCACAATGTGATTGATGTAATGCCAATTCCGTACCAGACTACCAAACTTCAGTATAGTTGTGTAACGCACAATGTGATTGATGTAATGCCAATTCCGTACCAGACTGCCAAACTTCAGTATAGTTGTGTAACGCACAATGTGATTGATGTAATACCAATTCCGTACCAGACTACCAAACTTCAGTATAGTTGTGTAACGCACAATGTGATTGATGTAATACCAATTCCGTACCAGAGTGCCAAACTTCAGTATAGTTGTGTAACGCACAATGTGATTGATGTAATGCCAATTCCGTACCAGACAGCCAAACTTCAGTGTAGTTGTGTAACGCACAATGTGATTGATGTAATGCCAATTCCGTACCAGAGAGCCAAACTTCAGTATAGTTGCGTAACGCACAATGTGATTGATGTAACACCAATTCCGAACCAGACTGCCAAACTTCAGTTTAGTTGTGTAACGCACAATGTGATTGATGTAATGCCAATTCCGTACCAGACTGCCAAACTTCGGTTTAGTTGTGTAACGCACAATGTGATTGATGTAATACCAACTCCGTACCAGACTGCCAAACTTCAGTATAGTTGTGTAACGCACAATGTGATTGATGCAATACCAATTCCGTACCAGACTGCCAAACTTCAGTGTAGTTGTGTAACGCACAATGTGATTGATGTAATACCAATTCCGTACCAGACTGCCAAACTTCAGTATAGTTGTGTAGCGCACAATGTGATTGATGTAATACCAATTCCGTTCCAGACTGCCAAACTTCAGTGTAGTTGTGTAACGCACAATGTGATTGATGTAATACCAATTCCGTACCAGACTGCCAAACTTCAGTACAGTGTGTAACGCACAATGTGATTGATGTAATACCAATTCCGTAGCAGACAGCCAAGCTTCAGTATAGTTGTGTAACGCACAATGTGATTGATGTAATACCAATTCCGTACCAGACTGCCAAACTTCAGTGTAGTTGTGCAACGCACAATGAGATTGATGTAATACCAATTCCGTACCAGACTGCCAAACTTCACTGTAGTTGTGTAACGCACAATGTGATTGATGTAATACCAATTCCGTACCAGACTGCCAAACTTCAGTGTAGTTGTGCAACGCACAATGAGATTGATGTAATACCAATTCCGTACCAGACAGCCAAGCTTCAGTCTAGTTGTGTAACGCACAATGTGATTGATGTAGTGCCAATTCCGTACGAGACTGCCAAACTTCAGTGTAGTTGTGTAACGCACAATGTGATTGATGTAATACCAATTCCGTTCCAGACAGCCAAACTTCAGTGTAGTTGTGTAACGCACAATGTGATTGATGTAATACCAATTCCGTACCAGACTGCCAAACTTCAGTGTAGTTGTGTAACGCACAATGTGATTGATGTAATACCAATTCCGTTCCAGACTGCCAAACTTCAGTATACTTGTGTAACGCACAATGTGATTGATGTAATACCAATTCCGTACCAGACAGCCAAGCTTCAGTATAGTTGTGTAACGCACAATGTAATTGATGTAATACCAATTCCGTGCCAGACTGCCAAACTTCAGTATAGTTGTGTAACGCACAATGTGATTGATGTAATGCCAATTCCGTACCAGACTACCAAACTTCAGTATAGTTGTGTAACGCACAATGTGATTGATGTAATGCCAATTCCGTACCAGACTGCCAAACTTCAGTATAGTTGTGTAACGCACAATGTGATTGATGTAATACCAATTCCGTACCAGACTACCAAACTTCAGTATAGTTGTGTAACGCACAATGTGATTGATGTAATACCAATTCCGTACCAGAGTGCCAAACTTCAGTATAGTTGTGTAACGCACAATGTGATTGATGTAATGCCAATTCCGTACCAGACAGCCAAACTTCAGTGTAGTTGTGTAACGCACAATGTGATTGATGTAATGCCAATTCCGTACCAGAGAGCCAAACTTCAGTATAGTTGCGTAACGCACAATGTGATTGATGTAACACCAATTCCGAACCAGACTGCCAAACTTCAGTTTAGTTGTGTAACGCACAATGTGATTGATGTAATGCCAATTCCGTACCAGACTGCCAAACTTCGGTTTAGTTGTGTAACGCACAATGTGATTGATGTAATACCAACTCCGTACCAGACTGCCAAACTTCAGTATAGTTGTGTAACGCACAATGTGATTGATGCAATACCAATTCCGTACCAGACTGCCAAACTTCAGTGTAGTTGTGTAACGCACAATGTGATTGATGTAATACCAATTCCGTACCAGACAGCCAAACTTCAGTATAGTTGTGTAGCGCACAATGTGATTGATGTAATACCAATTCCGTTCCAGACTGCCAAACTTCACTGTAGTTGTGTAACGCACAATGTGATTGATGTAATACCAATTCCGTAGCAGACAGCCAAGCTTCAGTATAGTTGTGTAACGCACAATGTGATTGATGTAATACCAATTCCGTACCAGACTGCCAAACTTCAGTGTAGTTGTGCAACGCACAATGAGATTGATGTAATACCAATTCCGTACCAGACTGCCAAACTTCAGTGTAGTTGTGTAACGCACAATGTGATTGATGTAATACCAATTCCGTACCAGACTGCCAAACTTCAGTGTAGTTGTGCAACGCACAATGAGATTGATGTAATACCAATTCCGTACCAGACAGCCAAGCTTCAGTCTAGTTGTGTAACGCACAATGTGATTGATGTAGTGCCAATTCCGTACGAGACTGCCAAACTTCAGTGTAGTTGTGTAACGCACAATGTGATTGATGTAATACCAATTCCGTTCCAGACAGCCAAACTTCAGTGTAGTTGTGTAACGCACAATGTGATTGATGTAATACCAATTCCGTACCAGACTGCCAAACTTCAGTGTAGTTGTGTAACGCACAATGTGATTGATGTAATACCAATTCCGTTCCAGACTGCCAAACTTCAGTATACTTGTGTAACGCACAATGTGATTGATGTAATACCAATTCCGTACCAGACAGCCAAGCTTCAGTATAGTTGTGTAACGCACAATGTAATTGATGTAATACCAATTCCGTGCCAGACTGCCAAACTTCAGTATAGTTGTGTAACGCACAATGTGATTGATGTAATGCCAATTCCGTACCAGACTACCAAACTTCAGTATAGTTGTGTAACGCACAATGTGATTGATGTAATGCCAATTCCGTACCAGACTGCCAAACTTCAGTATAGTTGTGTAACGCACAATGTGATTGATGTAATACCAATTCCGTACCAGACTACCAAACTTCAGTATAGTTGTGTAACGCACAATGTGATTGATGTAATACCAATTCCGTACCAGAGTGCCAAACTTCAGTATAGTTGTGTAACGCACAATGTGATTGATGTAATGCCAATTCCGTACCAGACAGCCAAACTTCAGTGTAGTTGTGTAACGCACAATGTGATTGATGTAATGCCAATTCCGTACCAGAGAGCCAAACTTCAGTATAGTTGCGTAACGCACAATGTGATTGATGTAACACCAATTCCGAACCAGACTGCCAAACTTCAGTTTAGTTGTGTAACGCACAATGTGATTGATGTAATGCCAATTCCGTACCAGACTGCCAAACTTCGGTTTAGTTGTGTAACGCACAATGTGATTGATGTAATACCAACTCCGTACCAGACTGCCAAACTTCAGTATAGTTGTGTAACGCACAATGTGATTGATGCAATACCAATTCCGTACCAGACTGCCAAACTTCAGTGTAGTTGTGTAACGCACAATGTGATTGATGTAATACCAATTCCGTACCAGACTGCCAAACTTCAGTATAGTTGTGTAGCGCACAATGTGATTGATGTAATACCAATTCCGTTCCAGACTGCCAAACTTCAGTGTAGTTGTGTAACGCACAATGTGATTGATGTAATACCAATTCCGTACCAGACTGCCAAACTTCAGTACAGTATGTAACGCACAATGTGATTGATGTAATACCAATTCCGTAGCAGACAGCCAAGCTTCAGTATAGTTGTGTAACGCACAATGTGATTGATGTAATACCAATTCCGTACCAGACTGCCAAACTTCAGTGTAGTTGTGCAACGCACAATGAGATTGATGTAATACCAATTCCGTACCAGACTGCCAAACTTCAGTGTAGTTGTGTAACGCACAATGTGATTGATGTAATACCAATTCCGTACCAGACTGCCAAACTTCAGTGTAGTTGTGCAACGCACAATGAGATTGATGTAATACCAATTCCGTACCAGACAGCCAAGCTTCAGTCTAGTTGTGTAACGCACAATGTGATTGATGTAGTGCCAATTCCGTACGAGACTGCCAAACTTCAGTGTAGTTGTGTAACGCACAATGTGATTGATGTAATACCAATTCCGTTCCAGACAGCCAAACTTCAGTGTAGTTGTGTAACGCACAATGTGATTGATGTAATACCAATTCCGTACCAGACTGCCAAACTTCAGTGTAGTTGTGTAACGCACAATGTGATTGATGTAATACCAATTCCGTTCCAGACTGCCAAACTTCAGTATACTTGTGTAACGCACAATGTGATTGATGTAATACCAATTCCGTACCAGACAGCCAAGCTTCAGTATAGTTGTGTAACGCACAATGTAATTGATGTAATACCAATTCCGTGCCAGACTGCCAAACTTCAGTGTAGTTGTGTAACGCACAATGTGATTGATGTAATGCCAATTCCGTACCAGACTACCAAACTTCAGTATAGTTGTGTAACGCACAATGTGATTGATGTAATGCCAATTCCGTACCAGACTGCCAAACTTCAGTATAGTTGTGTAACGCACAATGTGATTGATGTAATACCAATTCCGTACCAGACTACCAAACTTCAGTATAGTTGTGTAACGCACAATGTGATTGATGTAGTACCAATTCCGTACCAGAGTGCCAAACTTCAGTATAGTTGTGTAACGCACAATGTGATTGATGTAATGCCAATTCCGTACCAGACAGCCAAACTTCAGTGTAGTTGTGTAACGCACAATGTGATTGATGTAATGCCAATTCCGTACCAGAGAGCCAAACTTCAGTATAGTTGCGTAACGCACAATGTGATTGATGTAACACCAATTCCGAACCAGACTGCCAAACTTCAGTTTAGTTGTGTAACGCACAATGTGATTGATGTAATGCCAATTCCGTACCAGACTGCCAAACTTCGGTTTAGTTGTGTAACGCACAATGTGATTGATGTAATACCGACTCCGTACCAGACTGCCAAACTTCAGTATAGTTGTGTAACGCACAATGTGATTGATGCAATACCAATTCCGTACCAGACTGCCAAACTTCAGTGTAGTTGTGTAACGCACAATGTGATTGATGTAATACCAATTCCGTACCAGACAGCCAAACTTCAGTATAGTTGTGTAGCGCACAATGTGATTGATGCAATACCAATTCCGTTCCAGACTGCCAAACTTCAGTGTAGTTGTGTAACGCACAATGTGATTGATGTAATACCAATTCCGTACCAGACTGCCAAACTTCAGTACAGTGTGTAACGCACAATGTGATTGATGTAATACCAATTCCGTAGCAGACAGCCAAGCTTCAGTATAGTTGTGTAACGCACAATGTGATTGATGTAATACCAATTCCGTACCAGACTGCCAAACTTCAGTGTAGTTGTGTAACGCACAATGTGATTGATGTAATACCAATTCCGTTCCAGACTGCCAAACTTCAGTGTAGTTGTGTAACGCACAATGTGATTGATGTAATACCAATTCCTTACCAGACTGCCAAACTTCAGTATAGTTGTGTAGCGCACAATGTGATTGATGTAGTGCCAATTCCGTACCAGACTGCCAAACTTCAGTATAGTTGT
Organism: Haliotis asinina; assembly: GCF_037392515.1. NCBI lineage: Eukaryota > Metazoa > Mollusca > Gastropoda > Lepetellida > Haliotidae > Haliotis > Haliotis asinina. The sequence goes on from NC_090289.1 coordinate 679,087, forward strand.
GTAACGCACAATGTGATTGATGTAATACCAATTCCGTACCAGACAGCCAAACTTCAGTATAGTTGCGTAACGCACAATGTGATTGATGTAGTGCCAATTCCGTACGAGACTGCCAAACTTCAGTGTAGTTGTGTAACGCACAATGTGATTGATGTAATACCAATTCCGTACCAGACAGCCAAACTTCAGTATAGTTGTGTAGCGCACAATGTGATTGATGTAATACCAATTCCGTACCAGACTGCCAAACTTCAGTGTAGTTGTGTAACGCACAATGTGATTGATGTAATACCAATTCCGTACCAGACTGCCAAACTTCAGTATAGTTGTGTAACGCACAATGTGATTGATGTAATACCAATTCCGTACCAGACAGCCAAGCTTCAGTATAGTTGTGTAACGCACAATGTGATTGATGTAATACCAATTCCGTACCAGACTACCAAACTTCAGTGTAGTTGTGTAACGCATAATGTGATTGATGTAATACCAATTCCGTTCCAGACTGCCAAACTTCAGTGTAGTTGTGTAACGCACAATGTGATTGATGTAATACCAATTCCGTACCAGACAGCCAAACTTCAGTATAGTTGCGTAACGGACAATGTGATTGATGTAATGCCAATTCCGTACCAGACAGCCAAACTTTAGTATAGTTGCGGAACGCACAATGTGATTGATGTAATGCCAATTCCGTACCAGACAGACAAACTTCAGTATACTTGTGTAACGCACAATGTGATTGATGTAATACCAATTCCGTACCAGACAGCCAAGCTTCAGTATAGTTGTGTAACGCACAATGTAATTGATGTAATACCAATTCCGTGCCAGACTGCCAAACTTCAGTGTAGTTGTGTAACGCACAATGTGATTGATGTAATGCCAATTCCGTACCAGACTACCAAACTTCAGTATAGTTGTGTAACGCACAATGTGATTGATGTAATGCCAATTCCGTACCAGACTGCCAAACTTCAGTATAGTTGTGTAACGCACAATGTGATTGATGTAATACCAATTCCGTACCAGACTACCAAACTTCAGTATAGTTGTGTAACGCACAATGTGATTGATGTAATACCAATTCCGTACCAGAGTGCCAAACTTCAGTATAGTTGTGTAACGCACAATGTGATTGATGTAATGCCAATTCCGTACCAGACAGCCAAACTTCAGTGTAGTTGTGTAACGCACAATGTGATTGATGTAATGCCAATTCCGTACTAGAGAGCCAAACTTCAGTATAGTTGCGTAACGCACAATGTGATTGATGTAACACCAATTCCGAACCAGACTGCCAAACTTCAGTTTAGTTGTGTAACGCACAATGTGATTGATGTAATGCCAATTCCGTACCAGACTGCCAAACTTCGGTTTAGTTGTGTAACGCACAATGTGATTGATGTAATACCAACTCCGTACCAGACTGCCAAACTTCAGTATAGTTGTGTAACGCACAATGTGATTGATGCAATACCAATTCCGTACCAGACTGCCAAACTTCAGTGTAGTTGTGTAACGCACAATGTGATTGATGTAATACCAATTCCGTACCAGACAGCCAAACTTCAGTATAGTTGTGTAGCGCACAATGTGATTGATGTAATACCAATTCCGTTCCAGACTGCCAAACTTCAGTGTAGTTGTGTAACGCACAATGTGATTGATGTAATACCAATTCCGTACCAGACTGCCAAACTTCAGTATAGTTGTGTAACGCACAATGTGATTGATGTAATACCAATTCCGTAGCAGACAGCCAAGCTTCAGTATAGTTGTGTAACGCACAATGTGATTGATGTAATACCAATTCCGTACCAGACTGCCAAACTTCAGTGTAGTTGTGTAACGCACAATGTGATTGATGTAATACCAATTCCGTTCCAGACTGCCAAACTTCAGTGTAGTTGTGTAACGCACAATGTGATTGATGTAATACCAATTCCTTACCAGACTGCCAAACTTCAGTATAGTTGCGTAGCGCACAATGTGATTGATGTAGTGCCAATTCCGAACCAGACTGCCAAACTTCAGTATAGTTGTGTAACGCACAATGTGATTGATGTAATACCAATTCCGTACCAGACAGCCAAACTTCAGTATAGTTGCGTAACGCACAATGTGATTGATGTAGTGCCAATTCCGTACGAGACTGCCAAACTTCAGTGTAGTTGTGTAACGCACAATGTGATTGATGTAATACCAATTCCGTACCAGACAGCCAAACTTCAGTATAGTTGTGTAGCGCACAATGTGATTGATGTAATACCAATTCCGTACCAGACTGCCAAACTTCAGTGTAGTTGTGTAACGCACAATGTGATTGATGTAATACCAATTCCGTACCAGACTGCCAAACTTCAGTATAGTTGTGTAACGCACAATGTGATTGATGTAATACCAATTCCGTACCAGACAGCCAAGCTTCAGTATAGTTGTGTAACGCACAATGTGATTGATGTAATACCAATTCCGTACCAGACTGCCAAACTTCAGTGTAGTTGTGTAACGCATAATGTGATTGATGTAATACCAATTCCGTTCCAGACTGCCAAACTTCAGTGTAGTTGTGTAACGCACAATGTGATTGATGTAATACCAATTCCGTACCAGACAGCCAAACTTCAGTATAGTTGCGTAACGGACAATGTGATTGATGTAATGCCAATTCCGTACCAGACAGCCAAACTTTAGTATAGTTGCGGAACGCACAATGTGATTGATGTAATGCCAATTCCGTACCAGACAGACAAACTTCAGTATAGTTGTGTAACGCACAATGTGATTGATGTAATGCCAATTCCGTACCAGACAGCTAAACTTCAGTATAGTTGCGTAACGCACAATGTGATTGATGTAATACCAATTCCGTACCAGACTGCCAAACTTCAGTGTAGTTGTGTAACGCACAATGTGATTGATGTAATACCAATTCCGTTCCAGACTGCCAAACTTCAGTGTAGTTGTGTAACGCACAATGTGATTGATGTAATACCAATTCCGTACCAGACTGCCAAACTTCAGTATAGTTGTGTAACGCAGAATGTGATTGATGTAATACCAATTCCGTACCAGACAGCCAAGCTTCAGTATAGTTGTGTAACGCACAATGTGATTGATGTAATACCAATTCCGTACCAGACTGCCAAACTTCAGTGTAGTTGTGTAACGCACAATGTGATTGATGTAATACCAATTCCGTTCCAGACTGCCAAACTTCAGTATAGTTGTGTAACGCACAATGTGATTGATGTAATACCAATTCCGTACCAGACGGCCAAACTTCAGTATAGTTGTGTAACGCACAATGTGATTGATGTAATACCAATTCCGTACCAGACAGCCAAACTTCAGTGTAGTTGTGTAAGGCACAATGTGATTGATGTAATACCAATTCCGTACCAGTCTACCAAACTTCAGTATAGTTGTGTAACGCACAATGTGATTGATGTAATGCCAATTCCGTTCCAGAGAGCCAAACTTCAGTAGAGTTGTGTAACGCACAATGTGATTGATGTAGCACCAATTCCGAACCAGACTGCCAAACTTCAGTTTAGTTGTGTAACGCAGAATGTGATTGATGTAATGCCAATTCCGTACCAGACTGCCAAACGTCAGTATAGTTGTGTAGCGCACAATGTGATTGATCTAATACCAATTCCGTACCAGACAGGAAAACTTCAGTATAGTTGTGTAACGCACAATGTGATTGATGTAATACCAATTCCGTACCAGACAGGAAAACTTCAGTATAGTTGTGTAACGCACAATGTGATTGATGTAATACCAATTCCGTACCAGACAGGAAAACTTCAGTATAGTTGTGTAACGCACAATGTGATTGATGTAATACCAATTCCGTACCAGACTGCCAAACTTCAGAATAGTTGTGTAGCGCACAATGTGATTGATGTAATGCCAATTCCGTACCAGACAGCCAAACTTCAGTATAGTTGTGTAACGCACAATGTGATTGATGTAATGCCAATTCCGTACCAGACAGCCAAACTTCAGTATAGTTGTGTAACGCACAATGTGATTGATGTAATGCCAATTCCGTACCAGACAGCCAAACTTCAGTACAGTTGTGTAACGCACAATGTGATTGATGTAATGCCAATTCCGTGCGAGACTGCCAAACTTCAGTATAGTTGTGTAGCGCACAATGTGATTGATGTAATGCCAATTCCGTACCAGACAGCCAAACTTCAGTATAGTTGTGTAACGCAGAATGTGATTGATGTAATGCCAATTCCGTACCAGAGAGCCAAACTTCAGTATAATTGTGTAGCGCACAATGTGATTGATGTAATACCAATTCCGTACCAGACTGCCAAACTTCAGTATAGTTGCGTAACGCACAATGTGATTGATGTAATGCCAAATCCGTACCAGACAGCGAAGCTTCAGTATAGTTGTGTAGCGCACAATGTGATTGATGTAATACCAATTCCGTACCAGACTGCCAAACTTCAGTATAGTTGTGTAACGCACAATGTGATTGATGTAATGCCAATTCCGTACCAGACTGCCAAACTTCAGTATAGTTGTGTAACGCACAATGTGATTGATGTAATGCCAATTCCGTACCAGACAGCCAAACTTCAGTATAGTTGCGTAACGCACAATGTGATTGATGTAGTACCAATTCCGTACCAGACTGCCAAACTTCAGTATAGTTGTGTAACGCACAATGTGATTGATGTAATGCCAATTTCGTACCAGACTGCCAAACTTCAGTATAGTTGTGTAACGCACAATGTGATTGATGTAATGCCAATTCCGTACCAGACAGCCAAACTTCAGTATAGTTGTGTAACGCACAATGTGATTGATGTAATGCCAATTCCGTACCAGACAGCCAAACTTTAGTGTAGTTGTGTAACGCACAATGTGATTGATGTAATGCCAATTCCGTACCAGACTGCCAAACTTCAGTATAGTTGTGTAACGCACAATGTGATTGATGTAATACCAATTCCGTACCAGACAGCCAAACGTCAGTATAGTTGTGTAGCGCACAATGTGATTGATGTAATACCAATTCCGTACCAGACAGCCAAGCTTCAGTATAGTTGTGTAACGCACAATGTGATTGATGTAATACCAATTCCGTACCAGACTGCCAAACTTCAGAATAGTTGTGTAGCGCACAATGTGATTGATGTAATGCCAATTCCGTACCAGACAGCCAAACTTCAGTATAGTTGTGTAACGCACAATGTGATTGATGTAGTACCAATTCCGTACCAGACTGCCAAACTTCAGTATAGTTGTGTAACGCACAATGTGATTGATGTAATGCCAATTCCGTACCAGACAGCCAAACTTCAGTATAGTTGCGTAACGCACAATGTGATTGATGTAGTACCAATTCCGTACCAGACTGCCAAACTTCAGTATAGTTGTGTAACGCACAATGTGATTGATGTAATGCCAATTTCGTACCAGACTGCCAAACTTCAGTATAGTTGTGTAACGCAAAATGTGATTGATGTAATGCCAATTCCGTACCAGACAGCCAAACTTTAGTGTAGTTGTGTAACGCACAATGTGATTGATGTAATGCCAATTCCGTACCAGACTGCCAAACTTCAGTATAGTTGTGTAACGCACAATGTGATTGATGTAATACCAATTCCGTACCAGACAGCCAAACGTCAGTATAGTTGTGTAGCGCACAATGTGTATGATGTAATACCAATTCCGTACCAGACAGCCAAGCTTCAGTATAGTTGTGTAACGCACAATGTGATTGATGTAATACCAATTCCGTACCAGACTGCCAAACTTCAGAATAGTTGTGTAGCGCACAATGTGATTGATGTAATGCCAATTCCGTACCAGACAGCCAAACTTCAGTATAGTTGTGTAACGCACAATGTGATTGATGTAGTACCAATTCCGTACCAGACTGCCAAACTTCAGTATAGTTGTGTAACGCACAATGTGATTGATGTAATGCCAATTCCGTACCAGACAGCCAAACTTCAGTATAGTTGCGTAACGCACAATGTGATTGATGTAGTACCAATTCCGTACCAGACTGCCAAACTTCAGTATAGTTGTGTAACGCACAATGTGATTGATGTAATGCCAATTTCGTACCAGACTGCCAAACTTCAGTATAGTTGTGTAACGCAAAATGTGATTGATGTAATGCCAATTCCGTACCAGACAGCCAAACTTTAGTGTAGTTGTGTAACGCACAATGTGATTGATGTAATGCCAATTCCGTACCAGACTGCCAAACTTCAGTATAGTTGTGTAACGCACAATGTGATTGATGTAATACCAATTCCGTACCAGACAGCCAAACGTCAGTATAGTTGTGTAGCGCACAATGTGATTGATGTAATACCAATTCCGTACCAGACAGCCAAGCTTCAGTATAGTTGTGTAACGCACAATGTGATTGATGTAATACCAATTCCGTACCAGACAGGAAAACTTCAGTATAGTTGTGTAACGCACAATGTGATTGATGTAATACCAATTCCGTACCAGACAGGAAAACTTCAGTATAGTTGTGTAACGCACAATGTGATTGATGTAATACCAATTCCGTACCAGACAGGAAAACTTCAGTATAGTTGTGTAACGCACAATGTGATTGATGTAATACCAATTCCGTACCAGACTGCCAAACTTCAGAATAGTTCTGTAGCGCACAATGTGATTGATGTAATGCCAATTCCGTACCAGACAGCCAAACTTCAGTATAGTTGTGTAACGCACAATGTGATTGATGTAATGCCAATTCCGTACCAGACAGCCAAACTTCAGTATAGTTGTGTAACGCACAATGTGATTGATGTAATGCCAATTCCGTACCAGACAGCCAAACTTCAGTACAGTTGTGTAACGCACAATGTGATTGATGTAATGCCAATTCCGTGCGAGACTGCCAAACTTCAGTATAGTTGTGTAGCGCACAATGTGATTGATGTAATGCCAATTCCGTACCAGACAGCCAAACTTCAGTATAGTTGTGTAACGCAGAATGTGATTGATGTAATGCCAATTCCGTACCAGAGAGCCAAACTTCAGTATAATTGTGTAGCGCACAATGTGATTGATGTAATACCAATTCCGTACCAGACAGCCAAACTTCAGTATAGTTGCGTAACGCACAATGTGATTGATGTAATACCAATTCCGTACCAGACTGCCAAACTTCAGTATAGTTGCGTAACGCACAATGTGATTGATGTAATGCCAAATCCGTACCAGACAGCGAAGCTTCAGTATAGTTGTGTAGCGCACAATGTGATTGATGTAATACCAATTCCGTACCAGACTGCCAAACTTCAGTATAGTTGTGTAACGCACAATGTGATTGATGTAATGCCAATTCCGTACCAAACTGCCAAACTTCAGTATAGTTGTGTAACGCACAATGTGATTGATGTAATGCCAATTCCGTACCAGACAGCCAAACTTCAGTATAGTTGCGTAACGCACAATGTGATTGATGTAGTACCAATTCCGTACCAGACTGCCAAACTTCAGTATAGTTGTGTAACGCACAATGTGATTGATGTAATGCCAATTTCGTACCAGACTGCCAAACTTCAGTATAGTTGTGTAACGCACAATGTGATTGATGTAATGCCAATTCCGTACCAGACAGCCAAACTTTAGTGTAGTTGTGTAACGCACAATGTGATTGATGTAATGCCAATTCCGTACCAGACTGCCAAACTTCAGTATAGTTGTGTAACGCACAATGTGATTGATGTAATACCAATTCCGTACCAGACAGCCAAACGTCAGTATAGTTGTGTAGCGCACAATGTGTATGATGTAATACCAATTCCGTACCAGACAGCCAAGCTTCAGTATAGTTGTGTAACGCACAATGTGATTGATGTAATACCAATTCCGTACCAGACTGCCAAACTTCAGAATAGTTGTGTAGCGCACAATGTGATTGATGTAATGCCAATTCCGTACCAGACAGCCAAACTTCAGTATAGTTGTGTAACGCACAATGTGATTGATGTAGTACCAATTCCGTACCAGACTGCCAAACTTCAGTATAGTTGTGTAACGCACAATGTGATTGATGTAATGCCAATTCCGTACCAGACAGCCAAACTTCAGTATAGTTGCGTAACGCACAATGTGATTGATGTAGTACCAATTCCGTACCAGACTGCCAAACTTCAGTATAGTTGTGTAACGCACAATGTGATTGATGTAATGCCAATTTCGTACCAGACTGCCAAACTTCAGTATAGTTGTGTAACGCAAAATGTGATTGATGTAATGCCAATTCCGTACCAGACAGCCAAACTTTAGTGTAGTTGTGTAACGCACAATGTGATTGATGTAATGCCAATTCCGTACCAGACTGCCAAACTTCAGTATAGTTGTGTAACGCACAATGTGATTGATGTAATACCAATTCCGTACCAGACAGCCAAACGTCAGTATAGTTGTGTAGCGCACAATGTGTATGATGTAATACCAATTCCGTACCAGACAGCCAAGCTTCAGTATAGTTGTGTAACGCACAATGTGATTGATGTAATACCAATTCCGTACCAGACTGCCAAACTTCAGAATAGTTGTGTAGCGCACAATGTGATTGATGTAATGCCAATTCCGTACCAGACAGCCAAACTTCAGTATAGTTGTGTAACGCACAATGTGATTGATGTAGTACCAATTCCGTACCAGACTGCCAAACTTCAGTATAGTTGTGTAACGCACAATGTGATTGATGTAATGCCAATTCCGTACCAGACAGCCAAACTTCAGTATAGTTGCGTAACGCACAATGTGATTGATGTAGTACCAATTCCGTACCAGACTGCCAAACTTCAGTATAGTTGTGTAACGCACAATGTGATTGATGTAATGCCAATTTCGTACCAGACTGCCAAACTTCAGTATAGTTGTGTAACGCAAAATGTGATTGATGTAATGCCAATTCCGTACCAGACAGCCAAACTTTAGTGTAGTTGTGTAACGCACAATGTGATTGATGTAATACCAATTCCGTACCAGACTGCCAAACTTCAGTATAGTTGTGTAACGCACAATGTGATTGATGTAATACCAATTCCGTACCAGACAGCCAAGCTTCAGTATAGTTGTGTAACGCACAATGTGATTGATGTAATACCAATTCCGTACCAGACTGCCAAACTTCAGAATAGTTGTGTAGCGCACAATGTGATTGATGTAATGCCAATTCCGTACCAGACAGCCAAACTTCAGTATAGTTGTGTAACGCACAATGTGATTGATGTAATACCAATTCCGTACCAGACAGCCAAACTTCAGTATAGTTGTGTAACGCACAATGTGATTGATGTAATGCCAATTCCGTACCAGACAGCCAAACTTCAGTATAGTTGTGTAACGCACAATGTGATTGATGTAATGCCAATTTCGTGCCAGACTGCCAAACTTCAGTATAGTTGTGTAGCGCACAATGTGATTGATGTAATGCCAATTCCGTACCAGACAGCCAAACTTCAGTATAGTTGTGTAACGCACAATGTGATTGATGTAATGCCAATTCCGTACCAGACAGCCAAACTTCAGTATAGTTGTGTAACGCACAATGTGATTGATGTAATACCAATTCCGTACGAGACTGCCAAACTTCAGTGTAGTTGTGTAGCGCACAATGTGATTGATGTAATACCAATTCCGTACCAGACAGCCAAACTTCAGAATAGTTGCGTAACGCACAATGTGATTGATGTAATACCAATTCCGTACCAGACAGCCAAACTTCAGTATAGTTGCGTAACGCACAATGTGATTGATGTAATACCAATTCCGTCCCAGACAGGAAAACTTCAGTATAGTTGTGTAACGCACAATGTGATTGATGTAATACCAATTCCGTACCAGACTGGCAAACTTCAGTATAGTTGTGTAACGCACAATGTGATTGATGTAATGCCAATTCCGTACCAGACTGCCAAACTTCAGTGTAGTTGTGTAACGCACAATGTGATTGATGTAATGCCAATTCCGTATTAGACTGCCAAACTTCAGTATAGTTGTGTAACGCATAATGTGATTGATGTAATGCCAATTCCGTACCAGACAGCCAAACTTCAGTGTAGTTGTGTAACGCAGAATGTGATTGATGTAATGCCAATTCCGTACCAGACAGCCAAACTTCAGTTTAGTTGTGTAACGCACAATGTGATTGATGTAATACCAATTCCGTACCAGACAGCCAAACTTCAGTATAGTTGTGTAACACACAATGTGATTGATGTAATACCAATTCCGTACTACACTGCCAAACTTCAGTATAGTTGTGTAACGCACAATGTGATTGATGTAATACCAATTCCGTACCAGACAGCCAAACTTCAGTATAGTTGTGTAACGCACAATGTGATTGATGTAATACCAATTCCGTACCAGACAGCCAAACGTCAGTATAGTTGTGTAGCGCACAATGTGATTGATGTAATACCAATTCCGTACCAGACAGGAAAACTTCAGTATAGTTGTGTAACGCACAATGTGATTGATGTAATACCAATTCCGTATCAGACTGCCAAACTTCAGAATAGTTGTGTAACGCACAATGTGATTGATGTAATGCCAATTCCGTACCAGACAGCCAAACTTCAGCATAGTTGTGTAACCCACAATGTGATTGATGTAATGCCAATTCCGTACCAGACAGCCAAACTTCAGTATAGTTGTGTAACGCACAATGTGATTGATGTAATGCCAATTCCGTACCAGACAGCCAAACTTCAGTATAGTTGTGTAACGCACAATGTGATTGATGTAATGCCAATTCCGTGCCAGACTGCCAAACTTCAGTATAGTTGTGTAGCGCAAAATAAGATTGATGTAATGCCAATTCCGTACCAGATTGCCAAACTTCAGTATAGTTGTGTAAAGCACAATGTGATTGATGTAATGCCAATTCCGTACCAGAGAGCCAAACTTCAGTGTAGTTGTGTAACGCACAATGTGATTGATGTAATACCAATTCCGTACCAGAGAGCCAAACTTCAGTGTAGTTGTGTAGCGCACAATGTGATTGATGTAATACCAGTTCCGTACCAGACAGCCAAACTTCAGTATAGTTGCGTAACGCACAATGTGATTGATGTAATACCAATTCCGTACCAGACAGCCAAACTTCAGTATAGTTGCGTAACGCACAATGTGATTGATGTAATGCCAATTCCGTACCAGACAGCGAAGCTTCAGTATAGTTGTGTAGCGCACAATGTGATTGATGTAATGCCAATTCCGTGCCAGACAGCCAAACTTCAGTATAGTTGTGTAACGCACAATGTGATTGATGTAGTGCCAATTCCGTTCCAGACTGCCAAACTTCAGTATAGTTGTGTAACGCACAATGTGATTGATGTAATGCCAATTCCGTACCAGACAGCCAAACTTCAGTATAGTTGCGTAACGCAGAATGTGATTGATGTAATACCAATTCCGTACCAGAGTGCCAAACTTCAGTATAGTTGTGCAACGCACAATGTGATTGATGTAATACCAATTTCGTCCCAGACTGCCAAACTTCAGTATAGTTGTGTAACGCACAATGTGATTGATGTAAGGCCAATTCCGTACCAGACAGCCAAACTTCAGTATAGTTGCGTAACACAGAATGTGATTGATGTAATACCAATTCCGTACCAGACTGCCAAACTTCAGTATAGTTGCGCAACGCACAATGTGATTGATGTAATGCCAATTCCGTACCAGACTGCCAAACTTCAGTATAGTTGTGTAACGCATAATGTGATTGATGTAATGCCAATTCCGTACCAGAATGCCAAACTTCAGTGTAGTTGTGTAGCGCACAATGTGATTGATGTAATGCCAATTCCGTACCAGACAGCCAAACTTCAGTATAGTTGTGTAACGCACAATGTGATTGATGTAATACCAATTCCGTACCAGACAGCCAAACTTCAGTATAGTTGTGCAACACACAATGTGATTGATGTAATACCAATTCCGTACCACACTGCCAAACTTCAGTGTAGTTGTGTAACGCACAATGTGATTGATGTAATACCAATTCCGTACCAGACAGCCAAACTTCAGTGTAGTTGTGTAACGCACAATGTGATTGATGTAATACGAATTCCGTACCACACTGCCAAACTTCAGTTTAGTTGTGTAACGCACAATGTGATTCATGTAATGCCAATTCCGTACCAGAGAGCCAAACTTCAGTGCAGTTGTGTAACGCACAATGTGATTGATGTAATACCAAATCCGTACCAGACTGCCAAACTTCAGTGTAGTTGTGTAACGTACAATGTGATTGATGTAATACCAATTCCGTACCAGACAGGAAAACTTCAGTATAGTTGTGTAACGCACAATGTGATTGATGTAATACCAATTCCGTACCAGACTGCCAAACTTCAGAATAGTTGTGTAGCGCACAATGTGACTGATGTAATGCCAATTCCGTACCAGACAGCCAAACTTCAGTATAGTTGTGTAACGCACAATGTGATTGATGTAATGCCAATTCCGTACCAGACAGCCAAACTTCAGTATAGTTGTGTAACGCACAATGTGATTGATGTAATGCCAATTCCGTACCAGACAGCCAAACTTCAGTATAGTTGTGTAACGCACAATGTGATTGATGTAATACCAATTCCGTACCAGAGAGCCAAACTTCAGTGTAGTTGTGTAGCGCACAATGTGATTGATGTAATACCAATTCCGTACCAGACAGCCAAACTTCAGTATAGTTGCGTAACGCACAATGTGATTGATGTAATACCAATTCCGTACCAGACAGCCAAACTTCAGTATAGTTGCGTAACGCACAATGTGATTGACGTAATGCCAATTCCGTACCAGACAGCGAAGCTTCAGTATAGTTGTGTAGCGCACAATGTGATTGATGTAGTACCAATTCCGTACCAGACAGCCAAACTTCAGTATAGTTGTGTAACGCACAATGTGATTGATGTAATGCCAATTCCGTACCAGACTGCCAAACTTCAGTATAGTTGTGTAACGCACAATGTGATTGATGTAATGCCAATTCCGTACCAGACAGCCAAACTTCAGTATAGTTGCGTAACGCAGAATGTGATTGATGTAATACCAATTCCGTACCAGACTGCCAAACTTCAGTATAGTTGTGTAACGCACAATGTGATTGATGTAATACCAATTTCGTACCAGACTGCCAAACTTCAGTATAGTTGTGTAACGCACAATGTGATTGATGTAATGCCAATTCCGTACCAGACAGCCAAACTTCAGTATAGTTGCGTAACTCAGAATGTGATTGATGTAATACCAATTCCGTACCAGACTGCCAAACTTCAGTGTAGTTGTGTAACGCACAATGTGATTGATGTAATACCAATTCCGTACCAGACAGCCAAACTTCAGTATAGTTGCGTAACGCACAATGTGATTGACGTAATGCCAATTCCGTACCAGACAGCGAAGCTTCAGTATAGTTGTGTAGCGCACAATGTGATTGATGTAGTACCAATTCCGTACCAGACAGCCAAACTTCAGTATAGTTGTGTAACGCACAATGTGATTGATGTAATGCCAATTCCGTACCAGACTGCCAAACTTCAGTATAGTTGTGTAACGCACAATGTGATTGATGTAATGCCAATTCCGTACCAGACAGCCAAACTTCAGTATAGTTGCGTAACGCAGAATGTGATTGATGTAATACCAATTCCGTACCAGACTGCCAAACTTCAGTATAGTTGTGTAACGCACAATGTGATTGATGTAATACCAATTTCGTACCAGACTGCCAAACTTCAGTATAGTTGTGTAACGCACAATGTGATTGATGTAATGCCAATTCCGTACCAGACAGCCAAACTTCAGTATAGTTGCGTAACTCAGAATGTGATTGATGTAATACCAATTCCGTACCAGACTGCCAAACTTCAGTGTAGTTGTGTAACGCACAATGTGATTGATGTAATGCCAATTCCGTACCAGACTGCCAAACTTCAGTATAGTTGTGTAACGCATAATGTGATTGATGTAATGCCAATTCCGTACCAGACAGCCAAACTTCAGTGTAGTTGTGTAACGCACAATGTGATTGATGTAATGCCAATTCCGTACCAGACAGCCAAACTTCAGTATAGTTGTGTAACGCACAATGTGATTGATGTAATGCCAATTCCGTGCCAGACTGCTAAACTTCAGTATAGTTGTGTAGCGCACAATGTGATTGATGTAATGCCAATTCCGTGCCAGACTGCCAAACTTCAGTATAGTTGTGTAACGCACAATGTGATTGATGTAATGCCAATTCCGTACCAGAGAGCGAAACTTCAGTATAGTTGTGTAACGCACAGTGTGATTGATGTAATACCAATTCCGTACCAGACAGCCAAACTTCAGTATAGTTGCGTAACGCACAATGTGATTGATGTAATACTAATTCCGTACCAGACAGCCAAACTTCAGTATAGTTGCGTAACGCACAATGTGATTGATGTAATGCCAATTCCGTACCAGACAGCGAAGTTTCAGTATAGTTGTGTAGCGCACAATGTGATTGATGTAATACCAATTCCGTACCAGACAGCCAAACTTCAGTATAGTTGTGTAACGCACAATGTGATTGATGTAATGCCAATTCCGTACCAGACTGCCAAACTTCAGTATAGTTGTGTAACGCACAATGTGATTGATGTAATGCCAATTCCGTACCAGACAGCCAAACTTCAGTATAGTTGCGTAACGCACAATGTGATTGATGTAATACCAATTCCGTACCAGACTGCCAAACTTCAGTATAGTTGTGTAACGCACAATGTGATTGATGTAATACCAATTTCGTACCAGACTGCCAAACTTCAGTATAGTTGTGTAACGCACAATGTGATTGATGTAATGCCAATTCCGTACCAGACAGCCAAACTTCAGTATAGTTGCGTAACACAGAATGTGATTGATGTAATGCCAATTCCGTACCAGACTGCCAAACTTCAGTGTAGTTGTGTAACGCACAATGTGCTTGATGTAATGCCAATTCCGTACCAGACTGCCAAACTTCAGTATAGTTGTGTAACGCATAATGTGATTGATGTAATGCCAATTCCGTACCAGACAGCCAAACTTCAGTGTAGTTGTGTAACGCACAATGTGATTGATGTAATGCCAATTCCGTACCAGACAGCCAAACTTCAGTATAGTTGTGTAACGCACAATGTGATTGATGTAAAACCAATTCCGTACCAGACAGCCAAACTTCAGTATAGTTGTGCAACACACAATGTGATTGATGTAATACCAATTCCGTACGAGACTGCCAAACTTCAGTGTAGTTGTGTAACGCACAATGTGATTGATGTAATACCAACTCCGTACCAGACAGCCAAACTTCAGTGTAGTTGTGTAACGCACAATGTGATTGATGTAATACCAATTCCGTTCCACACTGCCAAACTTCAGTTTAGTTGTGTAACGCACAATGTGATTGATGTAATGCCAATTCCGTACCAGAGAGCCAAACTTCAGTGTAGTTGTGTAACGCACAATGTGATTGATGTAATGCCAATTCCGTACCAGACAGCCAAACTTCAGTATAGTTGTGTAACGCACAATGTGATTGATGTAATGCCAATTCCGTGCCAGACTGCCAAACTTCAGTATAGTTGTGTAGCTCACAATGTGATTGATGTAATGCCAATTCCGTACCAGATTGCCAAACTTCAGTATAGTTGTGTAAAGCACAATGTGATTGATGTAATGCCAATTCCGTACCAGAGAGCCAAACTTCAGTATAGTTGTGTAACGCACAATGTGATTGATGTAATGCCAATTCCGTGCCAGACTGCCAAACTTCAGTATAGTTGTGTAGCGCACAATGTGATTGATGTAATGCCAATTCCGTACCAGATTGCCAAACTTCAGTATAGTTGTGTAAAGCACAATGTGATTGATGTAATGCCAATTCCGTACCAGAGAGCCAAACTTCAGTATAGTTGTGTAACGCACAATGTGATTGATGTAATACCAATTCCGTACCAGAGAGCCAAACTTCAGTGTAGTTGTGTAGCGCACAATGTGATTGATGTAATACCAATTCCGTACCAGACAGCCAAACTTCAGTATAGTTGCGTAACGCACAATGTGATTGATGTAATACCAATTCCGTACCAGACAGCCAAACTTCAGTATAGTTGCGTAACGCACAATGTGATTGATGTAATGCCAATTCCGTACCAGACAGCGAAGCTTCAGTATAGTTGTGTAGTGCACAATGTGATTGATGTAATGCCAATTCCGTACCAGACAGCCAAACTTCAGTATAGTTGTGTAACGCACAATGTGATTGATGTAGTGCCAATTCCGTACCAGACTGCCAAACTTCAGTATAGTTGTGTAACGCAGAATGTGATTGATGTAATACCAATTCCGTACCAGACTGCCAAACTTCAGTATAGTTGTGTAACGCACAATGTGATTGATGTAATACCAATTTCGTCCCAGACTGCCAAACTTCAGTATAGTTGTGTAACGCACAATGTGATTGATGTAATGCCAATTCCGTACCAGACAGCCAAACTTCAGTATAGTTGCGTAACACAGAATGTGATTGATGTAATACCAATTCCGTACCAGACTGCCAAACTTGAGTGTAGTTGTGTAACGCACAATGTGCTTGATGTAATGCCAATTCCGTACCAGACTGCCAAACTTCAGTATAGTTGTGTAACGCATAATGTGATTGATGTAATGCCAATTCCGTACCAGACAGCCAAACTTCAGTGTAGTTGTGTAACGCACAATGTGATTGATGTAATGCCAATTCCGTACCAGACAGCCAAACTTCAGTATAGTTGTGTAACGCACAATGTGATTGATGTAATACCAATTCCGTACCAGACAGCCAAACTTCAGTATAGTTGTGCAACACACAATGTGATTGATGTAATACCAATTCCGTACCACACTGCCAAACTTCAGTGTAGTTGTGTAACGCACAATGTGATTGATGTAATACCAATTCCGTACCAGACAGCCAAACTTCAGTGTAGTTGTGTAACGCACAATGTGATTGATGTAATACCAAATCCGTACCAGACTGCCAAACTTCAGTGTAGTTGTGTAACGCACAATGTGATTGATGTAATACCAATTCCGTACCAGACAGGAAAACTTCAGTATAGTTGTGTAACGCACAATGTGATTGATGTAATACCAATTCCGTACCAGACTGCCAAACTTCAGAATAGTTGTGTAGCGCACAATGTGACTGATGTAATGCCAATTCCGTACCAGACAGCCAAACTTCAGTATAGTTGTGTAACGCACAATGTGATTGATGTAATGCCAATTCCGCACCAGACAGCCAAACTTCAGTATAGTTGTGTAACGCACAATGTGATTGATGTAATGCCAATTCCGTACCAGACAGCCAAACTTCAGTATAGTTGTGTAACGCACAATGTGATTGATGTAATGCCAATTCCGTGCCAGACTGCCAAACTTCAGTTTAGTTGTGTAGCGCACAATGTGATTGATGTAATGCCAATTCCGTACCAGACAGCCAAACTTCAGTATAGTTGTGTAACGCACAATGTGATTGATGTAATGCCAATTCCGTACCAGAGAGCCAAACTTCAGTATAGTTGTGTAACGCACAATGTGATTGATGTAATACCAATTCCGTACCAGAGAGCCAAACTTCAGTGTAGTTGTGTAGCGCACAATGTGATTGATGTAATACCAATTCCGTACCAGACAGCCAAACTTCAGTATAGTTGCGTAACGCACAATGTGATTGATGTAATACCAATTCCGTACCAGACAGCCAAACTTCAGTATAGTTGCGTAACGCACAATGTGATTGACGTAATGCCAATTCCGTACCAGACAGCGAAGCTTCAGTATAGTTGTGTAGCGCACAATGTGATTGATGTAATAGCAATTCCGTACCAGACAGCCAAACTTCAGTATAGTTGTGTAACGCACAATGTGATTGATGTAATGCCAATTCCGTACCAGACTGCCAAACTTCAGTATAGTTGTGTAACGCACAATGTGATTGATGTAATGCCAATTCCGTACCAGACAGCCAAACTTCAGTATAGTTGCGTAACGCAGAATGTGATTGATGTAATACCAATTAAGTACCAGACTGCCAAACTTCAGTATAGTTGTGTAACGCACAATGTGATTGATGTAATACCAATTTCGTACCAGACTGCCAAACTTCAGTATAGTTGTGTAACGCACAATGTGATTGATGTAATGCCAATTCCGTACCAGACAGCCAAACTTCAGTATAGTTGCGTAACTCAGAATGTGATTGATGTAATACCAATTCCGCACCAGACTGCCAAACTTCAGTGTAGTTGTGTAACGCACAATGTGATTGATGTAATGCCAATTCCGTACCAGACTGCCAAACTTCAGTATAGTTGTGTAACGCATAATGTGATTGATGTAATGCCAATTCCGTACCAGACAGCCAAACTTCAGTGTAGTTGTGTAACGCACAATGTGATTGATGTAATGCCAATTCCGTAGCAGACAGCCAAACTTCAGTATAGTTGTGTAACGCACAATGTGATTGATGTAATGCCAATTCCGTGCCAGACAGCCAAACTTCAGTATAGTTGTGTAACGCACAATGTGATTGATGTAATACCAATTCCGTACCAGAGAGCCAAACTTCAGTGTAGTTGTGTAACGCACAATGTGATTGATGTAATGCCAATTCCGTACCAGACAGCCAAACTTCAGTATAGTTGCGTAACGCACAATGTGATTGATGTAATACCAATTCCGTACCAGACAGCCAAACTTCAGTATAGTTGCGTAACGCACAATGTGATTGATGTAATGCCAATTCCGTACCAGACAGCGAAGTTTCAGTATAGTTGTGTAACGCACAATGTGATTGATGTAATACCAATTCCGTACCAGACAGGAAAACTTCAGTATAGTTGTGTAACGGACAATGTGATTGATGTAATGCCAATTCCGTACCAGACTGCCAAACTTCAGTATAGTTGTGTAACGCACAATGTGATTGATGTAATGCCAATTCCGTACCAGACAGCCAAACTTCAGTATAGTTGCGTAACGCAGAATGTGATTGATGTAATACCAATTCCGTACCAGACTGCCAAACTTCAGTATAGTTGTGTAACGCACAATGTGATTGATGTAATACCAATTTCGTACCAGACTGCCAAACTTCAGTATAGTTGTGTAACGCACAATGTGATTGATGTAATGCCAATTCCGTACCAGACAGCCAAACTTCAGTATAGTTGCGTAACGCAGAATGTGATTGATGTAATACCAATTCCGTACCAGACTGCCAAACTTCAGTGTAGTTGTGTAACGCACAATGTGATTGATGTAATGCCAATTCCGTACCAGACTGCCAAACTTCAGTATAGTTGTGTAACGCATAATGTGATTGATGTAATGCCAATTCCGTACCAGACAGCCAAACTTCAGTGTAGTTGTGTAACGCACAATGTGATTGATGTAATGCCAATTCCGTTCCAGACAGCCAAACTTCAGTATAGTTGTGTAACGCACAATGTGATTGATGTAATACCAATTCCGTACCAGACAGCCAAACTTCAGTATAGTTGTGCAACACTCAATGTGATTGATGTAATACCAATTCCGTACGAGACTGCCAAACTTCAGTGTAGTTGTGTAACGCACAATGTGATTGATGTAATACCAATTCCGTACCAGACAGCCAAACTTCAGTGTAGTTGTGTAACGCACAATGTGATTGATGTAATACCAATTCCGTACCACACTGCCAAACTTCAGTTTAGTTGTGTAGCGCACAATGTGATTGATGTAATGCCAATTCCGTACCAGAGAGCCAAACTTCAGTGTAGTTGTGTAACGCACAATGTGATTGATGTAATGCCAATTCCGTACCAGACAGCCAAACTTCAGTATAGTTGTGTAACGCACAATGTGATTGATGTAATGCCAATTCCGTACCAGACTGCCAAACTTCAGTGTAGTTGTGTAACGCACAATGTGATTGATATAATGCCAATTCCGTACCAGACAGCCAAACTTCAGTATAGTTGTGTAACGCAAAATGTGATTGATGTAATGCCAATTCCGTACCAGACAGCCAAACTTCAGTATAGTTGTGTAGCGCACGATGTGATTGATGTAATACCAATTCCGCACCAGACAGCCAAACTTCAGTATAGTTGTGTAACGCACAATGTGATTGATGTAATACCAATTCCGTACCAGACAGCCAAACTTCAGTATAGTTGTGTAACGCACAATGTGATTGATGTAATACCAATTCCGTACCACACTACCAAACTTCAGTTTAGTTGTGTAACGCACAATGTGATTGATGTAATGCCAATTCCGTACCAGACAGCCAAACTTCAGTGTAGTTTTGTAACGCACAATGTGATTGATGTAATGTCAATTCCGTACCAGACAGCCAAACTTCAGTATAGTTGTGTAACGCACAATGTGATTGATGTAATACCAATTCCGTACCAGACAGCCAAACTTCAGTGTAGTTGTGTAATGCACAATGTGATTGATGTAATGCCAATTCCGTACCAGACAGCCAAACTTCAGTGTAGTTGTGTAACGCACAATGTGATTGATGTAGTACCAATTCCGTACCAGACAGCCAAACTTCAGTATAGTTGTGTAACGCACAATGTGATTGATGTAATACCAATTCCTACCAGACTGCCAAACTTCAGTGTAGTTGTGTAACGCACAATGTGATTGATGTAATACCAATTCCGTACCAGACTGCCAAACTTCAGTATAGTTGTGTAACGCACAATGTGATTGATGTAATACCAATTCCGTACCAGACAGCCAAACTTCAGTATAGTTGTGTAACGCACAATGTGATTGATGTAATACCAATTCCGTACCAGACTGCCAAACTTCAGTTTAGTTGTGTAGCGCACAATGTGATTGATGTAATACCAATTCCGTACCAGACAGCCAAACTTCAGTATAGTTGTGTAACGCACAATGTGATTGATGTAATACCAATTCCGTACCAGACTGCCAAACTTCAGTTTAGTTGTGTAACGCACAATGTGATTGATGTAATGCCAATTCCGTACCAGAGAGCCAAACTTCAGTGTAGTTGTGTAACGCACAATGTGATTGATGTAATGTCAATTCCGTACCAGACAGCAAAACTTCAGTATAGTTGTGTAACGCACAATGTGATTGATGTAATACCAATTCCGTACCAGACTGCCAAACTTCAGTGTAGTTGTGTAACGCACAATGTGATTGATGTAATGCCAATTCCGTACCAGACAGCCAAACTTCAGTATAGTTGTGTAACGCACAATGTGATTGATGTAATACCAATTCCGTACCAGACAGCCAAACTTTAGTATAGTTGTGTAACGCACAATGTGATTGATGTAATACCAATTCCTACCAGACTGCCAAACTTCAGTGTAGTTGTGTAACGCACAATGTGATTGATGTAATACCAATTCCGTACCAGACTGCCAAACTTCAGTGTAGTTGTGTAACGCACAATGTGATTGATGTAATACCAATTCCGTACCAGACTGCCAAACTTCAGTGTAGTTGTGTAACGCACAATGTGATTGATGTAATGCCAATTCCGTACCAGACAGCCAAACTTCAGTATAGTTGTGTAGCGCACAATGTGATTGATGTAATGCCAATTCCGTACCAGACTGCCAAACTTCAGTGTAGTTGCGTAACGCACAATGTGATTGATGTAATGCCAATTCCGTACCAGACAGCCAAACTTCAGTGTAGTTGTGTAACGCACAATGTGATTAATGTAATACCAATTCCGTACCAGACTGCCAAACTTCAGTATAGTTGTGTAACGCACAATGTGATTGATGTAATACCAATTTCGTACCAGACTGCCAAACTTCTGTATAGTTGTGTAACGCACAATGTGATTGATGTAATGCCAATTCCGTACCAGACAGCCAAACTTCAGTATAGTTGCGTAACTCAGAATGTGATTGATGTAATACCAATTCCGTACCAGACTGCCAAACTTCAGTGTAGTTGTGTAACGCACAATGTGATTGATGTAATGCCAATTCCGTACCAGACTGCCAAACTTCAGTATAGTTGTGTAACGCATAATGTGATTGATGTAATGCCAATTCCGTACCAGACAGCCAAACTTCAGTGTAGTTGTGTAACGCACAATGTGATTGATGTAATGCCAACTCCGTACCAGACAGCCAAACTTCAGTATAGTTGTGTAACGCACAATGTGATTGATGTAATGCCAATTCCGTGCCAGACTGCCAAACTTCAGTATAGTTGTGTAGCGCACAATGTGATTGATGTAATGCCAATTCCGTACCAGACAGCCAAACTTCAGTATAGTTGTGTAACGCACAATGTGATTGATGTAATGCCAATTCCGTACCAGAGAGCGAAACTTCAGTATAGTTGTGTAACGCTCAATGTGATTGATGTAATACCAATTCCGTACCAGAGAGCCAAACTTCAGTGTAGTTGTGTAGCGCACAATGTGATTGATGTAATGCCAATTCCGTACCAGACAGCCAAACTTCAGTATAGTTGCGTAACGCACAATGTGATTGATGTAATACCAATTCCGTACCAGACAGCCAAACTTCAGTATAGTTGCGTAACGCACAATGTGATTGATGTAATGCCAATTCCGTACCAGACACCGAAGTTTCAGTATAGTTGTGTAGCGGACAATGTGATTGATGTAATACCAATTCCGTACCAGATAGCCAAACTTCAGTATAGTTGTGTAACGCACAATGTGATTGATGTAATGCCAATTCCGTACCAGACTGCCAAACTTCAGTATAGTTGTGTAACGCACAATGTGATTGATGTAATGCCAATTCCGTACCAGACAGCCAAACTTCAGTATAGTTGCGTAACGCAGAATGTGATTGATGTAATACCAATTCCGTACCAGACTGCCAAACTTCAGTATAGTTGTGTAACGCACAATGTGATTGATGTAATACCAATTTCGTACCAGACTGCCAAACTTCAGTATAGTTGTGTAACGCACAATGTGATTGATGTAATGCCAATTCCGTACCAGACAGCCAAACTTCAGTATAGTTGCGTAACGCAGAATGTGATTGATGTAATACCAATTCCGTACCAGACTGCCAAACTTCAGTGTAGTTGTGTAACGCACAATGTGATTGATGTAATGCCAATTCCGTACCAGACTGCCAAACTTCAGTATAGTTGTGTAACGCATAATGTGATTGATGTAATGCCAATTCCGTACCAGACAGCCAAACTTCAGTGTAGTTGTGTAACGCACAATGTGATTGATGTAATGCCAATTCCGTACCAGACAGCCAAACTTCAGTATAGTTGTGTAACGCACAATGTGATTGATGTAAAACCAATTCCGTACCAGACAGCCAAACTTCAGTATAGTTGTGCAACACACAATGTGATTGATGTAATACCAATTCCGTACGAGACTGCCAAACTTCAGTGTAGTTGTGTAACGCACAATGTGATTGATGTAATACCAATTCCGTACCAGACAGCCAAACTTCAGTGTAGTTGTGTAACGCACAATGTGATTGATGTAATACCAATTCCGTACCACACTGCCAAACTTCAGTTTAGTTGTGTAACGCACAATGTGATTGATGTAATGCCAATTCCGTACCAGAGAGCCAAACTTCAGTGTAGTTGTGTAACGCACAATGTGATTGATGTAATGCCAATTCCGTACCAGACAGCCAAACTTCAGTATAGTTGTGTAACGCACAATGTGATTGATGTAATACCAATTCCGTACCAGACTGCCAAACTTCAGTGTAGTTGTGTAACGCACAATGTGATTGATGTAATGCCAATTCCGTACCAGACAGCCAAACTTCAGTATAGTTGTGTAACGCAAAATGTGATTGATGTAATACCAATTCCGTACCAGACAGCCAAACTTCAGTATAGTTGTGTAGCGCACAATGTGATTGATGTAATACCAATTCCGCACCAGACAGCCAAACTTCAGTATAGTTGTGTAACGCACAATGTGATTGATGTAATGCCAATTCCGTACCAGAGAGCGAAACTTCAGTATAGTTGTGTAACGCTCAACGTGATTGATGTAATACCAATTCCGTACCAGAGAGCCAAACTTCAGTGTAGTTGTGTAGCGCACAATGTGATTGATGTAATGCCAATTCCGTACCAGACAGCCAAACTTCAGTATAGTTGCGTAACGCACAATGTGATTGATGTAATACCAATTCCGTACCAGACAGCCAAACTTCAGTATAGTTGCGTAACGCACAATGTGATTGATGTAATGCCAATTCCGTACCAGACACCGAAGTTTCAGTATAGTTGTGTAGCGGACAATGTGATTGATGTAATACCAATTCCGTACCAGACAGCCAAACTTCAGTATAGTTGTGTAACGCACAATGTGATTGATGTAATGCCAATTCCGTACCAGACTGCCAAACTTCAGTATAGTTGTGTAACGCACAATGTGATTGATGTAATGCCAATTCCGTACCAGACAGCCAAACTTCAGTATAGTTGCGTAACGCAGAATGTGATTGATGTAATACCAATTCCGTACCAGACTGCCAAACTTCAGTATAGTTGTGTAACGCACAATGTGATTGATGTAATACCAATTTCGTACCAGACTGCCAAACTTCAGTATAGTTGTGCAACACACAATGTGATTGATGTAATACCAATTCCGTACCACACTGCCAAACTTCAGTGTAGTTGTGTAACGCACAATGTGATTGATGTAATACCAATTCCGTACCAGACAGCCAAACTTCAGTGTAGTTGTGTAACGCACAATGTGATTGATGTAATACCAATTCCGTACCACACTGCCAAACTTCAGTTTAGTTGTGTAACGCACAATGTGATTGATGTAATGCCAATTCCGTACCAGAGAGCCAAACTTCAGTGTAGTTGTGTAACGCACAATGTGATTGATGTAATGCCAATTCCGTACCAGACAGCCAAACTTCAGTATAGTTGTGTAACGCACAATGTGATTGATGTAATACCAATTCCGTACCAGACTGCCAAACTTCAGTGTAGTTGTGTAACGCACAATGTGATTGATGTAATGCCAATTCCGTACCAGACAGCCAAACTTCAGTATAGTTGTGTAACGCAAAATGTGATTGATGTAATACCAATTCCGTACCAGACAGCCAAACTTCAGTATAGTTGTGTAGCGCACAATGTGATTGATGTAATACCAATTCCGCACCAGACAGCCAAACTTCAGTATAGTTGTGTAACGCACAATGTGATTGATGTAATGCCAATTCCGTACCAGAGAGCGAAACTTCAGTATAGTTGTGTAACGCTCAACGTGATTGATGTAATACCAATTCCGTACCAGAGAGCCAAACTTCAGTGTAGTTGTGTAGCGCACAATGTGATTGATGTAATGCCAATTCCGTACCAGACAGCCAAACTTCAGTATAGTTGCGTAACGCACAATGTGATTGATGTAATACCAATTCCGTACCAGACAGCCAAACTTCAGTATAGTTGCGTAACGCACAATGTGATTGATGTAATGCCAATTCCGTACCAGACACCGAAGTTTCAGTATAGTTGTGTAGCGGACAATGTGATTGATGTAATACCAATTCCGTACCAGACAGCCAAACTTCAGTATAGTTGTGTAACGCACAATGTGATTGATGTAATGCCAATTCCGTACCAGACTGCCAAACTTCAGTATAGTTGTGTAACGCACAATGTGATTGATGTAATGCCAATTCCGTACCAGACAGCCAAACTTCAGTATAGTTGCGTAACGCAGAATGTGATTGATGTAATACCAATTCCGTACCAGACTGCCAAACTTCAGTATAGTTGTGTAACGCACAATGTGATTGATGTAATACCAATTTCGTACCAGACTGCCAAACTTCAGTATAGTTGTGTAACGCACAATGTGATTGATGTAATGCCAATTCCGTACCAGACAGCCAAACTTCAGTATAGTTGCGTAACGCAGAATGTGATTGATGTAATACCAATTCCGTACCAGACTGCCAAACTTCAGTGTAGTTGTGTAACGCACAATGTGATTGATGTAATGCCAATTCCGTACCAGACTGCCAAACTTCAGTATAGTTGTGTAACGCATAATGTGATTGATGTAATGCCAATTCCGTACCAGACAGCCAAACTTCAGTGTAGTTGTGTAACGCACAATGTGATTGATGTAATGCCAATTCCGTACCAGACAGCCAAACTTCAGTATAGTTGTGTAACGCACAATGTGATTGATGTAAAACCAATTCCGTACCAGACAGCCAAACTTCAGTATAGTTGTGCAACACACAATGTGATTGATGTAATACCAATTCCGTACGAGACTGCCAAACTTCAGTGTAGTTGTGTAACGCACAATGTGATTGATGTAATACCAATTCCGTACCAGACAGCCAAACTTCAGTGTAGTTGTGTAACGCACAATGTGATTGATGTAATACCAATTCCGTACCACACTGCCAAACTTCAGTTTAGTTGTGTAACGCACAATGTGATTGATGTAATGCCAATTCCGTACCAGAGAGCCAAACTTCAGTGTAGTTGTGTAACGCACAATGTGATTGATGTAATGCCAATTCCGTACCAGACAGCCAAACTTCAGTATAGTTGTGTAACGCACAATGTGATTGATGTAATACCAATTCCGTACCAGACTGCCAAACTTCAGTGTAGTTGTGTAACGCACAATGTGATTGATGTAATGCCAATTCCGTACCAGACAGCCAAACTTCAGTATAGTTGTGTAACGCAAAATGTGATTGATGTAATACCAATTCCGTACCAGACAGCCAAACTTCAGTATAGTTGTGTAGCGCACAATGTGATTGATGTAATACCAATTCCGCACCAGACAGCCAAACTTCAGTATAGTTGTGTAACGCACAATGTGATTGATGTAATACCAATTCCGTACCAGACAGCCAAACTTCAGTATAGTTGTGTAACGCACAATGTGATTGATGTAATACCAATTCCGTACCACACTGCCAAACTTCAGTTTAGTTGTGTAGCGCACAATGTGATTGATGTAATGCCAATTCCGTACCAGACAGCCAAACTTCAGTGTAGTTGTGTAACGCACAATGTGATTGATGTAATGTCAATTCCGTACCAGACAGCCAAACTTCAGTATAGTTGTGTAACGCACAATGTGATTGATGTAATACCAATTCCGTACCAGACTGCCAAACTTCAGTGTAGTTGTGTAACGCAGAATGTGATTGATGTAATGCCAATTCCGTACCAGACAGCCAAACTTCAGTATAGTTGTGTAACGCACAATGTGATTGATGTAATACCAATTCCGTACCAGACAGCCAAACTTCAGTATAGTTGTGTAACGCACAATGTGATTGATGTAATACCAATTCCTACCAGACTGCCAAACTTCAGTGTAGTTGTGTAACGCACAATGTGATTGATGTAATACCAATTCCGTACCAGACTGCCAAACTTCAGTATAGTTGTGTAACGCACAATGTGATTGATGTAATACCAATTCCGTACCAGACTGCCAAACTTCAGTGTAGTTGTGTAACGCACAATGTGATTGATGTAATGCCAATTCCGTACCAGACTGCCAAACTTCAGTATAGTTGTGTAACGCATAATGTGATTGATGTAATGCCAATTCCGTACCAGACAGCCAAACTTCAGTGTAGTTGTGTAACGCACAATGTGATTGATGTAATGCCAATTCCGTACCAGACAGCCAAACTTCAGTATAGTTGTGTAACGCACAATGTGATTGATGTAATGCCAATTCCGTACCAGACTGCCAAACTTCAGTGTAGTTGCGTAACGCACAATGTGATTGATGTAATGCCAATTCCGTACCAGACAGCCAAACTTTAGTGTAGTTGTGTAACGCACAATGTGATTAATGTAATACCAATTCCGTACCAGACAGCCAAACTTCAGTATAGTTGTGTAACGCACAATGTGATTGATGTAATACCAATTCCGTACCAGACAGCCAAACTTCAGTATAGTTGTGTAACGCACAATGTGATTGATGTAATGCCAATTCCGTACCAGACAGCCAAACGTCAGTATAGTTGTGTAACGCACAATGTGATTGATGTAATACCAATTCCGTACCAGACAGGAAAACTTCAGTATAGTTGTGTAACGCACAATGTGATTGATGTAATACCAATTCCGTACCAGACTGCCAAACTTCAGTATAGTTGTGTAGCGCACAATGTGATTGATGTAATGCCAATTCCGTACCAGACAGCCAAACTTCAGTATAGTTGTGTAACGCACAATGTGATTGATGTAATGCCAATTCCGTACCAGACAGCCAAACTTCAGTATAGTTGTGTAACGCACAATGTGATTGATGTAATGCCAATTCTGTACCAGACAGCCAAACTTCAGTATAGTTGTGTAACGCACAATGTGATTGATGTAATGCCAATTCCGTGCCAGACTGCCAAACTTCAGTATAGTTGTGTAGCGCACAATGTGATTGATGTAATGCCAATTCCGTACCAGACAGCCAAACTTCAGTATAGTTGTGTAGCGCACAATGTGATTGATGTAATGCCAATTCCGTGCCAGACTGCCAAACTTCAGTATAGTTGTGTAGCGCACAATGTGATTGATGTAATACCAATTCCGTACCAGACAGCCAAACTTCAGTATAGTTGTGTAACGCACAATGTGATTGATGTAATGCCAATTCCGTACCAGACAGCCAAACTTCAGTATAGTTGCGTAACGCAGAATGTGATTGATGTAATACCAATTCCGTACCAGACTGCCAAACTTCAGTATAGTTGTGTAACGCACAATGTGATTGATGTAATACCAATTTCGTACCAGACTGCCAAACTTCAGTATAGTTGTGTAACGCACAATGTGATTGATGTAATGCCAATTCCGTACCAGACAGCCAAACTTCAGTATAGTTGCGTAACGCAGAATGTGATTGATGTAATACCAATTCCGTACCAGACTGCCAAACTTCAGTGTAGTTGTGTAACGCACAATGTGATTGATGTAATGCCAATTCCGTACCAGACTGCCAAACTTCAGTATAGTTGTGTAACGCATAATGTGATTGATGTAATGCCAATTCCGTACCAGACAGCCAAACTTCAGTGTAGTTGTGTAACGCACAATGTGATTGATGTAATGCCAATTCCGTACCAGACAGCCAAACTTCAGTATAGTTGTGTAACGCACAATGTGATTGATGTAAAACCAATTCCGTACCAGACAGCCAAACTTCAGTATAGTTGTGCAACACACAATGTGATTGATGTAATACCAATTCCGTACGAGACTGCCAAACTTCAGTGTAGTTGTGTAACGCACAATGTGATTGATGTAATACCAATTCCGTACCAGACAGCCAAACTTCAGTGTAGTTGTGTAACGCACAATGTGATTGATGTAATACCAATTCCGTACCACACTGCCAAACTTCAGTTTAGTTGTGTAACGCACAATGTGATTGATGTAATGCCAATTCCGTACCAGAGAGCCAAACTTCAGTGTAGTTGTGTAACGCACAATGTGATTGATGTAATGCCAATTCCGTACCAGACAGCCAAACTTCAGTATAGTTGTGTAACGCACAATGTGATTGATGTAATACCAATTCCGTACCAGACTGCCAAACTTCAGTGTAGTTGTGTAACGCACAATGTGATTGATGTAATGCCAATTCCGTACCAGACAGCCAAACTTCAGTATAGTTGTGTAACGCAAAATGTGATTGATGTAATACCAATTCCGTACCAGACAGCCAAACTTCAGTATAGTTGTGTAGCGCACAATGTGATTGATGTAATACCAATTCCGCACCAGACAGCCAAACTTCAGTATAGTTGTGTAACGCACAATGTGATTGATGTAATACCAATTCCGTACCAGACAGCCAAACTTCAGTATAGTTGTGTAACGCACAATGTGATTGATGTAATACCAATTCCGTACCACACTGCCAAACTTCAGTTTAGTTGTGTAGCGCACAATGTGATTGATGTAATGCCAATTCCGTACCAGACAGCCAAACTTCAGTGTAGTTGTGTAACGCACAATGTGATTGATGTAATGTCAATTCCGTACCAGACAGCCAAACTTCAGTATAGTTGTGTAACGCACAATGTGATTGATGTAATACCAATTCCGTACCAGACTGCCAAACTTCAGTGTAGTTGTGTAACGCAGAATGTGATTGATGTAATGCCAATTCCGTACCAGACAGCCAAACTTCAGTATAGTTGTGTAACGCACAATGTGATTGATGTAATACCAATTCCGTACCAGACAGCCAAACTTCAGTATAGTTGTGTAACGCACAATGTGATTGATGTAATACCAATTCCTACCAGACTGCCAAACTTCAGTGTAGTTGTGTAACGCACAATGTGATTGATGTAATACCAATTCCGTACCAGACTGCCAAACTTCAGTATAGTTGTGTAACGCACAATGTGATTGATGTAATACCAATTCCGTACCAGACTGCCAAACTTCAGTGTAGTTGTGTAACGCACAATGTGATTGATGTAATGCCAATTCCGTACCAGACAGCCAAACTTCAGTATAGGTGTGTAACGCACAATGTGATTGATGTAATGCCAATTCCGTACCAGACTGCCAAACTTCAGTGTAGTTGCGTAACGCACAATGTGATTGATGTAATGCCAATTCCGTACCAGACAGCCAAACTTTAGTGTAGTTGTGTAACGCACAATGTGATTAATGTAATACCAATTCCGTACCAGACAGCCAAACTTCAGTATAGTTGTGTAACGCACAATGTGATTGATGTAATACCAATTCCGTACCAGACAGCCAAACTTCAGTATAGTTGTGTAACGCACAATGTGATTGATGTAATGCCAATTCCGTACCAGACAGCCAAACGTCAGTATAGTTGTGTAGCGCACAATGTGATTGATGTAATACCAATTCCGTACCAGACAGGAAAACTTCAGTATAGTTGTGTAACGCACAATGTGATTGATGTAATACCAATTCCGTACCAGACTGCCAAACTTCAGTATAGTTGTGTAGCGCACAATGTGATTGATGTAATGCCAATTCCGTACCAGACAGCCAAACTTCAGTATAGTTGTGTAACGCACAATGTGATTGATGTAATACCAATTCCGTACCAGACAGCCAAACTTCAGTATAGTTGTGTAACGCACAATGTGATTGATGTAATACCAATTCCGTACCACACTGCCAAACTTCAGTTTAGTTGTGTAGCGCACAATGTGATTGATGTAATGCCAATTCCGTACCAGACAGCCAAACTTCAGTGTAGTTGTGTAACGCACAATGTGATTGATGTAATGTCAATTCCGTACCAGACAGCCAAACTTCAGTATAGTTGCGTAACGCAGAATGTGATTGATGTAATACCAATTCCGTACCAGACTGCCAAACTTCAGTATAGTTGTGTAACGCACAATGTGATTGAT
This sequence comes from Haliotis asinina, assembly GCF_037392515.1. Lineage (NCBI taxonomy): Eukaryota > Metazoa > Mollusca > Gastropoda > Lepetellida > Haliotidae > Haliotis > Haliotis asinina. Next base: position 710,586 of record NC_090289.1, read on the forward strand.
GTAATACCAATTTCGTACCAGACTGCCAAACTTCAGTATAGTTGTGTAACGCACAATGTGATTGATGTAATGCCAATTCCGTACCAGACAGCCAAACTTCAGTATAGTTGCGTAACGCAGAATGTGATTGATGTAATACCAATTCCGTACCAGACTGCCAAACTTCAGTGTAGTTGTGTAACGCACAATGTGATTGATGTAATGCCAATTCCGTACCAGACTGCCAAACTTCAGTATAGTTGTGTAACGCATAATGTGATTGATGTAATGCCAATTCCGTACCAGACAGCCAAACTTCAGTGTAGTTGTGTAACGCACAATGTGATTGATGTAATGCCAATTCCGTACCAGACAGCCAAACTTCAGTATAGTTGTGTAACGCACAATGTGATTGATGTAAAACCAATTCCGTACCAGACAGCCAAACTTCAGTATAGTTGTGCAACACACAATGTGATTGATGTAATACCAATTCCGTACGAGACTGCCAAACTTCAGTGTAGTTGTGTAACGCACAATGTGATTGATGTAATACCAATTCCGTACCAGACAGCCAAACTTCAGTGTAGTTGTGTAACGCACAATGTGATTGATGTAATACCAATTCCGTACCACACTGCCAAACTTCAGTTTAGTTGTGTAACGCACAATGTGATTGATGTAATGCCAATTCCGTACCAGAGAGCCAAACTTCAGTGTAGTTGTGTAACGCACAATGTGATTGATGTAATGCCAATTCCGTACCAGACAGCCAAACTTCAGTATAGTTGTGTAACGCACAATGTGATTGATGTAATACCAATTCCGTACCAGACTGCCAAACTTCAGTGTAGTTGTGTAACGCACAATGTGATTGATGTAATGCCAATTCCGTACCAGACAGCCAAACTTCAGTATAGTTGTGTAACGCAAAATGTGATTGATGTAATACCAATTCCGTACCAGACAGCCAAACTTCAGTATAGTTGTGTAGCGCACAATGTGATTGATGTAATACCAATTCCGCACCAGACAGCCAAACTTCAGTATAGTTGTGTAACGCACAATGTGATTGATGTAATACCAATTCCGTACCAGACAGCCAAACTTCAGTATAGTTGTGTAACGCACAATGTGATTGATGTAATACCAATTCCGTACCACACTGCCAAACTTCAGTTTAGTTGTGTAGCGCACAATGTGATTGATGTAATGCCAATTCCGTACCAGACAGCCAAACTTCAGTGTAGTTGTGTAACGCACAATGTGATTGATGTAATGTCAATTCCGTACCAGACAGCCAAACTTCAGTATAGTTGTGTAACGCACAATGTGATTGATGTAATACCAATTCCGTACCAGACTGCCAAACTTCAGTGTAGTTGTGTAACGCAGAATGTGATTGATGTAATGCCAATTCCGTACCAGACAGCCAAACTTCAGTATAGTTGTGTAACGCACAATGTGATTGATGTAATACCAATTCCGTACCAGACAGCCAAACTTCAGTATAGTTGTGTAACGCACAATGTGATTGATGTAATACCAATTCCTACCAGACTGCCAAACTTCAGTGTAGTTGTGTAACGCACAATGTGATTGATGTAATACCAATTCCGTACCAGACTGCCAAACTTCAGTATAGTTGTGTAACGCACAATGTGATTGATGTAATACCAATTCCGTACCAGACTGCCAAACTTCAGTGTAGTTGTGTAACGCACAATGTGATTGATGTAATGCCAATTCCGTACCAGACAGCCAAACTTCAGTATAGGTGTGTAACGCACAATGTGATTGATGTAATGCCAATTCCGTACCAGACTGCCAAACTTCAGTGTAGTTGCGTAACGCACAATGTGATTGATGTAATGCCAATTCCGTACCAGACAGCCAAACTTTAGTGTAGTTGTGTAACGCACAATGTGATTAATGTAATACCAATTCCGTACCAGACAGCCAAACTTCAGTATAGTTGTGTAACGCACAATGTGATTGATGTAATACCAATTCCGTACCAGACAGCCAAACTTCAGTATAGTTGTGTAACGCACAATGTGATTGATGTAATGCCAATTCCGTACCAGACAGCCAAACGTCAGTATAGTTGTGTAGCGCACAATGTGATTGATGTAATACCAATTCCGTACCAGACAGGAAAACTTCAGTATAGTTGTGTAACGCACAATGTGATTGATGTAATACCAATTCCGTACCAGACTGCCAAACTTCAGTATAGTTGTGTAGCGCACAATGTGATTGATGTAATGCCAATTCCGTACCAGACAGCCAAACTTCAGTATAGTTGTGTAACGCACAATGTGATTGATGTAATACCAATTCCGTACCAGACAGCCAAACTTCAGTATAGTTGTGTAACGCACAATGTGATTGATGTAATACCAATTCCGTACCACACTGCCAAACTTCAGTTTAGTTGTGTAGCGCACAATGTGATTGATGTAATGCCAATTCCGTACCAGACAGCCAAACTTCAGTGTAGTTGTGTAACGCACAATGTGATTGATGTAATGTCAATTCCGTACCAGACAGCCAAACTTCAGTATAGTTGTGTAACGCACAATGTGATTGATGTAATACCAATTCCGTACCAGACTGCCAAACTTCAGTGTAGTTGTGTAACGCAGAATGTGATTGATGTAATGCCAATTCCGTACCAGACAGCCAAACTTCAGTATAGTTGTGTAACGCACAATGTGATTGATGTAATACCAATTCCGTACCAGACAGCCAAACTTCAGTATAGTTGTGTAACGCACAATGTGATTGATGTAATACCAATTCCTACCAGACTGCCAAACTTCAGTGTAGTTGTGTAACGCACAATGTGATTGATGTAATACCAATTCCGTACCAGACTGCCAAACTTCAGTATAGTTGTGTAACGCACAATGTGATTGATGTAATACCAATTCCGTACCAGACTGCCAAACTTCAGTGTAGTTGTGTAACGCACAATGTGATTGATGTAATGCCAATTCCGTACCAGACAGCCAAACTTCAGTATAGGTGTGTAACGCACAATGTGATTGATGTAATGCCAATTCCGTACCAGACTGCCAAACTTCAGTGTAGTTGCGTAACGCACAATGTGATTGATGTAATGCCAATTCCGTACCAGACAGCCAAACTTTAGTGTAGTTGTGTAACGCACAATGTGATTAATGTAATACCAATTCCGTACCAGACAGCCAAACTTCAGTATAGTTGTGTAACGCACAATGTGATTGATGTAATACCAATTCCGTACCAGACAGCCAAACTTCAGTATAGTTGTGTAACGCACAATGTGATTGATGTAATGCCAATTCCGTACCAGACAGCCAAACGTCAGTATAGTTGTGTAGCGCACAATGTGATTGATGTAATACCAATTCCGTACCAGACAGGAAAACTTCAGTATAGTTGTGTAACGCACAATGTGATTGATGTAATACCAATTCCGTACCAGACTGCCAAACTTCAGTATAGTTGTATAGCGCACAATGTGATTGATGTAATGCCAATTCCGTACCAGACAGCCAAACTTCAGTATAGTTGTGTAACGCACAATGTGATTGATGTAATGCCAATTCCGTACCAGACAGCCAAACTTCAGTATAGTTGTGTAACGCACAATGTGATTGATGTAATGCCAATTCTGTACCAGACAGCCAAACTTCAGTATAGTTGTGTAACGCACAATGTGATTGATGTAATGCCAATTCCGTGCCAGACTGCCAAACTTCAGTATAGTTGTGTAGCGCACAATGTGATTGATGTAATGCCAATTCCGTACCAGACAGCCAAACTTCAGTATAGTTGTGTAGCGCACAATGTGATTGATGTAATGCCAATTCCGTGCCAGACTGCCAAACTTCAGTATAGTTGTGTAGCGCACAATGTGATTGATGTAATACCAATTCCGTACCAGACAGCCAAACTTCAGTATAGTTGTGTAGCGCACAATGTGATTGATATAATGCCAATTCCGTACCAGACAGCCAAACTTCAGTATAGTTGTGTAACGCACAATGTGATTGATGTAATACCAATTCCGTACCAGACTGCCAAACTTCAGTATAGTTGTGTAGCGCACAATGTGATTGATGTAATACCAATTCCGTACCAGACAACCAAACTTCAGTATAGTTGCGTAACGCACAATGTGATTGATGTAATACCAATTCCGTACCAGACTGCCAAACTTCAGTATAGTTGCGTAACGCACAATGTGATTGATGTAATGCCAATTCCGTACCAGACAGCCAAACTTCAGTATAGTTGTGTAACGCACAATGTGATTGATGTAATCCCAATTCCGTACCAGACAGCCAAACTTCAGTGTAGTTGTGTAACGCACAATGTGATTGATGTAATACCAATTCCGTACCAGACAGCCAAACTTCAGTATAGTTGTGTAACGCACAATGTGATTGATGTAATACCAATTCCGTACCAGACTGCCAAACTTCAGTGTAGTTGTGTAACGCACAATGTGATTGATGTAATGCCAATTCCGTACCAGACTGCCAAACTTCAGTGTAGTTGCGTAACGCACAATGTGATTGATGTAATGCCAAATCCGTACCAGACAGCCAAACTTTAGTGTAGTTGTGTAACGCACAATGTGATTAATGTAATACCAATTCCGTACCAGACAGCCAAACTTCAGTATAGTTGTGTAACGCACAATGTGATTGATGTAATACCAATTCCGTACCAGACAGCCAAACTTCAGTATAGTTGTGTAACGCACAATGTGATTGATGTAATGCCAATTCCGTACCAGACAGCCAACCTTCAGTATAGTTGTGTAACGCACAATGTGATTGATGTAATACCAATTCCGTACCAGACTGCCAAACTTCAGTGTAGTTGTGTAACGCACAATGTGATTGATGTAATGCCAATTCCGTACCAGACAGCCAAACTTCAGTGTAGTTGTGTAACGCACAATGTGATTGATGTAATACCAATTCCGTACCAGACAGCCAAACTTCAGTATAGTTGTGTAACGCACAATGTGATTGATGTAATACCAATTCCTACCAGACTGCCAAACTTCAGTGTAGTTGTGTAACGCACAATGTGATTGATGTAATACCAATTCCGTACCAGACTGCCAAACTTCAGTATAGTTGTGTAACGCACAATGTGATTGATGTAATACCAATTCCTACCAGACTGCCAAACTTCAGTGTAGTTGTGTAACGCACAATGTGATTGATGTAATACCAATTCCGTACCAGACTGCCAAACTTCAGTATAGTTGTGTAACGCACAATGTGATTGATGTAATACCAATTCCGTACCAGACTGCCAAACTTCAGTGTAGTTGTCTAACGCACAATGTGATTGATGTAATGCCAATTCCGTACCAGACAGCCAAACTTCAGTATAGTTGTGTAGCGCACAATGTGATTGATGTAATGCCAATTCCGTGCCAGACTGCCAAACTTCAGTATAGTTGTGTAGCGCACAATGTGATTGATGTAATACCAATTCCGTACCAGACAGCCAAACTTCAGTATAGTTGTGTAGCGCACAATGTGATTGATATAATGCCAATTCCGTACCAGACAGCCAAACTTCAGTATAGTTGTGTAACGCACAATGTGATTGATGTAATACCAATTCCGTACCAGACTGCCAAACTTCAGTATAGTTGTGTAGCGCACAATGTGATTGATGTAATACCAATTCCGTACCAGACAACCAAACTTCAGTATAGTTGCGTAACGCACAATGTGATTGATGTAATACCAATTCCGTACCAGACTGCCAAACTTCAGTATAGTTGCGTAACGCACAATGTGATTGATGTAATGCCAATTCCGTACCAGACAGCCAAACTTCAGTGTAGTTGTGTAACGCACAATGTGATTGATGTAATCCCAATTCCGTACCAGACAGCCAAACTTCAGTGTAGTTGTGTAACGCACAATGTGATTGATGTAATACCAATTCCGTACCAGACAGCCAAACTTCAGTATAGTTGTGTAACGCACAATGTGATTGATGTAATACCAATTCCGTACCAGACTGCCAAACTTCAGTGTAGTTGTGTAACGCACAATGTGATTGATGTAATGCCAATTCCGTACCAGACTGCCAAACTTCAGTGTAGTTGCGTAACGCACAATGTGATTGATGTAATGCCAAATCCGTACCAGACAGCCAAACTTTAGTGTAGTTGTGTAACGGACAATGTGATTAATGTAATACAATTTCCGTACCAGACAGCCAAACTTCAGTATAGTTGTGTAACGCACAATGTGATTGATGTAATACCAATTCCGTACCAGACAGCCAAACTTCAGTATAGTTGTGTAACGCACAATGTGATTGATGTAATGCCAATTCCGTACCAGACAGCCAAACTTCAGTATAGTTGTGTAACGCACATTGTGATTGATGTAATACCAATTCCGTACCAGACAGCCAAACTTCAGTGTAGTTGTGTAACGCACAATGTGATTGATGTAATGCCAATTCCGTACCAGACAGCCAAACTTCAGTGTAGTTGTGTAAAGCACAATGTGATTGATGTAATACCAATTCCGTACCAGACAGCCAAACTTCAGTATAGTTGTGTAACGCACAATGTGATTGATGTAATACCAATTCCTACCAGACAGCCAAACTTCAGTGTAGTTGTGTAACGCACAATGTGATTGATGTAATACCAATTCCGTACCAGACTGCCAAACTTCAGTATAGTTGTGTAACGCACAATGTGATTGATGTAATACCAATTCCGTACCAGACTGCCAAACTTCAGTGTAGTTGTGTAACGCACAATGTGATTGATGTAATGCCAATTCCGTACCAGACAGCCAAACGTCAGTATAGTTGTGTAGCGCACAATGTGATTGATGTAATACCAATTCCGTACCAGACAGGAAAACTTCAGTATAGTTGTGTAACGCACAATGTGATTGATGTAATACCAATTCCGTACCAGACTGCCAAACTTCAGTATAGTTGTGTAGCGCACAATGTGATTGATGTAATGCCAATTCCGTACCAGACAGCCAAACTTCAGTATAGTTGTGTAACGCACAATGTGATTGATGTAATGCCAATTCCGTACCAGACAGCCAAACTTCAGTATAGTTGTGTAACGCACAATGTGATTGATGTAATGCCAATTCTGTACCAGACAGCCAAACTTCAGTATAGTTGTGTAACGCACAATGTGATTGATGTAATGCCAATTCCGTGCCAGACTGCCAAACTTCAGTATAGTTGTGTAGCGCACAATGTGATTGATGTAATGCCAATTCCGTACCAGACAGCCAAACTTCAGTATAGTTGTGTAGCGCACAATGTGATTGATGTAATGCCAATTCCGTGCCAGACTGCCAAACTTCAGTATAGTTGTGTAGCGCACAATGTGATTGATGTAATACCAATTCCGTACCAGACAGCCAAACTTCAGTATAGTTGTGTAGCGCACAATGTGATTGATATAATGCCAATTCCGTACCAGACAGCCAAACTTCAGTATAGTTGTGTAACGCACAATGTGATTGATGTAATACCAATTCCGTACCAGACTGCCAAACTTCAGTATAGTTGTGTAGCGCACAATGTGATTGATGTAATACCAATTCCGTACCAGACAACCAAACTTCAGTATAGTTGCGTAACGCACAATGTGATTGATGTAATACCAATTCCGTACCAGACTGCCAAACTTCAGTATAGTTGCGTAACGCACAATGTGATTGATGTAATGCCAATTCCGTACCAGACAGCCAAACTTCAGTATAGTTGTGTAACGCACAATGTGATTGATGTAATCCCAATTCCGTACCAGACAGCCAAACTTCAGTGTAGTTGTGTAACGCACAATGTGATTGATGTAATACCAATTCCGTACCAGACAGCCAAACTTCAGTATAGTTGTGTAACGCACAATGTGATTGATGTAATACCAATTCCGTACCAGACTGCCAAACTTCAGTGTAGTTGTGTAACGCACAATGTGATTGATGTAATGCCAATTCCGTACCAGACTGCCAAACTTCAGTGTAGTTGCGTAACGCACAATGTGATTGATGTAATGCCAAATCCGTACCAGACAGCCAAACTTTAGTGTAGTTGTGTAACGCACAATGTGATTAATGTAATACCAATTCCGTACCAGACAGCCAAACTTCAGTATAGTTGTGTAACGCACAATGTGATTGATGTAATACCAATTCCGTACCAGACAGCCAAACTTCAGTATAGTTGTGTAACGCACAATGTGATTGATGTAATGCCAATTCCGTACCAGACAGCCAAACTTCAGTATAGTTGTGTAACGCACAATGTGATTGATGTAATACCAATTCCGTACCAGACAGCCAAACTTCAGTGTAGTTGTGTAACGCACAATGTGATTGATGTAATGCCAATTCCGTACCAGACAGCCAAACTTCAGTATAGTTGTGTAACGCACAATGTGATTGATGTAATACCAATTCCGTACCAGACAGCCAAACTTCAGTATAGTTGTGTAACGCACAATGTGATTGATGTAATACCAATTCCTACCAGACTGCCAAACTTCAGTGTAGTTGTGTAACGCACAATGTGATTGATGTAATACCAATTCCGTACCAGACTGCCAAACTTCAGTATAGTTGTGTAACGCACAATGTGATTGATGTAATACCAATTCCGTACCAGATTGCCAAACTTCAGTGTAGTTGTGTAACGCACAATGTGATTGATGTAATGCCAATTCCGTACCAGACAGCCAAACTTCAGTATAGTTGTGTAGCGCACAATGTGATTGATGTAATGCCAATTCCGTACCAGACTGCCAAACTTCAGTGTAGTTGCGTAACGCACAATGTGATTGATGTAATGCCAATTCCGTACCAGACAGCCAAACTTTAGTGTAGTTGTGTAACGCACAATGTGATTAATGTAATACCAATTCCGTACCAGACAGCCAAACTTCAGTATAGTTGTGTAACGCACAATGTGATTGATGTAATACCAATTCCGTACCAGACAGCCAAACTTCAGTATAGTTGTGTAACGCACAATGTGATTGATGTAATGCCAATTCCGTACCAGACAGCCAAACGTCAGTATAGTTGTGTAGCGCACAATGTGATTGATGTAATACCAATTCCGTACCAGACAGGAAAACTTCAGTATAGTTGTGTAACGCACAATGTGATTGATGTAATACCAATTCCGTACCAGACTGCCAAACTTCAGTATAGTTGTGTCGCGCACAATGTGATTGATGTAATGCCAATTCCGTACCAGACAGCCAAACTTCAGTATAGTTGTGTAACGCACAATGTGATTGATGTAATGCCAATTCCGTACCAGACAGCCAAACTTCAGTATAGTTGTGTAACGCACAATGTGATTGATGTAATGCCAATTCCGTACCAGACAGCCAAACTTCAGTATAGTTGTGTAGCGCACAATGTGATTGATGTAATGCCAATTCCGTGCCAGACTGCGAAACTTCAGTATAGTTGTGTAGCGCACAATGTGATTGATGTAATGCCAATTCCGTACCAGACTGCCAAACTTCAGTATAGTTGTGTAGCGCACAATGTGATTGATGTAATACCAATTCCGTGCCAGACTGCCAAACTTCAGTATAGTTGTGTAGCGCACAATGTGATTGATGTAATACCAATTCCGTACCAGACAGCCAAACTTCAGTATAGTTGTGTAGCGCACAATGTGATTGATGTAATGCCAATTCCGTACCAGACAGCCAAACTTCAGTATAGTTGTGTAACGCACAATGTGATTGATGTAATACCAATTCCGTACCAGACTGCCAAACTTCAGCATAGTTGTGTAGCGCACAATGTGATTGATGTAATACCAATTCCGTACCAGACAACCAAACTTCAGTATAGTTGCGTAACGCACAATGTGATTGATGTAATACCAATTCCGTACCAGACTGCCAAACTTCAGTATAGTTGCGTAACGCACAATGTGATTGATGTAATGCCAATTCCGTACCAGACAGCCAAACTTCAGTATAGTTGTGTAACGCACAATGTGATTGATGTAATCCCAATTCCGTACCAGACAGCCAAACTTCAGTGTAGTTGTGTAACGCACAATGTGATTGATGTAATACCAATTCCGTACCAGACAGCCAAACTTCAGTATAGTTGTGTAACGCACAATGTGATTGATGTAATACCAATTCCGTACCAGACAGCCAAACTTCAGTGTAGTTGTGTAACGCACAATGTGATTGATGTAATGCCAATTCCGTACCAGACTGCCAAACTTCAGTGTAGTTGCGTAACGCACAATGTGATTGATGTAATGCCAAATCTGCACCAGACAGCCAAACTTTAGTGTAGTTGTGTAACGCACAATGTGATTAATGTAATACCAATTCCGTACCAGACAGCCAAACTTCAGTATAGTTGTGTAACGCACAATGTGATTGATGTAATACCAATTCCGTACCAGACAGCCAAACTTCAGTATAGTTGTGTAACGCACAATGTGATTGATGTAATGCCAATTCCGTACCAGACAGCCAAACGTCAGTATAGTTGTGTAGCGCACAATGTGATTGATGTAATACCAATTCCGTACCAGACAGGAAAACTTCAGTATAGTTGTGTAACGCACAATGTGATTGATGTAATACCAATTCCGTACCAGACTGCCAAACTTTAGTATAGTTGTGTAGCGCACAATGTGATTGATGTAATGCCAATTCCGTACCAGACAGCCAAACTTCAGTATAGTTGTGTAACGCACAATGTGATTGATGTAATACCAATTCCGTACCAGACAGCCAAACTTCAGTATAGTTGTGTAGCGCACAATGTGATTGATGTAATGCCAATTCCGTACCAGACAGCCAAACTTCAGTATAGTTGTGTAACGCACAATGTGATTGATGTAATACCAATTCCGTACCAGACTGCCAAACTTCAGCATAGTTGTGTAGCGCACAATGTGATTGATGTAATACCAATTCCGTACCAGACAACCAAACTTCAGTATAGTTGCGTAACGCACAATGTGATTGATGTAATACCAATTCCGTACCAGACTGCCAAACTTCAGTATAGTTGCGTAACGCACAATGTGATTGATGTAATGCCAATTCCGTACCAGACAGCCAAACTTCAGTATAGTTGTGTAACGCACAATGTGATTGATGTAATCCCAATTCCGTACCAGACAGCCAAACTTCAGTGTAGTTGTGTAACGCACAATGTGATTGATGTAATACCAATTCCGTACCAGACAGCCAAACTTCAGTATAGTTGTGTAACGCACAATGTGATTGATGTAATACCAATTCCGTACCAGACAGCCAAACTTCAGTGTAGTTGTGTAACGCACAATGTGATTGATGTAATGCCAATTCCGTACCAGACTGCCAAACTTCAGTGTAGTTGCGTAACGCACAATGTGATTGATGTAATGCCAAATCCGCACCAGACAGCCAAACTTTAGTGTAGTTGTGTAACGCACAATGTGATTAATGTAATACCAATTCCGTACCAGACAGCCAAACTTCAGTATAGTTGTGTAACGCACAATGTGATTGATGTAATACCAATTCCGTACCAGACAGCCAAACTTCAGTTTAGTTGTGTAACGCACAATGTGATTGATGTAATGCCAATTCCGTACCAGACAGCCAAACGTCAGTATAGTTGTGTAGCGCACAATGTGATTGATGTAATACCAATTCCGTACCAGACAGGAAAACTTCAGTATAGTTGTGTAACGCACAATGTGATTGATGTAATACCAATTCCGTACCAGACTGCCAAACTTTAGTATAGTTGTGTAGCGCACAATGTGATTGATGTAATGCCAATTCCGTACCAGACAGCCAAACTTAAGTATAGTTGTGTAACGCACAATGTGATTGATGTAATGCCAATTCCGTACCAGACAGCCAAACTTTAGTATAGTTGTGTAACGCACAATGTGATTGATGTAATGCCAATTCCGTACCAGACAGCCAAACTTCAGTATAGTTGTGTAACGCACAATGTGATTGATGTAATGCCAATTCCGTGCCAGACTGCCAAACTTCAGTATAGTTGTGTAGCGCACAATGTGATTGATGTAATGCCAATTCCGTACCAGACAGGCAAACTTCAGTATAGTTGTGTAGCGCACAATGTGATTGATGTAATGCCAATTCCGTGCCAGACTGCCAAACTTCAGTATAGTTGTGTAGCGCACAATGTGATTGATGTAATACCAATTCCGTACCAGACAGACAAACTTCAGTATAGTTGTGTAGCGCACAATGTGATTGATGTAATGCCAATTCCGTACCAGACAGCCAAACTTCAGTATAGTTGTGTAACGCACAATGTGATTGATGTAATACCAATTCCGTACCAGACTGCCAAACTTCAGTATAGTTGTGTAGCGCACAATGTGATTGATGTAATACCAATTCCGTACCAGACAACCAAACTTCAGTATAGTTGCGTAACGCACAATGTGATTGATGTAATACCAATTCCGTACCAGACTGCCAAACTTCAGTATAGTTGCGTAACGCACAATGTGATTGATGTAATGCCAATTCCGTACCAGACAGCCAAACTTCAGTATAGTTGTGTAACGCACAATGTGATTGATGTAATCCCAATTCCGTACCAGACAGCCAAACTTCAGTGTAGTTGTGTAACGCACAATGTGATTGATGTAATACCAATTCCGTACCAGACAGCCAAACTTCAGTATAGTTGTGTAACGCACAATGTGATTGATGTAATACCAATTCCGTACCAGACTGCCAAACTTCAGTGTAGTTGTGTAACGCACAATGTGATTGATGTAATGCCAATTCCGTACCAGACAGCCAAACTTCAGTGTAGTTGTGTAACGCACAATGTGATTGATGTAATACCAATTCCGTACCAGACTGCCAAACTTCAGTATAGTTGTGTAGCGCACAATGTGATTGATGTAATGCCAATTCCGTACCAGACAGCCAAACTTCAGTATAGTTGTGTAACGCACAATGTGATTGATGTAATGCCAATTCCGCACCAGACAGCCAAACTTCAGTGTAGTTGTGTAACGCACAATGTGATTGATGTAATACCAATTCCGTACCAGACTGCCAAACTTCAGTATAGTTGTGTAGCGCACAATGTGATTGATGTAATACCAATTCCGTACCAGACAACCAAACTTCAGTATAGTTGCGTAACGCACAATGTGATTGATGTAATGCCAATTCCGTACCAGACTGCCAAACTTCAGTATAGTTGTGTAACGCACAATGTGATTGATGTAATGCCAATTCCGTACCAGACAGCCAAACTTCAGTATAGTTGTGTAACGCACAATGTGATTGATGTAATGCCAATTCCGTGCCAGACAGCCAAACTTCAGTATAGTTGTGTAACGCACAATGTGGTTGATGTAATGCCAATTCCGTACCAGACAGCCAAACTTCAGTATAGTTGTGTAGCGCACAATGTGATTGATGTAATACCAATTCCGTACGAGACAGCCAAACTTCAGTATAGTTGTGTAACGCACAATGTGATTGATGTAATACCAATTCCGTACCAGACTGCCAAACTTCAGTTTAGTTGTGTAACGCACAATGTGATTGATGTAATGCCAATTCCGTACCAGAGAGCCAAACTTCAGTGTAGTTGTGTAACGCACAATGTGATTGATGTAATGTCAATTCCGTACCAGACAGCCAAACTTCAGTATAGTTGTGTAACGCACAATGTGATTGATGTAATACCAATTCCGTACCAGACTGCCAAACTTCAGTGTAGTTGTGTAACGCACAATGTGATTGATGTAATGCCAATTCCGTACCAGACAGCCAAACTTCAGTATAGTTGTGTAACGCACAATGTGATTGATGTAATACCAATTCCGTACCAGACAGCCAAACTTCAGTATAGTTGTGTAACGCACAATGTGATTGATGTAATACCAATTCCTACCAGACTGCCAAACTTCAGTGTAGTTGTGTAACGCACAATGTGATTGATGTAATACCAATTCCGTACCAGACTGCCAAACTTCAGTATAGTTGTGTAACGCACAATGTGATTGATGTAATACCAATTCCGTACCAGACTGCCAAACTTCAGTGTAGTTGTGTAACGCACAATGTGATTGATGTAATGCCAATTCCGTACCAGACAGCCAAACTTCAGTATAGTTGTGTAGCGCACAATGTGATTGATGTAATGCCAATTCCGTACCAGACTGCCAAACTTCAGTGTAGTTGCGTAACGCACAATGTGATTGATGTAATGCCAATTCCGTACCAGACAGCCAAACTTTAGTGTAGTTGTGTAACGCACAATGTGATTGATGTAATACCAATTCCGTACCAGACAGCCAAACTTCAGTATAGTTGTGTAACGCACAATGTGATTGATGTAATACCAATTCCGTACCAGACAGCCAAACTTCAGTATAGTTGTGTAGCGCACAATGTGATTGATGTAATGCCAATTCCGTACCAGACAGCCAAACTTCAGTATAGTTGTGTAACGCACAATGTGATTGATGTAATACCAATTCCGTACCAGACTGCCAAACTTCAGTATAGTTGTGTAGCGCACAATGTGATTGATGTAATACCAATTCCGTACCAGACAACCAAACTTCAGTATAGTTGCGTAACGCACAATGTGATTGATGTAATGCCAATTCCGTACCAGACTGCCAAACTTCAGTATAGTTGTGTAACGCACAATGTGATTGATGTAATGCCAATTCCGTACCAGACAGCCAAACTTCAGTATAGTTGTGTAACGCACAATGTGATTGATGTAATGCCAATTCCGTGCCAGACAGCCAAACTTCAGTATAGTTGTGTAACGCACAATGTGATTGATGTAATGCCAATTCCGTGCCAGACTGCCAAACTTCAGTATAGTTGTGTAGCGCACAATGTGATTGATGTAATGCCAATTCCGTACCAGACAGCCAAACTTCAGTATAGTTGTGTAGCGCACAATGTGATTGATGTAATGCCAATTCCGTGCCAGACTGCCAAACTTCAGTATAGTTGTGTAGCGCACAATGTGATTGATGTAATACCAATTCCGTACCAGACTGCCAAACTTCAGTTTAGTTGTGTAACGCACAATGTGATTGATGTAATGCCAATTCCGTACCAGAGAGCCAAACTTCAGTGTAGTTGTGTAACGCACAATGTGATTGATGTAATGTCAATTCCGTACCAGACAGCCAAACTTCAGTATAGTTGTGTAACGCACAATGTGATTGATGTAATACCAATTCCGTACCAGACTGCCAAACTTCAGTGTAGTTGTGTAACGCACAATGTGATTGATGTAATGCCAATTCCGTACCAGACAGCCAAACTTCAGTATAGTTGTGTAACGCACAATGTGATTGATGTAATACCAATTCCGTACCAGACAGCCAAACTTCAGTATAGTTGTGTAACGCACAATGTGATTGATGTAATACCAATTCCTACCAGACTGCCAAACTTCAGTGTAGTTGTGTAACGCACAATGTGATTGATGTAATACCAATTCCGTACCAGACTGCCAAACTTCAGTATAGTTGTGTAACGCACAATGTGATTGATGTAATACCAATTCCGTACCAGACTGCCAAACTTCAGTGTAGTTGTGTAACGCACAATGTGATTGATGTAATGCCAATTCCGTACCAGACAGCCAAACTTCAGTATAGTTGTGTAGCGCACAATGTGATTGATGTAATGCCAATTCCGTACCAGACTGCCAAACTTCAGTGTAGTTGCGTAACGCACAATGTGATTGATGTAATGCCAATTCCGTACCAGACAGCCAAACTTTAGTGTAGTTGTGTAACGCACAATGTGATTGATGTAATACCAATTCCGTACCAGACAGCCAAACTTCAGTATAGTTGTGTAACGCACAATGTGATTGATGTAATACCAATTCCGTACCAGACAGCCAAACTTCAGTATAGTTGTGTAGCGCACAATGTGATTGATGTAATGCCAATTCCGTACCAGACAGCCAAACTTCAGTATAGTTGTGTAACGCACAATGTGATTGATGTAATACCAATTCCGTACCAGACTGCCAAACTTCAGTATAGTTGTGTAGCGCACAATGTGATTGATGTAATACCAATTCCGTACCAGACAACCAAACTTCAGTATAGTTGCGTAACGCACAATGTGATTGATGTAATGCCAATTCCGTACCAGACTGCCAAACTTCAGTATAGTTGTGTAACGCACAATGTGATTGATGTAATGCCAATTCCGTACCAGACAGCCAAACTTCAGTATAGTTGTGTAACGCACAATGTGATTGATGTAATGCCAATTCCGTGCCAGACAGCCAAACTTCAGTATAGTTGTGTAACGCACAATGTGATTGATGTAATGCCAATTCCGTGCCAGACTGCCAAACTTCAGTATAGTTGTGTAGCGCACAATGTGATTGATGTAATGCCAATTCCGTACCAGACAGCCAAACTTCAGTATAGTTGTGTAGCGCACAATGTGATTGATGTAATGCCAATTCCGTGCCAGACTGCCAAACTTCAGTATAGTTGTGTAGCGCACAATGTGATTGATGTAATACCAATTCCGTACCAGACAGCCAAACTTCAGTATAGTTGTGTAGCGCACAATGTGATTGATGTAATGCCAATTCCGTACCAGACAGCCAAACTTCAGTATAGTTGTGTAACGCACAATGTGATTGATGTAATACCAATTCCGTACCAGACTGCCAAACTTCAGTATAGTTGTGTAGCGCACAATGTGATTGATGTAATACCAATTCCGTACCAGACAACCAAACTTCAGTATAGTTGCGTAACGCACAATGTGATTGATGTAATGCCAATTCCGTACCAGACTGCCAAACTTCAGTATAGTTGCGTAACGCACAATGTGATTGATGTAATGCCAATTCCGTACCAGACAGCCAAACTTCAGTATAGTTGTGTAACGCACAATGTGATTGATGTAATCCCAATTCCGTACCAGACAGCCAAACTTCAGTGTAGTTGTGTAACGCACAATGTGATTGATGTAATACCAATTCCGTACCAGACAGCCAAACTTCAGTATAGTTGTGTAACGCACAATGTGATTGATGTAATACCAATTCCGTACCAGACTGCCAAACTTCAGTGTAGTTGTGTAACGCACAATGTGATTGATGTAATGCCAATTCCGTACCAGACTGCCAAACTTCAGTGTAGTTGCGTAACGCACAATGTGATTGATGTAATGCCAAATCCGTACCAGACAGCCAAACTTTAGTGTAGTTGTGTAACGCACAATGTGATTAATGTAATACCAATTCCGTACCAGACAGCCAAACTTCAGTCTAGTTGTGTAACGCACAATGTGATTGATGTAATACCAATTCCGTACCAGACAGCCAAACTTCAGTATAGTTGTGTAACGCACAATGTGATTGATGTAATGCCAATTCCGTACCAGACAGCCAAACGTCAGTATAGTTGTGTAGCGCACAATGTGATTGATGTAATACCAATTCCGTACCAGACAGGAAAACTTCAGTATAGTTGTGTAACGCACAATGTGATTGATGTAATACCAATTCCGTACCAGACTGCCAAACTTCAGTATGGTTGTGTAGCGCACAATGTGATTGATGTAATGCCAATTCCGTACCAGACAGCCAAACTTCAGTATAGTTGTGTAACGCACAATGTGATTGATGTAATGCCAATTCCGTACCAGACAGCCAAACTTTAGTATAGTTGTGTAACGCACAATGTGATTGATGTAATGCCAATTCCGTACCAGACAGCCAAACTTCAGTATAGTTGTGTAACGCACAATGTGATTGATGTAATGCCAATTCCGTGCCAGACTGCCAAACTTCAGTATAGTTGTGTAGCGCACAATGTGATTGATGTAATGCCAATTCCGTACCAGACAGCCAAACTTCAGTATAGTTGTGTAGCGCACAATGTGATTGATGTAATGCCAATTCCGTGCCAGACTGCCAAACTTCAGTATAGTTGTGTAGCGCACAATGTGATTGATGTAATACCAATTCCGTACCAGACAGACAAACTTCAGTATAGTTGTGTAGCGCACAATGTGATTGATGTAATGCCAATTCCGTACCAGACAGCCAAACTTCAGTATAGTTGTGTAACGCACAATGTGATTGATGTAATACCAATTCCGTACCAGACTGCCAAACTTCAGTATAGTTGTGTAGCGCACAATGTGATTGATGTAATACCAATTCCGTACCAGACAACCAAACTTCAGTATAGTTGCGTAACGCACAATGTGATTGATGTAATACCAATTCCGTACCAGACTGCCAAACTTCAGTATAGTTGCGTAACGCACAATGTGATTGATGTAATGCCAATTCCGTACCAGACAGCCAAACTTCAGTATAGTTGTGTAACGCACAATGTGATTGATGTAATCCCAATTCCGTACCAGACAGCCAAACTTCAGTATAGTTGTGTAACGCACAATGTGATTGATGTAATACCAATTCCGTACCAGACAGCCAAACTTCAGTATAGTTGTGTAACGCACAATGTGATTGATGTAATACCAATTCCGTACCAGACTGCCAAACTTCAGTGTAGTTGTGTAACGCACAATGTGATTGATGTAATGCCAATTCCGTACCAGACAGCCAAACTTCAGTGTAGTTGTGTAACGCACAATGTGATTGATGTAATACCAATTCCGTACCAGACTGCCAAACTTCAGTATAGTTGTGTAGCGCACAATGTGATTGATGTAATGCCAATTCCGTATCAGACAGCCAAACTTCAGTATAGTTGTGTAACGCACAATGTGATTGATGTAATGCCAATTCCGCACCAGACAGCCAAACTTCAGTGTAGTTGTGTAACGCACAATGTGATTGATGTAATACCAATTCCGTACCAGACAGCCAAACTTCAGTATAGTTGTGTAACGCACAATGTGATTGATGTAATACCAATTCCGTACCAGACTGCCAAACTTCAGTTTAGTTGTGTAACGCACAATGTGATTGATGTAATACCAATTCCGTACCAGACTGCCAAACTTCAGTTTAGTTGTGTAGCGCACAATGTGATTGATGTAATGCCAATTCCGTACCAGACAGCCAAACTTCAGTATAGTTGTGTAGCGCACAATGTGATTGATGTAATACCAATTCCGTACGAGACAGCCAAACTTCAGTATAGTTGTGTAACGCACAATGTGATTGATGTAATACCAATTCCTACCAGACTGCCAAACTTCAGTGTAGTTGTGTAACGCACAATGTGATTGATGTAATAGCAATTCCGTACCAGACTGCCAAACTTCAGTATAGTTGTGTAACGCACAATGTGATTGATGTAATACCAATTCCGTACCAGACTGCCAAACTTCAGTGTAGTTGTGTAACGCACAATGTAATTGATGTAATGCCAATTCCGTACCAGACAGCCAAACTTCAGTATAGTTGTGTAGCGCACAATGTGATTGATGTAATGCCAATTCCGTACCAGACTGCCAAACTTCAGTATAGTTGTGTAACGCACAATGTGATTGATGTAATGCCAATTCCGTACCAGACAGCCAAACTTTAGTGTAGTTGTGTAACGCACAATGTGATTAATGTAATACCAATTCCGTACCAGACAGCCAAACTTCAGTATAGTTGTGTAACGCACAATGTGATTGATGTAATCCCAATTCCGTACCAGACAGCCAAACTTCAGTATAGTTGTGTAACGCACAATGTGATTGATGTAATGCCAATTCCGTACCAGACAGCCAAACGTCAGTATAGTTGTGTAGCGCACAATGTGATTGATGTAATACCAATTCCGTACCAGACAGGAAAACTTCAGTATAGTTGTGTAACGCACAATGTGATTGATGTAATACCAATTCCGTACCAGACTGCCAAACTTCAGTATAGTTGTGTAGCGCACAATGTGATTGATGTAATGCCAATTCCGTACCAGACAGCCAAACTTCAGTATAGTTGTGTAACGCACAATGTGATTGATGTAATGCCAATTCCGTACCAGACAGCCAAACTTCAGTATAGTTGTGTCACGCACAATGTGATTGATGTAATACCAATTCCGTACCAGACTGCCAAACTTCAGTATAGTTGTGTAGCGCACAATGTGATTGATGTAATACCAATTCCGTACCAGACAACCAAACTTCAGTATAGTTGCGTAACGCACAATGTGATTGATGTAATACCAATTCCGTACCAGACTGCCAAACTTCAGTATAGTTGTGTAACGCACAATGTGATTGATGTAATGCCAATTCCGTACCAGACAGCCAAACTTCAGTATAGTTGTGTAACGCACAATGTGATTGATGTAATCCCAATTCCGTACCAGACAGCCAATCTTCAGTGTAGTTGTGTAACGCACAATGTGATTGATGTAATACCAATTCCGTACCAGACAGCCAAACTTCAGTGTAGTTGTGTAACGCACAATGTGATTGATGTAATGCCAATTCCGTACCAGACAGCCAAACTTCAGTATAGTTGTGTAACGCACAATGTGATTGATGTAATACCAATTCCTACCAGACTGCCAAACTTCAGTGTAGTTGTGTAACGCACAATGTGATTGATGTAATACCAATTCCGTACCAGACAGCCAAACTTCAGTATAGTTGTGTAACGCACAATGTGATTGATGTAATACCAATTCCGTACCAGACTGCCAAACTTCAGTGTAGTTGTGTAACGCACAATGTGATTGATGTAATGCCAATTCCGCACCAGACAGCCAAACTTCAGTATAGTTGTGTAACGCACAATGTGATTGATGTAATACCAATTCCGTACCAGACTGCCAAACTTCAGTTTAGTTGTGTAACGCACAATGTGATTGATGTAATACCAATTCCGTACCAGACTGCCAAACTTCAGTTTAGTTGTGTAGCGCACAATGTGATTGATGTAATGCCAATTCCGTACCAGACAGCCAAACTTCAGTATAGTTGTGTAACGCACAATGTGATTGATGTAATACCAATTCCGTACCAGACAGCCAAACTTCAGTATAGTTGTGTAACGCACAATGTGATTGATGTAATACCAATTCCTACCAGACTGCCAAACTTCAGTGTAGTTGTGTAACGCACAATGTGATTGATGTAATACCAATTCCGTACCAGACTGCCAAACTTCAGTATAGTTGTGTAACGCACAATGTGATTGATGTAATACCAATTCCGTACCAGACTGCCAAACTTCAGTGTAGTTGTGTAACGCACAATGTGATTGATGTAATGCCAATTCCGTACCAGACAGCCAAACTTCAGTATAGTTGTGTAACGCACAATGTGATTGATGTAATGCCAATTCCGTACCAGACTGCCAAACTTCAGTATAGTTGCGTAACGCACAATGTGATTGATGTAATGCCAATTCCGTACCAGACAGCCAAACTTTAGTGTAGTTGTGTAACGCACAATGTGATTAATGTAATACCAATTCCGTACCAGACAGCCAAACTTCAGTATAGTTGTGTAACGCACAATGTGATTGATGTAATCCCAATTCCGTACCAGACAGCCAAACTTCAGTATAGTTGTGTAACGCACAATGTGATTGATGTAATGCCAATTCCGTACCAGACAGCCAAACGTCAGTATAGTTGTGTAGCGCACAATGTGATTGATGTAATACCAATTCCGTACCAGACAGGAAAACTTCAGTATAGTTGTGTAACGCACAATGTGATTGATGTAATGCCAATTCCGTACCAGACAGCCAAACTTCAGTATAGTTGTGTAGCGCACAATGTGATTGATGTAATCCCAATTCCGTACCAGACAGCCAATCTTCAGTGTAGTTGTGTAACGCACAATGTGATTGATGTAATACCAATTCCGTGCCAGACAGCCAAACTTCAGTGTAGTTGTGTAACGCACAATGTGATTGATGTAATGCCAATTCCGTACCAGACAGCCAAACTTCAGTATAGTTGTGTAACGCACAATGTGATTGATGTAATACCAATTCCTACCAGACTGCCAAACTTCAGTGTAGTTGTGTAACGCACAATGTGATTGATGTAATACCAATTCCGTACCAGACAGCCAAACTTCAGTATAGTTGTGTAACGCACAATGTGATTGATGTAATACCAATTCCGTACCAGACTGCCAAACTTCAGTGTAGTTGTGTAACGCACAATGTGATTGATGTAATGCCAATTCCGCACCAGACAGCCAAACTTCAGTATAGTTGTGTAACGCACAATGTGATTGATGTAATACCAATTCCGTACCAGACTGCCAAACTTCAGTTTAGTTGTGTAACGCACAATGTGATTGATGTAATACCAATTCCGTACCAGACTGCCAAACTTCAGTTTAGTTGTGTAGCGCACAATGTGATTGATGTAATGCCAATTCCGTACCAGACAGCCAAACTTCAGTATAGTTGTGTAACGCACAATGTGATTGATGTAATACCAATTCCGTACCAGACAGCCAAACTTCAGTATAGTTGTGTAACGCACAATGTGATTGATGTAATACCAATTCCTACCAGACTGCCAAACTTCAGTGTAGTTGTGTAACGCACAATGTGATTGATGTAATACCAATTCCGTACCAGACAGCCAAACTTCAGTATAGTTGTGTAACGCACAATGTGATTGATGTAATACCAATTCCGTACCAGACTGCCAAACTTCAGTGTAGTTGTGTAACGCACAATGTGATTGATGTAATGCCAATTCCGTACCAGACAGCCAAACTTCAGTATAGTTGTGTAGCGCACAATGTGATTGATGTAATGCCAATTCCGTACCAGACTGCCAAACTTCAGTATAGTTGCGTAACGCACAATGTGATTGATGTAATGCCAATTCCGTACCAGACAGCCAAACTTTAGTGTAGTTGTGTAACGCACAATGTGATTAATGTAATACCAATTCCGTACCAGACAGCCAAACTTCAGTATAGTTGTGTAACGCACAATGTGATTGATGTAATCCCAATTCCGTACCAGACAGCCAAACTTCAGTATAGTTGTGTAACGCACAATGTGATTGATGTAATGCCAATTCCGTACCAGACAGCCAAACGTCAGTATAGTTGTGTAGCGCACAATGTGATTGATGTAATACCAATTCCGTACCAGACAGGAAAACTTCAGTATAGTTGTGTAACGCACAATGTGATTGATGTAATACCAATTCCGTACCAGACTGCCAAACTTCAGTGTAGTTGTGTAACGCACAATGTGATTGATGTAATGCCAATTCCGTACCAGACAGCCAAACTTCAGTATAGTTGTGTAACGCACAATGTGATTGATGTAATACCAATTCCGTACCAGACAGCCAAACTTCAGTATAGTTGTGTAACGCACAATGTGATTGATGTAATACCAATTCCTACCAGACTGCCAAACTTCAGTATAGTTGCGTAACGCACAATGTGATTGATGTAATACCAATTCCGTACCAGACTGCCAAACTTCAGTATAGTTGTGTAACGCACAATGTGATTGATGTAGTCCCAAATCCGTACCAGACAGCCAAACTTCAGTGTAGTTGTGTAACGCACAATGTGATTGATGTAATACCAATTCCGTACCAGACAGCCAAACTTCAGTATAGTTGTGTAACGCACAATGTGATTGATGTAATACCAATTCCGTACCAGACTGCCAAACTTCAGTGTGGTTGTGTAACGCACAATGTGATTGATGTAATGCCAATTCCGCACCAGACAGCCAAACTTCAGTATAGTTGTGTAACGCACAATGTGATTGATGTAATACCAATTCCGTACCAGACAAGCAAACTTCAGTATAGTTGCGTAACGCACAATGTGATTGATGTAATACCAATTCCGTACCAGACTGCCAAACTTCAGTATAGTTGTGTAACGCACAATGTGATTGATGTAATGCCAATTCCGTACCAGACAGCCAAACTTCAGTATAGTTGTGTAACGCACAATGTGATTGATGTAATCCCAATTCCGTACCAGACAGCCAATCTTCAGTGTAGTTGTGTAACGCACAATGTGATTGATGTAATACCAATTCCGTACCAGAGAGCCAAACTTCAGTATAGTTGTGTAACGCACAATGTGATTGATGTAATGCCAATTCCGTACCAGACAGCCAAACTTCAGTATAGTTGTGCAACGCACAATGTGATTGATGTAATACCAATTCCTACCAGACTGCCAAACTTCAGTGTAGTTGTGTAACGCACAATGTGATTGATGTAATACCAATTCCGTACCAGACAGCCAAACTTCAGTATAGTTGTGTAACGCACAATGTGATTGATGTAATACCAATTCCGTACCAGACTGCCAAACTTCAGTGTAGTTGTGTAACGCACAATGTGATTGATGTAATGCCAATTCCGCACCAGACAGCCAAACTTCAGTATAGTTGTGTAACGCACAATGTGATTGATCTAATACCAATTCCGTACCAGACTGCCAAACTTCAGTTTAGTTGTGTAACGCACAATGTGATTGATGTAATACCAATTCCGTACCAGACTGCCAAACTTCAGTTTAGTTGTGTAGCGCACAATGTGATTGATGTAATGCCAATTCCGTACCAGACTGCCAAACTTCAGTATAGTTGTGTAGCGCACAATGTGATTGATGTAATACCAATTCCGTACCAGACAGCCAAACTTCAGTATAGTTGTGTAACGCACAATGTGATTGATGTAATACCAATTCCTACCAGACTGCCAAACTTCAGTGTAGTTGTGTAACGCACAATGTGATTGATGTAATACCAATTCCGTACCAGACAGCCAAACTTCAGTATAGTTGTGTAACGCACAATGTGATTGATGTAATACCAATTCCGTACCAGACTGCCAAACTTCAGTGTAGTTGTGTAACGCACAATGTGATTGATGTAATGCCAATTCCGTACCAGACAGCCAAACTTCAGTATAGTTGTGTAGCGCACAATGTGATTGATGTAATGCCAATTCCGTACCAGACTGCCAAACTTCAGTATAGTTGCGTAACGCACAATGTGATTGATGTAATGCCAATTCCGTACCAGACAGCCAAACTTTAGTGTAGTTGTGTAACGCACAATGTGATTAATGTAATACCAATTCCGTACCAGACAGCCAAACTTCAGTATAGTTGTGTAACGCACAATGTGATTGATGTAATCCCAATTCCGTACCAGACAGCCAAACTTCAGTATAGTTGTGTAACGCACAATGTGATTGATGTAATGCCAATTCCGTACCAGACAGCCAAACGTCAGTATAGTTGTGTAGCGCACAATGTGATTGATGTAATACCAATTCCGTACCAGACTGCCAAACTTCAGTGTAGTTGTGTAACGCACAATGTGATTGATGTAATGCCAATTCCGTACCAGACAGCCAAACTTCAGTATAGTTGTGTAACGCACAATGTGATTGATGTAATGCCAATTCCGTACCAGACAGCCAAACTTCAGTATAGTTGTGTAACGCACAATGTGATTGATGTAATGCCAATTCCTACCAGACTGCCAAACTTCAGTATAGTTGCGTAACGCACAATGTGATTGATGTAATACCAATTCCGTACCAGACTGCCAAACTTCAGTATAGTTGTGTAACGCACAATGTGATTGATGTAGTCCCAAATCCGTACCAGACAGCCAAACTTCAGTGTAGTTGTGTAACGCACAATGTGATTGATGTAATACCAATTCCGTACCAGACAGCCAAACTTCAGTATAGTTGTGTAACGCACAATGTGATTGATGTAATACCAATTCCGTACCAGACTGCCAAACTTCAGTGTGGTTGTGTAACGCACAATGTGATTGATGTAATGCCAATTCCGTACCAGACAGCCAAACTTCAGTATAGTTGTGTAACGCACAATGTGATTGATGTAATACCAATTCCGTACCAGACTGCCAAACTTCAGTATAGTTGTGTAGCGCACAATGTGATTGATGTAATGCCAATTCCGTATCAGACAGCCAAACTTCAGTATAGTTGTGTAACGCACAATGTGATTGATGTAATGCCAATTCCGTACCAGACAGCCAAACTTCAGTATAGTTGTGTAACGCACAATGTGATTGATGTAATACCAATTCCGTACCAGACAGCCAAACTTCAGTATAGTTGTGTAACGCACAATGTGATTGATGTAATACCAATTCCGTACCAGACTGCCAAACTTCAGTTTAGTTGTGTAGCGCACAATGTGATTGATGTAATACCAATTCCTACCAGACTGCCAAACTTCAGTGTAGTTGTGTAACGCACAATGTGATTGATGTAATACCAATTCCGTACCAGACAGCCAAACTTCAGTTTAGTTGTGTAGCGCACAATGTGATTGATGTAATACCAATTCCGTACCAGACTGCCAAACTTCAGTGTAGTTGTGTAACGCACAATGTGATTGATGTAATGCCAATTCCGTACCAGACAGCCAAACTTCAGTATAGTTGTGTAACGCAAAATGTGATTGATGTAATACCAATTCCGTACCAGACAGCCAAACTTCAGTATAGTTGTGTAGCGCACAATGTGATTGATGTAATACCAATTCCGCACCAGACAGCCAAACTTCAGTATAGTTGTGTAACGCACAATGTGATTGATGTAATACCAATTCCGTACCAGACAGCCAAACTTCAGTATAGTTGTGTAACGCACAATGTGATTGATGTAATACCAATTCCGTACCACACTGCCAAACTTCAGTTTAGTTGTGTAACGCACAATGTGATTGATGTAATGCCAATTCCGTACCAGACAGCCAAACTTCAGTGTAGTTGTGTAACGCACAATGTGATTGATGTAATGTCAATTCCGTACCAGACAGCCAAACTTCAGTATAGTTGTGTAACGCACAATGTGATTGATGTAATACCAATTCCGTACCAGACAGCCAAACTTCAGTGTAGTTGTGTAACGCACAATGTGATTGATGTAATGCCAATTCCGTACCAGACAGCCAAACTTCAGTATAGTTGTGTAACGCACAATGTGATTGATGTAATACCAATTCCGTACCAGACAGCCAAACTTCAGTATAGTTGTGTAACGCACAATGTGATTGATGTAATACCAATTCCTACCAGACTGCCAAACTTCAGTGTAGTTGTGTAACGCACAATGTGATTGATGTAATACCAATTCCGTACCAGACAGCCAAACTTCAGTATAGTTGTGTAACGCACAATGTGATTGATGTAATACCAATTCCGTACCAGACTGCCAAACTTCAGTTTAGTTGTGTAACGCACAATGTGATTGATGTAATACCAATTCCGTACCAGACAGCCAAACTTCAGTATAGTTGTGTAACGCACAATGTGATTGATGTAATACCAATTCCGTACCAGACTGCCAAACTTCAGTGTAGTTGTGTAACGCACAATGTGATTGATGTAATGCCAATTCCGTACCAGACAGCCAAACTTCAGTGTAGTTGTGTAACGCACAATGTGATTGATGTAATGTCAATTCCGTACCAGACAGCCAAACTTCAGTATAGTTGTGTAACGCACAATGTGATTGATGTAATACCAATTCCGTACCAGACTGCCAAACTTCAGTGTAGTTGTGTAACGCACAATGTGATTGATGTAATGCCAATTCCGTACCAGACAGCCAAACTTCAGTATAGTTGTGTAGCGCACAATGTGATTGATGTAATACCAATTCCGCACCAGACAGCCAAACTTCAGTATAGTTGTGTAACGCACAATGTGATTGATGTAATACCAATTCCGTACCAGACAGCCAAACTTCAGTATAGTTGTGTAACGCACAATGTGATTGATGTAATACCAATTCCGTACCACACTGCCAAACTTCAGTTTAGTTGTGTAACGCACAATGTGATTGATGTAATGCCAATTCCGTACCAGACAGCCAAACTTCAGTGTAGTTGTGTAACGCACAATGTGATTGATGTAATACCAATTCCGTACCAGACTGCCAAACTTCAGTGTAGTTGTGTAACGCACAATGTGATTGATGTAATGCCAATTCCGTACCAGACTGCCAAACTTCAGTATAGTTGTGTAACGCACAATGTGATTGATGTAATACCAATTCCGTACCAGACAGCCAAACTTCAGTATAGTTGTGTAACGCACAATGTGATTGATGTAATACCAATTCCTACCAGACTGCCAAACTTCAGTGTAGTTGTGTAACGCACAATGTGATTGATGTAATACCAATTCCGTACCAGACTGCCAAACTTCAGTATAGTTGTGTAACGCACAATGTGATTGATGTAATACCAATTCCGTACCAGACAGCCAAACTTCAGTATAGTTGTGTAACGCACAATGTGATTGATGTAATACCAATTCCGTACCAGACTGCCAAACTTCAGTTTAGTTGTGTAGCGCACAATGTGATTGATGTAATACCAATTCCGTACCAGACAGCCAAACTTCAGTATAGTTGTGTAACGCACAATGTGATTGATGTAATACCAATTCCGTACCAGACTGCCAAACTTCAGTTTAGTTGTGTAACGCACAATGTGATTGATGTAATGCCAATTCCGTACCAGACAGCCAAACTTCAGTATAGTTGTGTAACGCACAATGTGATTGATGTAATGTCAATTCCGCACCAGACAGCCAAACTTCAGTATAGTTGTGTAACGCACAATGTGATTGATGTAATACCAATTCCGTACCAGACTGCCAAACTTCAGTGTAGTTGTGTAACGCACAATGTGATTGATGTAATGCCAATTCCGTACCAGACTGCCAAACTTCAGTATAGTTGTGTAACGCACAATGTGATTGATGTAATACCAATTCCGTACCAGACAGCCAAACTTCAGTATAGTTGTGTAACGCACAATGTGATTGATGTAATACCAATTCCTACCAGACTGCCAAACTTCAGTGTAGTTGTGTAACGCACAATGTGATTGATGTAATACCAATTCCGTACCAGACTGCCAAACTTCAGTATAGTTGTGCAACGCACAATGTGATTGATGTAATACCAATTCCGTTCCAGACTGCCAAACTTCAGTGTAGTTGTGTAACGCACAATGTGATTGATGTAATGCCAATTCCGTACCAGACAGCCAAACTTCAGTATAGTTGTGTAGCGCACAATGTGATTGATGTAATGCCAATTCCGTACCAGACTGCCAAACTTCAGTGTAGTTGCGTAACGCACAATGTGATTGATGTAATGCCAATTCCGTACCAGACTGCCAAACTTTAGTGTAGTTGTGTAACGCACAATGTGATTAATGTAATACCAATTCCGTACCAGACAGCCAAACTTCAGTATAGTTGTGTAACGCACAATGTGATTGATGTAATGCCAATTCCGTACCAGACAGCCAAACTTCAGTATAGTTGTGTAACGCACAATGTGATTGATGTAATGCCAATTCCGCACCAGACAGCCAAACGTCAGTATAGTTGTGTAGCGCACAATGTGATTGATGTAATACCAATTCCGTACCAGACAGGAAAACTTCAGTATAGTTGTGTAACGCACAATGTGATTGATGTAATACCAATTCTGTACCAGACTGCCAAACTTCAGTATAGTTGTGTAGCGCACAATGTGATTGATGTAATGCCAAATCCGTACCAGACAGCCAAACTTCAGTATAGTTGTGTAACGCACAATGTGATTGATGTAATGCCAATTCCGTACCAGACAGCCAAACTTCAGTATAGTTGTGTAGCGCACAATGTGATTGATGTAATGCCAATTCCGTACCAGACAGCCAAACTTCAGTATAGTTGTGTAACGCACAATGTGATTGATGTAATGCCAATTCCGTGCCAGACTGCCAAACTTCAGTATAGTTGTGTAGCGCACAATGTGATTGATGTAATGCCAATTCCGTACCAGACAGCCAAACTTCAGTATAGTTGTGTAGCGCACAATGTGATTGATGTAATGCCAATTCCGTGCCAGACTGCCAAACTTCAGTATAGTTGTGTAGCGCACAATGTGATTGATGTAATACCAATTCCGTACCAGACAGCCAAACTTCAGTATAGTTGTGTAGCGCACAATGTGATTGATGTAATGCCAATTCCGTACCAGACAGCCAAACTTCAGTATAGTTGTGTAACGCACAATGTGATTGATGTAATACCAATTCCGTACCAGACTGCCAAACTTCAGTATAGTTGTGTAGCGCACAATGTGATTGATGTAATACCAATTCCGTACCAGACAACCAAACTTCAGTATAGTTGCGTAACGCACAATGTGATTGATGTAATACCAATTCCGTACCAGACTGCCAAACTTCAGTATAGTTGCGTAACGCACAATGTGATTGATGTAATGCCAATTCCGTACCAGACAGCCAAACTTCAGTATAGTTGTGTAACGCACAATGTGATTGATGTAATCCCAATTCCGTACCAGACAGCCAAACTTCAGTGTAGTTGTGTAACGCACAATGTGATTGATGTAATACCAATTCCGTACCAGACAGCCAAACTTCAGTTTAGTTGTGTAACGCACAATGTGATTGATGTAATACCAATTCCGTACCAGACTGCCAAACTTCAGTGTAGTTGTGTAACGCACAATGTGATTGATGTAATGCCAATTCCGTACCAGACTGCCAAACTTCAGTGTAGTTGCGTAACGCACAATGTGATTGATGTAATGCCAATTCCGTACCAGACAGCCAAACTTTAGTGTAGTTGTGTAACGCACAATGTGATTAATGTAATACCAATTCCGTACCAGACAGCCAAACTTCAGTATAGTTGTGTAACGCACAATGTGATTGATGTAATACCAATTCCTACCAGACTGCCAAACTTCAGTGTAGTTGTGTAACGCACAATGTGATTGATGTAATACCAATTCCGTACCAGACTGCCAAACTTCAGTATAGTTGTGTAACGCACAATGTGATTGATGTAATACCAATTCCGTACCAGACAGCCAAACTTCAGTATAGTTGTGTAACGCACAATGTGATTGATGTAATACCAATTCCGTACCAGACTGCCAAACTTCAGTTTAGTTGTGTAGCGCACAATGTGATTGATGTAATACCAATTCCGTACCAGACAGCCAAACTTCAGTATAGTTGTGTAACGCACAATGTGATTGATGTAATACCAATTCCGTACCAGACTGCCAAACTTCAGTTTAGTTGTGTAACGCACAATGTGATTGATGTAATGCCAATTCCGTACCAGACAGCCAAACTTCAGTGTAGTTGTGTAACGCACAATGTGATTGATGTAATGTCAATTCCGTACCAGACAGCCAAACTTCAGTATAGTTGTGTAACGCACAATGTGATTGATGTAATACCAATTCCGTACCAGACTGCCAAAGTTCAGTGTAGTTGTGTAACGCACAATGTGATTGATGTAATGCCAATTCCGTACCAGACAGCCAAACTTCAGTATAGTTGTGTAGCGCACAATGTGATTGATGTAATACCAATTCCGCACCAGACAGCCAAACTTCAGTATAGTTGTGTAACGCACAATGTGATTGATGTAATACCAATTCCGTACCAGACAGCCAAACTTCAGTATAGTTGTGTAACGCACAATGTGATTGATGTAATACCAATTCCGTACCACACTGCCAAACTTCAGTTTAGTTGTGTAACGCACAATGTGATTGATGTAATGCCAATTCCGTACCAGACAGCCAAACTTCAGTGTAGTTGTGTAACGCACAATGTGATTGATGTAATGTCAATTCCGTACCAGACAGCCAAACTTCAGTATAGTTGTGTAACGCACAATGTGATTGATGTAATACCAATTCCGTACCAGACTGCCAAACTTCAGTGTAGTTGTGTAACGCACAATGTGATTGATGTAATGCCAATTCCGTACCAGACTGCCAAACTTCAGTATAGTTGTGTAACGCACAATGTGATTGATGTAATACCAATTCCGTACCAGACAGCCAAACTTCAGTATAGTTGTGTAACGCACAATGTGATTGATGTAATACCAATTCCTACCAGACTGCCAAACTTCAGTGTAGTTGTGTAACGCACAATGTGATTGATGTAATACCAATTCCGTACCAGACTGCCAAACTTCAGTATAGTTGTGTAACGCACAATGTGATTGATGTAATACCAATTCCGTACCAGACAGCCAAACTTCAGTATAGTTGTGTAACGCACAATGTGATTGATGTAATACCAATTCCGTACCAGACTGCCAAACTTCAGTTTAGTTGTGTAGCGCACAATGTGATTGATGTAATACCAATTCCGTACCAGACAGCCAAACTTCAGTATAGTTGTGTAACGCACAATGTGATTGATGTAATACCAATTCCGTACCAGACTGCCAAACTTCAGTTTAGTTGTGTAACGCACAATGTGATTGATGTAATGCCAATTCCGTACCAGACAGCCAAACTTCAGTATAGTTGTGTAACGCACAATGTGATTGATGTAATGTCAATTCCGTACCAGACAGCCAAACTTCAGTATAGTTGCGTAACGCACAATGTGATTGATGTAATACCAATTCCGTACCAGACTGCCAAACTTCAGTGTAGTTGTGTAACGCACAATGTGATTGATGTAATGCCAATTCCGTACCAGACAGCCAAACTTCAGTATAGTTGTGTAACGCACAATGTGATTGATGTAATACCAATTCCGTACCAGACAGCCAAACTTCAGTATAGTTGTGTAACGCACAATGTGATTGATGTAATACCAATTCCTACCAGACTGCCAAACTTCAGTGTAGTTGTGTAACGCACAATGTGATTGATGTAATACCAATTCCGTACCAGACTGCCAAACTTCAGTATAGTTGTGCAACGCACAATGTGATTGATGTAATACCAATTCCGTTCCAGACTGCCAAACTTCAGTGTAGTTGTGTAACGCACAATGTGATTGATGTAATGCCAATTCCGTACCAGACAGCCAAACTTCAGTATAGTTGTGTAGCGCACAATGTGATTGATGTAATGCCAATTCCGTACCAGACTGCCAAACTTCAGTGTAGTTGCGTAACGCACAATGTGATTGATGTAATGCCAATTCCGTACCAGACTGCCAAACTTTAGTGTAGTTGTGTAACGCACAATGTGATTAATGTAATACCAATTCCGTACCAGACAGCCAAACTTCAGTATAGTTGTGTAACGCACAATGTGATTGATGTAATGCCAATTCCGTACCAGACAGCCAAACTTCAGTATAGTTGTGTAACGCACAATGTGATTGATGTAATGCCAATTCCGCACCAGACAGCCAAACGTCAGTATAGTTGTGTAGCGCACAATGTGATTGATGTAATACCAATTCCGTACCAGACAGGAAAACTTCAGTATAGTTGTGTAACGCACAATGTGATTGATGTAATACCAATTCTGTACCAGACTGCCAAACTTCAGTATAGTTGTGTAGCGCACAATGTGATTGATGTAATGCCAAATCCGTACCAGACAGCCAAACTTCAGTATAGTTGTGTAACGCACAATGTGATTGATGTAATGCCAATTCCGTACCAGACAGCCAAACTTCAGTATAGTTGTGTAGCGCACAATGTGATTGATGTAATGCCAATTCCGTACCAGACAGCCAAACTTCAGTATAGTTGTGTAACGCACAATGTGATTGATGTAATGCCAATTCCGTGCCAGACTGCCAAACTTCAGTATAGTTGTGTAGCGCACAATGTGATTGATGTAATGCCAATTCCGTACCAGACAGCCAAACTTCAGTATAGTTGTGTAGCGCACAATGTGATTGATGTAATGCCAATTCCGTGCCAGACTGCCAAACTTCAGTATAGTTGTGTAGCGCACAATGTGATTGATGTAATACCAATTCCGTACCAGACAGCCAAACTTCAGTATAGTTGTGTAGCGCACAATGTGATTGATGTAATGCCAATTCCGTACCAGACAGCCAAACTTCAGTATAGTTGTGTAACGCACAATGTGATTGATGTAATGCCAATTCCGTACCAGACAGCCAAACTTCAGTGTAGTTGTGTAACGCACAATGTGATTGATGTAATACCAATTCCGTACCAGACAGCCAAACTTCAGTTTAGTTGTGTAACGCACAATGTGATTGATGTAATACCAATTCCGTACCAGACTGCCAAACTTCAGTGTAGTTGTGTAACGCACAATGTGATTGATGTAATGCCAATTCCGTACCAGACTGCCAAACTTCAGTGTAGTTGCGTAACGCACAATGTGATTGATGTAATGCCAATTCCGTACCAGACAGCCAAACTTTAGTGTAGTTGTGTAACGCACAATGTCATTAATGTAATACCAATTCCGTACCAGACAGCCAAACTTCAGTATAGTTGTGTAACGCACAATGTGATTGATGTAATACCAATTCCGTACCAGACAGCCAAACTTCAGTATAGTTGTGTAACGCACAATGTGATTGATGTAATGCCAATTCCGTACCAGACAGCCAAACGTCAGTATAGTTGTGTAGCGCACAATGTGATTGATGTAATACCAATTCCGTACCAGACAGGAAAACTTCAGTATAGTTGTGTAACGCACAATGTGATTGATGTAATACCAAATCCGTACCAGACTGCCAAACTTCAGTATAGTTGTGTAGCGCACAATGTGATTGATGTAATGCCAATTCCGTACCAGACATCCAAACTTCAGTATAGTTGTGTAACGCACAATGTGATTGATGTAATGCCAATTCCGTACCAGACAGCCAAACTTCAGTATAGTTGTGTAACGCACAATGTGATTGATGTAATGCCAATTCCGTACCAGACAGCCAAACTTCAGTATAGTTGTGTAACGCACAATGTGATTGATGTAATGCCAATTCCGTGCCAGACTGCCAAACTTCAGTATAGTTGTGTAGCGCACAATGTGATTGATGTAATGCCAATTCCGTACCAGACAGCCAAACTTCAGTATAGTTGTGTAGCGCACAATGTGATTGATGTAATGCCAATTCCATGCCAGACTGCCAAACTTCAGTATAGTTGTGTAGCGCACAATGTAATTGATGTAATACCAATTCCGTACCAGACAGCCAAACTTCAGTATAGTTGTGTAGCGCACAATGTGATTGATGTAATGCCAATTCCGTACCAGACAGCCAAACTTCAGTATAGTTGTGTAACGCACAATGTGATTGATGTAATACCAATTCCGTACCAGACTGCCAAACTTCAGTATAGTTGTGTAGCGCACAATGTGATTGATGTAATACCAATTCCGTACCAGACAACCAAACTTCAGTATAGTTGCGTAACGCACAATGTGATTGATGTAATACCAATTCCGTACCAGACTGCCAAACTTCAGTATAGTTGCGTAACGCACAATGTGATTGATGTAATGCCAATTCCGTACCAGACAGCCAAACTTCAGTATAGTTGTGTAACGCACAATGTGATTGATGTAATGCCAATTCCGTACCAGACAGCCAAACTTCAGTGTAGTTGTGTAACGCACAATGTGATTGATGTAATACCAATTCCGTACCAGACAGCCAAACTTCAGTATAGTTGTGTAACGCACAATGTGATTGATGTAATCCCAATTCCGTACCAGACTGCCAAACTTCAGTGTAGTTGTGTAACGCACAATGTGATTGATGTAATGCCAATTCCGTACCAGACAGCCAAACTTCAGTATAGTTGTGTAACGCACAATGTGATTGATGTAATACCAATTCCGTACCAGACTGCCAAACTTCAGTATAGTTGTGTAGCGCACAATGTGATTGATGTAATGCCAATTCCGTATCAGACAGCCAAACTTAAGTATAGTTGTGTAACGCACAATGTGATTGATGTAATGCCAATTCCGCACCAGACAGCCAAACTTCAGTATAGTTGTGTAACGCACAATGTGATTGATGTAATACCAATTCCGTACCAGACAGCCAAACTTCAGTATAGTTGTGTAACGCACAATGTGATTGATGTAATACCAATTCCGTACCAGATTGCCAAACTTCAGTTTAGTTGTGTAACGCACAATGTGATTAATGTAATACCAATTCCGTACCAGACAGCCAAACTTCAGTATAGTTGTGTAACGCACAATGTGATTGATGTAATGCCAATTCCGTACCAGACAGCCAAACTTCAGTTTAGTTGTGCAACGCACAATGTGATTGATGTAATACCAATTCCTACCAGACTGCCAAACTTCAGTGTAGTTGTGTAGCGCACAATGTGATTGATGTAATACCAATTCCGTACCAGACTGCCAAACTTCAGTTTAGTTGTGTAACGCACAATGTGATTGATGTAATACCAATTCCGTACCAGACTGCCAAACTTCAGTTTAGTTGTGTAGCGCACAATGTGATTGATGTAATGCCAATTCCGTACCAGACAGCCAAACTTCAGTATAGTTGTGTAGCGCACAATGTGATTGATGTAATACCAATTCCGTACCAGACAGCCAAACTTCAGTATAGTTGTGTAACGCACAATGTGATTGATGTAATACCAATTCCTACCAGACTGCCAAACTTCAGTGTAGTTGTGTAACGCACAATGTGATTGATGTAATACCAATTCCGTACCAGACTGCCAAACTTCAGTATAGTTGTGTAACGCACAATGTGATTGATGTAATACCAATTCCGTACCAGACTGCCAAACTTCAGTGTAGTTGTGTAACGCACAATGTGATTGATGTAATGCCAATTCCGTACCAGACAGCCAAACTTCAGTATAGTTGTGTAGCGCACAATGTGATTGATGTAATGCCAATTCCGTACCAGACTGCCAAACTTCAGTATAGTTGCGTAACGCACAATGTGATTGATGTAATGCCAATTCCGTACCAGACAGCCAAACTTTAGTGTAGTTGTGTAACGCACAATGTGATTAATGTAATACCAATTCCGTACCAGACAGCCAAACTTCAGTATAGTTGTGTAACGCACAATGTGATTGATGTAATCCCAATTCCGTACCAGACAGCCAAACTTCAGTATAGTTGTGTAACGCACAATGTGATTGATGTAATGCCAATTCCGTACCAGACAGCCAAACGTCAGTATAGTTGTGTAGCGCACAATGTGATTGATGTAATACCAATTCCGTACCAGACAGGAAAACTTCAGTATAGTTGTGTAACGCACAATGTGACTGATGTAATACCAATTCCGTACCAGACTGCCAAACTTCAGTGTAGTTGTGTAACGCACAATGTGATTGATGTAATGCCAATTCCGTACCAGACAGCCAAACTTCAGTATAGTTGTGTAACGCACAATGTGATTGATGTAATACCAATTCCGTACCAGACAGCCAAACTTCAGTATAGTTGTGTAACGCACAATGTGATTGATGTAATACCAATTCCTACCAGACAGCCAAACTTCAGTATAGTTGCGTAACGCACAATGTGATTGATGTAATACCAATTCCGTACCAGACTGCCAAACTTCAGTATAGTTGTGTAACGCACAATGTGATTGATGTAGTCCCAAATCCGTACCAGACAGCCAAACTTCAGTGTAGTTGTGTAACGCACAATGTGATTGATGTAATACCAATTCCGTACCAGACAGCCAAACTTCAGTATAGTTGTGTAACGCACAATGTGATTGATGTAATACCAATTCCGTACCAGACTGCCAAACTTCAGTGTGGTTGTGTAACGCACAATGTGATTGATGTAATGCCAATTCCGTACCAGACAGCCAAACTTCAGTATAGTTGTGTAACGCACAATGTGATTGATGTAATACCAATTCCGTACCAGACTGCCAAACTTCAGTATAGTTGTGTAGCGCACAATGTGATTGATGTAATGCCAATTCCGTATCAGACAGCCAAACTTCAGTATAGTTGTGTAACGCACAATGTGATTGATGTAATGCCAATTCCGCACCAGACAGCCAAACTTCAGTATAGTTGTGTAACGCACAATGTGATTGATGTAATACCAATTCCGTACCAGACAGCCAAACTTCAGTATAGTTGTGTAACGCACAATGTGATTGATGTAATACCAATTCCGTACCAGACTGCCAAACTTCAGTTTAGTTGTGTAGCGCACAATGTGATTGATGTAATACCAATTCCTACCAGACTGCCAAACTTCAGTGTAGTTGTGTAACGCACAATGTGATTGATGTAATACCAATTCCGTACCAGACTGCCAAACTTCAGTTTAGTTGTGTAGCGCACAATGTGATTGATGTAATACCAATTCCTACCAGACTGCCAAACTTCAGTGTAGTTGTGTAACGCACAATGTGATTGATGTAATACCAATTCCGTACCAGACTGCCAAACTTCAGTATAGTTGCGTAACGCACAATGTGATTGATGTAATGCCAATTCCGTACCAGACTGCCAAACTTCAGTGTAGTTGTGTAACGCACAATGTGATTGATGTAATGCCAATTCCGTACCAGACAGCCAAACTTCAGTATAGTTGTGTAGCGCACAATGTGATTGATGTAATGCCAATTCCGTACCAGACTGCCAAACTTCAGTGTAGTTGCGTAACGCACAATGTGATTGATGTAATGCCAATTCCGTACCAGACAGCCAAACTTTAGTGTAGTTGTGTAACGCACAATGTGATTAATGTAATACCAATTCCGTATCAGACAGCCAAACTTCAGTATAGTTGTGTAACGCACAATGTGATTGATGTAATGCCAATTCCGTACCAAACAGCCAAACTTCAGTATAGTTGTGTAACGCACAATGTGATTGATGTAATACCAATTCCGTACCAGACAGCCAAACTTCAGTATAGTTGTGTAACGCACAATGTGATTGATGTAATACCAATTCCGTACCAGACTGCCAAACTTCAGTTTAGTTGTGTAGCGCACAATGTGATTGATGTAATACGAATTCCTACCAGACTGCCAAACTTCAGTGTAGTTGTGTAACGCACAATGTGATTGATGTAATACCAATTCCGTACCAGACTGCCAAACTTCAGTTTAGTTGTGTAGCGCACAATGTGATTGATGTAATACCAATTCCTACCAGACTGCCAAACTTCAGTGTAGTTGTGTAACGCACAATGTGATTGATGTAATACCAATTCCGTACCAGACAGGAAAACTTCAGTATAGTTGTGTAACGCACAATGTGATTGATGTAATACCAATTCCGTACCAGACAGCCAAACTTCAGTATAGTTGTGTAGCGCACAATGTGATTGATGTAATGCCAATTCCGTACCAGACAGCCAAACTTCAGTATAGTTGTGTAACGCACAATGTGATTGATGTAATGCCAATTCCGTACCAGACAGCCAAACTTCAGTATAGTTGTGTAACGCACAATGTGATTGATGTAATGCCAATTCCGTACCAGACAGCCAAACTTCAGTATAGTTGTGTAACGCACAATGTGATTGATGTAATGCCAATTCCGTGCCAGACTGCCAAACTTCAGTATAGTTGTGTAGCGCACAATGTGATTGATGTAATGCCAATTCCGTACCAGACAGCCAAACTTCAGTATAGTTGTGTAACGCACAATGTGATTGATGTAATGCCAATTCCGTACCAGACAGCCAAACTTCAGTATAGTTGTGTAACGCACAATGTGATTGATGTAATACCAATTCCGTACCAGACTGCCAAACTTCAGTATAGTTGTGTAGCGCACAATGTGATTGATGTAATACCAATTCCGTACCAGACAGGAAAACTTCAGTATAGTTGTGTAACGCACAATGTGATTGATGTAATACCAATTCCGTACCAGACTGCCAAACTTCAGTATAGTTGCGTAACGCACAATGTGATTGATGTAGTGCCAATTCCGTACCAGACAGCCAAACTTCAGTATAGTTGTGTAACGCACAATGTGATTGATGTAATGCCAATTCCGTACCAGACAGCCAAACTTCAGTGTAGTTGTGTAACGCACAATGTGATTGATGTAATACCAATTCCGTACCACACTGCCAAACTTCAGTTTAGATGTGTAACGCACAATGTGATTGATGTAATGCCAATTCCGTACCAGAGAGCCAAACTTCAGTGTAGTTGTGTAACGCACAATGTGATTGATGTAATGTCAATTCCGTACCAGACAGCCAAACTTCAGTATAGTTGTGTAGCGCACAATGTGATTGATGTAATGCCAATTCCGTACCAGACAGCCAAACTTCAGTGTAGTTGTGTAACGCACAATGTGATTGATGTAATACCAGATCCGTACCAGACTGCCAAACTTCAGTGTAGTTGTGTAACGCACAATGTGATTGATGTAATACCAATTCCGTACCAGACAGCCAAACTTCAGTATAGTTGTGTAACGCACAATGTGATTGATGTAATACCAATTCCGTACCAGACTGCCAAACTTCAGTATAGTTGTGTAGCGCACAATGTGATTGATGTAATACCAATTCCGTACCAGACAGGAAAACTTCAGTATAGTTGTGTAACGCACAATGTGATTGATGTAATACCAATTCCGTACCAGACTGCCAAACTTCAGTATAGTTGCGTAACGCACAATGTGATTGATGTAGTGCCAATTCCGTACCAGACAGCCAAACTTCAGTATAGTTGTGTAACGCACAATGTGATTGATGTAATGCCAATTCCGTACCAGACAGCCAAACTTCAGTGTAGTTGTGTAACGCACAATGTGATTGATGTAATACCAATTCCGTACCACACTGCCAAACTTCAGTTTAGATGTGTAACGCACAATGTGATTGATGTAATGCCAATTCCGTACCAGAGAGCCAAACTTCAGTGTAGTTGTGTAACGCACAATGTGATTGATGTAATGTCAATTCCGTACCAGACAGCCAAACTTCAGTATAGTTGTGTAGCGCACAATGTGATTGATGTAATGCCAATTCCGTACCAGACAGCCAAACTTCAGTGTAGTTGTGTAACGCACAATGTGATTGATGTAATACCAGATCCGTACCAGACTGCCAAACTTCAGTGTAGTTGTGTAACGCACAATGTGATTGATGTAATACCAATTCCGTACCAGACAGCCAAACTTCAGTATAGTTGTGTAACGCACAATGTGATTGATGTAATACCAATTCCGTACCAGACTGCCAAACTTCAGTGTAGTTGTGTAACGCACAATGTGATTGATGTAATGCCAATTCCGTACCAGACAGCCAAACTTCAGTATAGTTGTGTAACGCACAATGTGATTGATGTAATACCAATTCCGTACCAGACAGACAAACTTCAGTATAGTTGTGTAGCGCACAATGTGATTGATGTAATGCCAATTCCGTATCAGACAGCCAAACTTCAGTATAGTTGTGTAACGCACAATGTGATTGATGTAATGCCAATTCCGCACCAGACAGCCAAACTTCAGTATAGTTGTGTAACGGACAATGTGATTGATGTAATACCAATTCCGTACCAGACAGCCAAACTTCAGTATAGTTGTGTAACGCACAATGTGATTGATGTAATACCAATTCCGTACCAGACTGCCAAACTTCAGTTTAGTTGTGTAACGCACAATGTGATTGATGTAATACCAATTCCGTACCAGACAGCCAAACTTCAGTATAGTTGTGTAACGCACAATGTGATTGATGTAATACCAATTCCGTACCACACTGCCAAACTTCAGTTTAGTTGTGTAACGCACAATGTGATTGATGTAATGCCAATTCCGTACCAGAGAGCCAAACTTCAGTATAGTTGTGTAGCGCACAATGTGATTGATGTAATGTCAATTCCGTACCAGACAGCCAAACTTCAGTATAGTTGTGTAACGCACAATGTGATTGATGTAATACGAATTCCGTACCAGACTGCCAAACTTCAGTGTAGTTGTGTAACGCACAATGTGATTGATGTAATACCAATTCCGTACCAGACAGCCAAACTTCAGTATAGTTGTGTAACGCACAATGTGATTGATGTAATACCAATTCCGTACCAGACAGCCAAACTTCAGTATAGTTGTGTAACGCACAATGTGATTGATGTAATACCAATTCCGTACCAGACAGCCAAACTTCAGTATAGTTGTGTAACGCACAATGTGATTGATGTAATACCAATTCCGTACCAGACAGCCAAACTTCAGTATAGTTGTATAACACACAATGTGATTGATGTAGTACCAATTCCTACCAGACTGCCAAACTTCAGTGTAGTTGTGTAACGCACAATGTGATTGATGTAATACCAATTCCGTACCAGACTGCCAAACTTCAGTGTAGTTGTGTAACGCACAATGTGATTGATGTAATACCAATTCCGTACCAGACTGCCAAACTTCAGTATAGTTGTGTAGCGCACAATGTGATTGATGTAATACCAATTCCGTACCAGACAACCAAACTTCAGTATAGTTGCGTAACGCACAATGTGATTGATGTAATACCAATTCCGTACCAGACTGCCAAACTTCAGTATAGTTGCGTAACGCACAATGTGATTCATGTAATGCCAATTCCGTACCAGACAGCCAAACTTCAGTATAGTTGTGTAACGCACAATGTGATTGATGTAATCCCAATTCCGTACCAGACAGCCAAACTTCAGTGTAGTTGTGTAACGCACAATGTGATTGATGTAATACCAATTCCGTACCACACTGCCAAACTTCAGTTTAGTTGTGTAACGCACAATGTGATTGATGTAATACCAATTCCGTACCAGAGAGCCAAACTTCAGTGTAGTTGTGTAACGCACAATGTGATTGATGTAATGTCAATTCCGTACCAGACAGCCAAACTTCAGTATAGTTGTGTAGCGCACAATGTGATTGATGTAATGCCAATTCCGTACCAGACAGCCAAACTTCAGTATGGTTGTGTAACGCACAATGTGATTGATGTAATACCAGATCCGTACCAGACAGCCAAACTTCAGTGTAGTTGTGTAACGCACAATGTGATTGATGTAATACCAATTCCGTACCAGACTGCCAAACTTCAGTGTAGTTGTGTAACGCACAATGTGATTGATGTAATGTAAATTCCGTACCAGACAGCCAAACTTCAGTATAGATGTGTAGCGCACAATGTGATTGATGTAATACCAATTCCGTACCAGACTGCCAAACTTCAGTATAGTTGTGTAGCGCACAATGTGATTGATGTAATGCCAATTCCGTATCAGACAGCCAAACTTCAGTATAGTTGTGTAACGCACAATGTGATTGATGTAATGCCAATTCCGCACCAGACAGCCAAACTTCAGTATAGTTGTGTAACGCACAATGTGATTGATGTAATACCAATTCCGTACCAGACAGCCAAACTTCAGTATAGTTGTGTAACGCACAATGTGATTGATGTAATACCAATTCCGTACCAGACTGCCAAACTTGAGTTTAGTTGTGTAACGCACAATGTGATTGATGTAATACCAATTCCGTACCAGACAGCCAAACTTCAGTATAGTTGTGTAACGCACAATGTGATTGATGTAATGCCAATTCCGTACCACACTGCCAAACTTCAGTTTAGTTGTGTAACGCACAATGTGATTGATGTAATGCCAATTCCGTACCAGAGAGCCAAACTTCAGTATAGTTGTGTAACGCACAATGTGATTGATGTAATGTCAATTCCGTACCAGACAGCCAAACTTCAGTATAGTTGTGTAACGCACAATGTGATTGATGTAATACGAATTCCGTACCAGACTGCCAAACTTCAGTGTAGTTGTGTAACGCACAATGTGATTGATGTAATGCCAATTCCGTACCAGACAGCCAAACTTCAGTATAGTTGTGTAACGCACAATGTGATTGATGTAATACCAATTCCGTACCAGACAGCCAAACTTCAGTATAGTTGTATAACGCACAATGTGATTGATGTAGTACCAATTCCTACCAGACTGCCAAACTTCAGTGTAGTTGTGTAACGCACAATGTGATTGATGTAATACCAATTCCGTACCAGACAGCCAAACTTCAGTGTAGTTGTGTAACGCACAATGTGATTGATGTAATACCAATTCCGTACCAGACTGCCAAACTTCAGTATAGTTGTGTAGCGCACAATGTGATTGATGTAATACCAATTACGTACCAGACAACCAAACTTCAGTATAGTTGCGTAACGCACAATGTGATTGATGTAAT
This sequence comes from Haliotis asinina, assembly GCF_037392515.1. Taxonomy (NCBI): domain Eukaryota; kingdom Metazoa; phylum Mollusca; class Gastropoda; order Lepetellida; family Haliotidae; genus Haliotis; species Haliotis asinina. Next base: position 754,580 of record NC_090289.1, read on the forward strand.
ACCAATTCCGTACCAGACTGCCAAACTTCAGTATAGTTGCGTAACGCACAATGTGATTGATGTAATGCCAATTCCGTACCAGACAGCCAAACTTCAGTATAGTTGTGTAACGCACAATGTGATTGATGTAATCCCAATTCCGTACCAGACAGCCAAACTTCAGTGTAGTTGTGTAACGCACAATGTGATTGATGTAATACCAATTCCGTACCACACTGCCAAACTTCAGTTTAGTTGTGTAACGCACAATGTGATTGATGTAATACCAATTCCGTACCAGAGAGCCAAACTTCAGTGTAGTTGTGTAACGCACAATGTGATTGATGTAATGTCAATTCCGTACCAGACAGCCAAACTTCAGTATAGTTGTGTAGCGCACAATGTGATTGATGTAATGCCAATTCCGTACCAGACAGCCAAACTTCAGTATGGTTGTTTAACGCACAATGTGATTGATGTAATACCAATTCCGTACCAGACTGCCAAACTTCAGTGTAGTTGTGTAACGCACAATGTGATTGATGTAATACCAATTCCGTACCAGACTGCCAAACTTCAGTATAGTTGTGTAGCGCACAATGTGATTGATGTAATACCAATTACGTACCAGACAACCAAACTTCAGTATAGTTGCGTAACGCACAATGTGATTGATGTAATACCAATTCCGTACCAGACTGCCAAACTTCAGTATAGTTGCGTAACGCACAATGTGATTGATGTAATGCCAATTCCGTACCAGACAGCCAAACTTCAGTATAGTTGTGTAACGCACAATGTGATTGATGTAATCCCAATTCCGTACCAGACAGCCAAACTTCAGTGTAGTTGTGTAACGCACAATGTGATTGATGTAATACCAATTACGTACCAGACAACCAAACTTCAGTATAGTTGCGTAACGCACAATGTGATTGATGTAATACCAATTCCGTACCAGACTGCCAAACTTCAGTATAGTTGCGTAACGCACAATGTGATTGATGTAATGCCAATTCCGTACCAGACAGCCAAACTTCAGTATAGTTGTGTAACGCACAATGTGATTGATGTAATCCCAATTCCGTACCAGACAGCCAAACTTCAGTGTAGTTGTGTAACGCACAATGTGATTGATGTAATACCAATTCCGTACCACACTGCCAAACTTCAGTTTAGTTGTGTAACGCACAATGTGATTGATGTAATACCAATTCCGTACCAGAGAGCCAAACTTCAGTGTAGTTGTGTAACGCACAATGTGATTGATGTAATGTCAATTCCGTACCAGACTGCCAAACTTCAGTATAGTTGTGTAGCGCACAATGTGATTGATGTAATGCCAATTCCGTACCAGACAGCCAAACTTCAGTATGGTTGTGTAACGCACAATGTGATTGATGTAATACCAGATCCGTGCCAGACAGCCAAACTTCAGTATAGTTGTGTAACGCACAATGTGATTGATGTAATACGAATTCCGTACCAGACTGCCAAACTTCAGTGTAGTTGTGTAACGCACAATGAGATTGATGTAATACCAATTCCGTACCAGACAGCCAAACTTCAGTGTAGTTGTGTAACGCACAATGTGATTGATGTAATACCAATTCCGTACCAGACTGCCAAACTTCAGTGTAGTTGTGTAACGCACAATGTGATTGATGTAATACCAATTCCGTACCAGACTGCCAAACTTCAGTATAGTTGTGTAACGCACAATGTGATTGATGTAATACCAATTACGTACCAGACAACCAAACTTCAGTATAGTTGCGTAACGCACAATGTGATTGATGTAATACCAATTCCGTACCAGACTGCCAAACTTCAGTATAGTTGCGTAACGCACAATGTGATTGATGTAATGCCAATTCCGTACCAGACAGCCAAACTTCAGTATAGTTGTGTAACGCACAATGTGATTGATGTAATCCCAATTCCGTACCAGACAGCCAAACTTCAGTGTAGTTGTGTAACGCACAATGTGATTGATGTAATACCAATTCCGTACCACACTGCCAAACTTCAGTTTAGTTGTGTAACGCACAATGTGATTGATGTAATACCAATTCCGTACCAGAGAGCCAAACTTCAGTGTAGTTGTGTAACGCACAATGTGATTGATGTAATGTCAATTCCGTACCAGACTGCCAAACTTCAGTATAGTTGTGTAGCGCACAATGTGATTGATGTAATGCCAATTCCGTACCAGACAGCCAAACTTCAGTATGGTTGTGTAACGCACAATGTGATTGATGTAATACGAATTCCGTACCAGACTGCCAAACTTCAGTGTAGTTGTGTAACGCACAATGTGATTGATGTAATACCAATTCCGTACCAGACAGCCAAACTTCAGTGTAGTTGTGTAACGCACAATGTGATTGATGTAATACCAATTCCGTACCAGACTGCCAAACTTCAGTGTAGTTGTGTAACGCACAATGTGATTGATGTAATACCAATTCCGTACCAGACTGCCAAACTTCAGTATAGTTGTGTAGCGCACAATGTGATTGATGTAATACCAATTACGTACCAGACAACCAAACTTCAGTATAGTTGCGTAACGCACAATGTGATTGATGTAATACCAATTCCGTACCAGACTGCCAAACTTCAGTATAGTTGCGTAACGCACAATGTGATTGATGTAATGCCAATTCCGTACCAGACTACCAAACTTCAGTATAGTTGTGTAACGCACAATGTGATTGATGTAATCCCAATTCCGTACCAGACAGCCAAACTTCAGTGTAGTTGTGTAACGCACAATGTGATTGATGTAATACCAATTCCGTACCACACTGCCAAACTTCAGTTTAGTTGTGTAACGCACAATGTGATTGATGTAATACCAATTCCGTACCAGAGAGCCAAACTTCAGTGTAGTTGTGTAACGCACAATGTGATTGATGTAATGTCAATTCCGTACCAGACAGCCAAACTTCAGTATAGTTGTGTAGCCCACAATGTGATTGATGTAATGCCAATTCCGTACCAGACAGCCAAACTTCAGTATGGTTGTGTAACGCACAATGTGATTGATGTAATACCAGATCCGTACCAGACAGCCAAACTTCAGTGTAGTTGTGTAACGCACAATGTGATTGATGTAATACGAATTCCGTACCAGACAGCCAAACTTCAGTGTAGTTGTGTAACGCACAATGTGATTGATGTAATACCAATTCCGTACCAGACAGCCAAACTTCAGTGTAGTTGTGTAACGCACAATGTGATTGATGTAATGCCAATTCCGTACCAGACAGCCAAACTTCAGTATAGTTGTGTAACGCACAATGTGATTGATGTAATACCAATTCCGTACCAGACTGCCAAACTTCAGTATAGTTGTGTAGCGCACAATGTGATTGATGTAATGCCAATTCCGTATCAGACAGCCAAACTTCAGTATAGTTGTGTAACGCACAATGTGATTGATGTAATGCCAATTCCGCACCAGACAGCCAAACTTCAGTATAGTTGTGTAACGGACAATGTGATTGATGTAATACCAATTCCGTACCAGACAGCCAAACTTCAGTATAGTTGTGTAACGCACAATGTGATTGATGTAATACCAATTCCGTACCAGACTGCCAAACTTCAGTTTAGTTGTGTAACGCACAATGTGATTGATGTAATACCAATTCCGTACCAGACAGCCAAACTTCAGTATAGTTGTGTAACGCACAATGTGATTGATGTAATACCAATTCCGTACCACACTGCCAAACTTCAGTTTAGTTGTGTAACGCACAATGTGATTGATGTAATGCCAATTCCGTACCAGAGAGCCAAACTTCAGTATAGTTGTGTAACGCACAATGTGATTGATGTAATGTCAATTCCGTACCAGACAGCCAAACTTCAGTATAGTTGTGTAACGCACAATGTGATTGATGTAATACGAATTCCGTACCAGACTGCCAAACTTCAGTGTAGTTGTGTAACGCACAATGTGATTGATGTAATGCCGATTCCGTACCAGACAGCCAAACTTCAGTATAGTTGTGTAACGCACAATGTGATTGATGTAATACCAATTCCGTACCAGACAGCCAAACTTCAGTATAGTTGTGTAACGCACAATGTGATTGATGTAATACCAATTCCGTACCAGACAGCCAAACTTCAGTATAGTTGTATAACACACAATGTGATTGATGTAGTACCAATTCCTACCAGACTGCCAAACTTCAGTGTAGTTGTGTAACGCACAATGTGATTGATGTAATACCAATTCCGTACCAGACTGCCAAACTTCAGTGTAGTTGTGTAACGCACAATGTGATTGATGTAATACCAATTCCGTACCAGACTGCCAAACTTCAGTATAGTTGTGTAGCGCACAATGTGATTGATGTAATACCAATTCCGTACCAGACAACCAAACTTCAGTATAGTTGCGTAACGCACAATGTGATTGATGTAATACCAATTCCGTACCAGACTGCCAAACTTCAGTATAGTTGCGTAACGCACAATGTGATTCATGTAATGCCAATTCCGTACCAGACAGCCAAACTTCAGTATAGTTGTGTAACGCACAATGTGATTGATGTAATCCCAATTCCGTACCAGACAGCCAAACTTCAGTGTAGTTGTGTAACGCACAATGTGATTGATGTAATACCAATTCCGTACCACACTGCCAAACTTCAGTTTAGTTGTGTAACGCACAATGTGATTGATGTAATACCAATTCCGTACCAGAGAGCCAAACTTCAGTGTAGTTGTGTAACGCACAATGTGATTGATGTAATGTCAATTCCGTACCAGACAGCCAAACTTCAGTATAGTTGTGTAGCGCACAATGTGATTGATGTAATGCCAATTCCGTACCAGACAGCCAAACTTCAGTATGGTTGTGTAACGCACAATGTGATTGATGTAATACCAGATCCGTACCAGACAGCCAAACTTCAGTGTAGTTGTGTAACGCACAATGTGATTGATGTAATACCAATTCCGTACCAGACTGCCAAACTTCAGTGTAGTTGTGTAACGCACAATGTGATTGATGTAATGCCAATTCCGTACCAGACAGCCAAACTTCAGTATAGATGTGTAACGCACAATGTGATTGATGTAATACCAATTCCGTACCAGACTGCCAAACTTCAGTATAGTTGTGTAGCACACAATGTGATTGATGTAATACCAATTCCGTACCACACTGCCAAACTTCAGTATAGTTGTGTAGCGCACAATGTGATTGATGTAATGCCAATTCCGTACCAGACAGCCAAACTTCAGTATAGTTGTGTAACGCACAATGTGATTGATGTAATACCAATTCCGTACCAGACAGCCAAACTTCAGTATAGTTGTGTAACGCACAATGTGATTGATGTAATACCAATTCCGTACCAGACAGCCAAACTTCAGTATAGTTGTATAACGCACAATGTGATTGATGTAGTACCAATTCCTACCAGACAGCCAAACTTCAGTGTAGTTGTGTAACGCACAATGTGATTGATGTAATACCAATTCCGTACCAGACTGCCAAACTTCAGTGTAGTTGTGTAACGCACAATGTGATTGATGTAATACCAATTCCGTACCAGACTGCCAAACTTCAGTATAGTTGTGTAGCGCACAATGTGATTGATGTAATACCAATTCCGTACCAGACAACCAAACTTCAGTATAGTTGCGTAACGCACAATGTGATTGATGTAATACCAATTCCGTACCAGACTGCCAAACTTCAGTATAGTTGTGTAACGCACAATGTGATTCATGTAATGCCAATTCCGTACCAGACAGCCAAACTTCAGTATAGTTGTGTAACGCACAATGTGATTGATGTAATCCCAATTCCGTACCAGACAGCCAAACTTCAGTGTAGTTGTGTAACGCACAATGTGATTGATGTAATACCAATTCCGTACCACACTGCCAAACTTCAGTTTAGTTGTGTAGCGCACAATGTGATTCATGTAATGCCAATTCCGTACCAGACAGCCAAACTTCAGTATAGTTGTGTAACGCACAATGTGATTGATGTAATGCCAATTCCGCACCAGACAGCCAAACTTCAGTATAGTTGTGTAACGCACAATGTGATTGATGTAATACCAATTCCGTACCAGACAGCCAAACTTCAGTATAGTTGTGTAACGCACAATGTGATTGATGTAATACCAATTCCGTACCAGACTGCCAAACTTCAGTTTAGTTGTGTAACGCACAATGTGATTGATGTAATACCAATTCCGTACCAGACAGCCAAACTTCAGTATAGTTGTGTAACGCACAATGTGATTGATGTAATACCAATTCCGTACCACACTGCCAAACTTCAGTTTAGTTGTGTAACGCACAATGTGATTGATGTAATGCCAATTCCGTACCAGAGAGCCAAACTTCAGTATGGTTGTGTAACGCACAATGTGATTGATGTAATACCAGATCCGTACCAGACAGCCAAACTTCAGTGTAGTTGTGTAACGCACAATGTGATTGATGTAATACCAATTCCGTACCAGACTGCCAAACTTCAGTGTAGTTGTGTAACGCACAATGTGATTGATGTAATGCCAATTCCGTACCAGACAGCCAAACTTCAGTATAGATGTGTAACGCACAATGTGATTGATGTAATACCAATTCCGTACCAGACTGCCAAACTTCAGTATAGTTGTGTAGCGCACAATGTGATTGATGTAATACCAATTCCGTACCACACTGCCAAACTTCAGTATAGTTGTGTAACGCACAATGTGATTGATGTAATGCCAATTCCGTACCAGACAGCCAAACTTCAGTATAGTTGTGTAACGCACAATGTGATTGATGTAATACCAATTCCGTACCAGACAGCCAAACTTCAGTATAGTTGTGTAACGCACAATGTGATTGATGTAATACCAATTCCGTACCAGACAGCCAAACTTCAGTATAGTTGTATAACGCACAATGTGATTGATGTAGTACCAATTCCTACCAGACAGCCAAACTTCAGTGTAGTTGTGTAACGCACAATGTGATTGATGTAATACCAATTCCGTACCAGACTGCCAAACTTCAGTGTAGTTGTGTAACGCACAATGTGATTGATGTAATACCAATTCCGTACCAGACTGCCAAACTTCAGTATAGTTGTGTAGCGCACAATGTGATTGATGTAATACCAATTCCGTACCAGACAACCAAACTTCAGTATAGTTGCGTAACGCACAATGTGATTGATGTAATACCAATTCCGTACCAGACTGCCAAACTTCAGTATAGTTGCGTAACGCACAATGTGATTCATGTAATGCCAATTCCGTACCAGACAGCCAAACTTCAGTATAGTTGTGTAACGCACAATGTGATTGATGTAATCCCAATTCCGTACCAGACAGCCAAACTTCAGTTTAGTTGTGTAACGCACAATGTGATTGATGTAATACCAATTCCGTACCAGAGAGCCAAACTTCAGTGTAGTTGTGTAGCGCACAATGTGATTCATGTAATGCCAATTCCGTACCAGACAGCCAAACTTCAGTATAGTTGTGTAACGCACAATGTGATTGATGTAATGCCAATTCCGCACCAGACAGCCAAACTTCAGTATAGTTGTGTAACGCACAATGTGATTGATGTAATACCAATTCCGTACCAGACAGCCAAACTTCAGTATAGTTGTGTAACGCACAATGTGATTGATGTAATACCAATTCCGTACCAGACTGCCAAACTTCAGTTTAGTTGTGTAACGCACAATGTGATTGATGTAATACCAATTCCGTACCAGACAGCCAAACTTCAGTATAGTTGTGTAACGCACAATGTGATTGATGTAATACCAATTCCGTACCACACTGCCAAACTTCAGTTTAGTTGTGTAACGCACAATGTGATTGATGTAATGCCAATTCCGTACCAGAGAGCCAAACTTCAGTATAGTTGTGTAACGCACAATGTGATTGATGTAATGTCAATTCCGTACCAGACAGCCAAACTTCAGTATAGTTGTGTAACGCACAATGTGATTGATGTAATACGAATTCCGTACCAGACTGCCAAACTTCAGTTTAGTTGTGTAACGCACAATGTGATTGATGTAATACCAATTCCGTATCAGACAGCCAAACTTCAGTATAGTTGTATAACGCACAATGTGATTGATGTAGTACCAATTCCTACCAGACTGCCAAACTTCAGTGTAGTTGTGTAACGCACAATGTGATTGATGTAATACCAATTCCGTACCAGACTGCCAAACTTCAGTGTAGTTGTGTAACGCACAATGTGATTGATGTAATACCAATTCCGTACCAGACTGCCAAACTTCAGTATAGTTGTGTAGCGCACAATGTGATTGATGTAATACCAATTACGTACCAGACAACCAAACTTCAGTATAGTTGCGTAACGCACAATGTGATTGATGTAATACCAATTCCGTACCAGACTGCCAATCTTCAGTATAGTTGCGTAACGCACAATGTGATTGATGTAATGCCAATTCCGTACCAGACAGCCAAACTTCAGTATAGATGTGTAACGCACAATGTGATTGATGTAATCCCAATTCCGTACCAGACAGCCAAACTTCAGTGTAGTTGTGTAACGCACAATGTGATTGATGTAATACCAATTCCGTACCACACTGCCAAACTTCAGTTTAGTTGTGTAACGCACAATGTGATTGATGTAATACCAATTCCGTACCAGAGAGCCAAACTTCAGTGTAGTTGTGTAACGCACAATGTGATTGATGTAATACCAATTCCGTGCCAGACTGCCAAACTTCAGTACAGTTGTGTAGCGCACAATGTGATTGATGTAATGCCAATTCCGTATCAGACAGCCAAACTTCAGTATAGTTGTGTAACGCACAATGTGATTGATGTAATGCCAATTCCGCACCAGACAGCCAAACTTCAGTATAGTTGTGTAACGCACAATGTGATTGATGTAATACCAATTCCGTACCAGACAGCCAAACTTCAGTATAGTTGTGTAACGCACAATGTGATTGATGTAATACCAATTCCGTACCAGACTGCCAAACTTCAGTTTAGTTGTGTAACGCACAATGTGATTGATGTAATACCAATTCCGTACCAGACTGCCAAACTTCAGTTTAGTTGTGTAACGCACAATGTGATTGATGTAATACCAATTCCGTACCAGACAGCCAAACTTCAGTATAGTTGTGTAACGCACAATGTGATTGATGTAATACCAATTCCGTACCACACCGCCAAATTTCAGTATAGTTGTGTAACGCACAATGTGATTGATGTAATACCAATTCCGTACCACACCGCCAAACTTCAGTTTAGTTGTGTAACGCACAATGTGATTGATGTAATGCCAATTCCGTACCAGAGAGCCAAACTTCAGTATAGTTGTGTAACGCACAATGTGATTGATGTAATGTCAATTCCGTACCAGACAGCCAAACTTCAGTATAGTTGTGTAACGCACAATGTGATTGATGTAATACGAATTCCGTACCAGACTGCCAAACTTCAGTTTAGTTGTGTAACGCACAATGTGATTGATGTAATACCAATTCCGTACCAGACAGCCAAACTTCAGTATAGTTGTGTAACGCACAATGTGATTGATGTAATACCAATTCCGTACCACACCGCCAAATTTCAGTATAGTTGTGTAACGCACAATGTGATTGATGTAATACCAATTCCGTACCACACCGCCAAACTTCAGTTTAGTTGTGTAACGCACAATGTGATTGATGTAATGCCAATTCCGTACCAGAGAGCCAAACTTCAGTATAGTTGTGTAACGCACAATGTGATTGATGTAATGTCAATTCCGTACCACACCGCCAAATTTCAGTATAGTTGTGTAACGCACAATGTGATTGATGTAATACCAATTCCGTACCAGACTGCCAAACTTCAGTTTAGTTGTGTAACGCACAATGTGATTGATGTAATACCAATTCCGTACCAGACAGCCAAACTTCAGTATAGTTGTGTAACGCACAATGTGATTGATGTAATACCAATTCCGTACCACACCGCCAAATTTCAGTATAGTTGTGTAACGCACAATGTGATTGATGTAATACCAATTCCGTACCACACCGCCAAACTTCAGTTTAGTTGTGTAACGCACAATGTGATTCATGTAATGCCAATTCCGTACCAGAGAGCCAAACTTCAGTATAGTTGTGTAACGCACAATGTGATTGATGTAATGTCAATTCCGTACCAGACAGCCAAACTTCAGTGTAGTTGTGTAACGCACAATGTGATTGATGTAATACGAATTCCGTACCAGACTGCCAAACTTCAGTGTAGTTGTGTAACGCACAATGTGATTGATGTAATACCAATTCCGTACCAGACTGCCAAACTTCAGTTTAGTTGTGTAGCGCACAATGTGATTGATGTAATACCAATTCCGTACCAGACAACCAAACTTCAGTATAGTTGCGCAACGCACAATGTGATTGATGTAATGCCAATTCCGTACCAGACTGCCAAACTTCAGTATAGTTGCGTAACGCACAATGTGATTGATGTAATGCCAATTCCGTACCAGACAGCCAAACTTCAGTATAGTTGTGTAACGCACAATGTGATTGATGTAATCCCAATTCCGTACCAGACAGCCAAACTTCAGTGTAGTTGTGTAACGCACAATGTGATTGATGTAATACCAATTCCGTACCACACTGCCAAACTTCAGTTTAGTTGTGTAACGCACAATGTGATTGATGTAATACCAATTCCGTACCAGACAGGAAAACTTCAGTATAGTTGTGTAGCGCACAATGTGATTGATGTAATGCCAATTCCGTACCAGACAGCCAAACTTCAGTATAGTTGTGTAACGCACAATGTGATTGATGTAATCCCAATTCCGTACCAGACAGCCAAACTTCAGTGTAGTTGTGTAACGCACAATGTGATTGATGTAATACCAATTCCGTACCACACTGCCAAACTTCAGTTTAGTTGTGTAACGCACAATGTGATTGATGTAATGCCAATTCCGTACCAGAGAGCCAAACTTCAGTGTAGTTGTGTAACGCACAATGTGATTGATGTAATGTCACTTCCGTACCAGACAGCCAAACTTCAGTGTAGTTGTGTAGCGCACAATGTGATTGATGTAATGCCAATTCCGTACCAGACAGCCAAACTTCAGTATGGTTGTGTAACGCACAATGTGATTGATGTAATACCAGATCCGTACCAGACAGCCAAACTTCAGTGTAGTTGTGTAACGCACAATGTGATTGATGTAATACCAATTCCGTACCAGACTGCCAAACTTCAGTGTAGTTGTGTAACGCACAATGTGATTGATGTAATGCCAATTCCGTATCAGACAGCCAAACTTCAGTATAGTTGTGTAACGCACAATGTGATTGATGTAATGCCAATTCCGCACCAGACAGCCAAACTTCAGTATAGTTGTGTAACGCACAATGTGATTGATGTAATACCAATTCCGTACCAGACAGCCAAACTTCAGTATAGTTGTGTAACGCACAATGTGATTGATGTAATACCAATTCCGTACCAGACTGCCAAACTTCAGTTTAGTTGTGTAACGCACAATGTGATTGATGTAATACCAATTCCGTACCAGACAGCCAAACTTCAGTATAGTTGTGTAACGCACAATGTGATTGATGTAATACCAATTCCGTACCACACTGCCAAACTTCAGTTTAGTTGTGTAACGCACAATGTGATTGATGTAATGCCAATTCCGTACCAGAGAGCCAAACTTCAGTATAGTTGTGTAACGCACAATGTGATTGATGTAATGTCAATTCCGTACCAGACAGCCAAACTTCAGTATAGTTGTGTAGCGCACAATGTGATTGATGTAATACGAATTCCGTACCAGACTGCCAAACTTCAGTGTAGTTGTGTAACGCACAATGTGATTGATGTAATGCCAATTCCGTACCAGACAGCCAAACTTCAGTATAGTTGTGTAACGCACAATGTGATTGATGTAATACCAATTCCGTACCAGACTGCCAAACTTCAGTATAGTTGTATAACGCACAATGTGATTGATGTAGTACCAATTCCTACCAGACTGCCAAACTTCAGTGTAGTTGTGTAACGCACAATGTGATTGATGTAATACCACTTCCGTACCAGACTGCCAAACTTCAGTGTAGTTGTGTAACGCACAATGTGATTGATGTAATACCAATTCCGTACCAGACTGCCAAACTTCAGTATAGTTGTGTAGCGCACAATGTGATTGATGTAATACCAATTACGTACCAGACAACCAAACTTCAGTATAGTTGCGTAACGCACAATGTGATTGATGTAATACCAATTCCGTACCAGACTGCCAAACTTCAGTATAGTTGCGTAACGCACAATGTGATTGATGTAATGCCAATTCCGTACCAGACAGCCAAACTTCAGTGTAGTTGTGTAGCGCACAATGTGATTGATGTAATACCAATTACGTACCAGACAACCAAACTTCAGTATAGTTGCGTAACGCACAATGTGATTGATGTAATACCAATTCCGTACCAGACTGCCAAACTTCAGTATAGTTGCGTAACGCACAATGTGATTGATGTAATCCCAATTCCGTACCAGACAGCCAAACTTCAGTGTAGTTGTGTAACGCACAATGTGATTGATGTAATACCAATTCCGTACCACACTGCCAAACTTCAGTTTAGTTGTGTAACGCACAATGTGATTGATGTAATACCAATTCCGTACCAGACAGCCAAACTTCAGTGTAGTTGTGTAACGCACAATATGATTGATGTAATGCCAATTCCGTACCAGACAGCCAAACTTCAGTATTGTTGTGTAGCGCACAATGTGATTGATGTAATGCCAATTCCGTACCAGACTGCCAAACTTCAGTGTAGTTGCGTAACGCACAATGTGATTGATGTAATGCCAATTCCGTACCAGACAGCCAAACTTTAGTGTAGTTGTGTAACGCACAATGTGATTAATGTAATACCAATTCCGTACCACACAGCCAAACTTCAGTATAGTTGTGTAACGCACAATGTGATTGATGTAATACCAATTCCGTGCCAGACAGCCAAACTTCAGTACAGTTGTGTAACGCACAATGTGATTGATGTAATGCCAATTCCGTACCAGACAGCCAAACTTCAGTATAGTTGTGTAGCGCACAATGTGATTGATGTAATACCAATTCCGTACCAGACAGGAAAACTTCAGTATAGTTGTGTAACGCACAATGTGATTGATGTAATACCAATTCCGTACCAGACTGCCAAACTTCAGTATAGTTGTGTAGCGCACAATGTGATTGATGTAATACCAATTCCGTACCAGACAGCCAAACTTCAGTATAGTTGTGTAACGCACAATGTGATTGATGTAATGCCAATTCCGTACCAGACAGCCAAACTTCAGTATAGTTGTGTAACGCACAATGTGATTGATGTAATGCCAATTCCGTACCAGACAGCCAAACTTCAGTATAGTTGTGTAACGCACAATGTGATTGATGTAATGCCAATTCCGTGCCAGACTGCCAAACTTCAGTATAGTTGTGTAGCGCACAATGTGATTGATGTAATGCCAATTCCGTACCAGACAGCCAAACTTCAGTATAGTTGTGTAACGCACAATGTGATTGATGTAATGCCAATTCCGTACCAGACAGCCAAACTTCAGTATAGTTGTGTAACGCACAATGTGATTGATGTAATACCAATTCCGTACCAGACTGCCAAACTTCAGTATAGTTGTGTAGCGCACAATGTGATTGATGTAGTACCAATTCCGTACCAGACAACGAAACTTTAGTATAGTTGCGCAACGCACAATGTGATTGATGTAATACCAATTCCGTACCAGACTGCCAAACTTCAGTATAGTTGTGTAACGCACAATGTGCTTGATGTAATGCCAATTCCGTACCAGACAGCCAAACTTCAGTATAGTTGCGTAACGCAGAATGTGATTGATGTAATACCAATTCCGTACCAGACTGCCAAACTTCAGTATAGTTGTGTAACGCACAATGTGATTGATGTAATACCAATTCCGTACCAGACTGCCAAACTTCAGTGTAGTTGTGTAACGCACAATGTGATTGATGTAATGCCAATTCCGTACCAGACAGTCAAACTTCAGTATAGTTGTGTAACGCACAATGTGATTGATGTAATACCAATTCCGTACCAGACTGCCAAACTTCAGTGTAGTTGTGTAACGCACAATGTGATTGATGTAATGCCATTTCCGTACCAGACAGCCAAACTTTAGTGTAGTTGTGTAACGCACAATGTGATTGATGTAATACCAATTCCGTACCAGACTGCCAAACTTCAGTATAGTTGTGTAACGCACAATGTGATTGATGTAATACCAATTCCGTACCAGACAGCCAAACTTCAGGGTAGTTGTGTAACGCACAATGTGATTGATGTAATGCCAATTCCGTACCAGACAGCCAAACGTCAGTATAGTTGTGTAGCGCACAATGTGATTGATGTAATACCAATTCCGTACCAGACAGGAAAACGTCAGTATAGTTGCGTAGCGCAGAATGTGATTGATGTAATACCAATTCCGTACCAGACTGCCAAACTTCAGTATAGTTGTGTAGCGCACAATGTGATTGATGTAATACCAATTCCGTACCAGACAGCCAAACTTCAGTATAGTTGTGTAACGCACAATGTGATTGATGTAATGCCAATTCCGTACCAGACAGCCAAACTTCAGTATAGTTGTGTAACGCACAATGTGATTGATGTAATGCCAATTCCGTACCAGACAGCCAAACTTCAGTATAGTTGTGTAACGCACAATGTGATTGATGTAATGCCAATTCCGTACCAGACAGCCAAACTTCAGTATAGTTGTGTAACGCACAATGTGATTGATGTAATACCAATTCCGTACCAGACAGCCAAACTTCAGTATAGTTGTGTAACGCACAATGTGATTGATGTAATACCAATTCCGTACCAGACTGCCAAACTTCAGTTTAGTTGTGTAACGCACAATGTGATTGATGTAATACCAATTCCGTACCAGACAGCCAAACTTCAGTATAGTTGTGTAACGCACAATGTGATTGATGTAATACCAATTCCGTACCACACTGCCAAACTTCAGTTTAGTTGTGTAACGCACAATGTGATTGATGTAATGCCAATTCCGTACCAGAGAGCCAAACTTCAGTATAGTTGTGTAACGCACAATGTGATTGATGTAATGTCAATTCCGTACCAGACAGCCAAACTTCAGTATAGTTGTGTAGCGCACAATGTGATTGATGTAATACGAATTCCGTACCAGACTGCCAAACTTCAGTGTAGTTGTGTAACGCACAATGTGATTGATGTAATGCCAATTCCGTACCAGACAGCCAAACTTCAGTATAGTTGTGTAACGCACAATGTGATTGATGTAATACCAATTCCGTACCAGACTGCCAAACTTCAGTATAGTTGTATAACGCACAATGTGATTGATGTAGTACCAATTCCTACCAGACTGCCAAACTTCAGTGTAGTTGTGTAACGCACAATGTGATTGATGTAATACCACTTCCGTACCAGACTGCCAAACTTCAGTGTAGTTGTGTAACGCACAATGTGATTGATGTAATACCAATTCCGTACCAGACTGCCAAACTTCAGTATAGTTGTGTAGCGCACAATGTGATTGATGTAATACCAATTACGTACCAGACAACCAAACTTCAGTATAGTTGCGTAACGCACAATGTGATTGATGTAATACCAATTCCGTACCAGACTGCCAAACTTCAGTATAGTTGCGTAACGCACAATGTGATTGATGTAATGCCAATTCCGTACCAGACAGCCAAACTTCAGTGTAGTTGTGTAGCGCACAATGTGATTGATGTAATACCAATTACGTACCAGACAACCAAACTTCAGTATAGTTGCGTAACGCACAATGTGATTGATGTAATACCAATTCCGTACCAGACTGCCAAACTTCAGTATAGTTGCGTAACGCACAATGTGATTGATGTAATCCCAATTCCGTACCAGACAGCCAAACTTCAGTGTAGTTGTGTAACGCACAATGTGATTGATGTAATACCAATTCCGTACCACACTGCCAAACTTCAGTTTAGTTGTGTAACGCACAATGTGATTGATGTAATACCAATTCCGTACCAGACAGCCAAACTTCAGTGTAGTTGTGTAACGCACAATATGATTGATGTAATGCCAATTCCGTACCAGACAGCCAAACTTCAGTATTGTTGTGTAGCGCACAATGTGATTGATGTAATGCCAATTCCGTACCAGACTGCCAAACTTCAGTGTAGTTGCGTAACGCACAATGTGATTGATGTAATGCCAATTCCGTACCAGACAGCCAAACTTTAGTGTAGTTGTGTAACGCACAATGTGATTAATGTAATACCAATTCCGTACCACACAGCCAAACTTCAGTATAGTTGTGTAACGCACAATGTGATTGATGTAATACCAATTCCGTGCCAGACAGCCAAACTTCAGTACAGTTGTGTAACGCACAATGTGATTGATGTAATGCCAATTCCGTACCAGACAGCCAAACTTCAGTATAGTTGTGTAGCGCACAATGTGATTGATGTAATACCAATTCCGTACCAGACAGGAAAACTTCAGTATAGTTGTGTAACGCACAATGTGATTGATGTAATACCAATTCCGTACCAGACTGCCAAACTTCAGTATAGTTGTGTAGCGCACAATGTGATTGATGTAATACCAATTCCGTACCAGACAGCCAAACTTCAGTATAGTTGTGTAACGCACAATGTGATTGATGTAATGCCAATTCCGTACCAGACAGCCAAACTTCAGTATAGTTGTGTAACGCACAATGTGACTGATGTAATGCCAATTCCGTACCAAAAAGCCAAACTTCAGTATAGTTGTGTAACGCACAATGTGATTGATGTAATGCCAATTCCGTGCCAGACTGCCAAACTTCAGTATAGTTGTGTAGCGCACAATGTGATTGATGTAATGCCAATTCCGTACCAGACAGCCAAACTTCAGTATAGTTGTGTAACGCACAATGTGATTGATGTAATGCCAATTCCGTACCAGACAGCCAAACTTCAGTATAGTTGTGTAACGCACAATGTGATTGATGTAATACCAATTCCGTACCAGACTGCCAAACTTCAGTATAGTTGTGTAGCGCACAATGTGATTGATGTAATACCAATTCCGTACCAGACAACGAAACTTTAGTATAGTTGCGCAACGCACAATGTGATTGATGTAATACCAATTCCGTACCAGACTGCCAAACTTCAGTATAGTTGTGTAACGCACAATGTGCTTGATGTAATGCCAATTCCGTACCAGACAGCCAAACTTCAGTATAGTTGCGTAACGCAGAATGTGATTGATGTAATACCAATTCCGTACCAGACTGCCAAACTTCAGTATAGTTGTGTAACGCACAATGTGATTGATGTAATACCAATTCCGTACCAGACTGCCAAACTTCAGTGTAGTTGTGTAACGCACAATGTGATTGATGTAATGCCAATTCCGTACCAGACAGTCAAACTTCAGTATAGTTGTGTAACGCACAATGTGATTGATGTAATACCAATTCCGTACCAGACTGCCAAACTTCAGTGTAGTTGTGTAACGCACAATGTGATTGATGTAATGCCATTTCCGTACCAGACAGCCAAACTTTAGTGTAGTTGTGTAACGCACAATGTGATTGATGTAATACCAATTCCGTACCAGACTGCCAAACTTCAGTATAGTTGTGTAACGCACAATGTGATTGATGTAATACCAATTCCGTACCAGACAGCCAAACTTCAGGGTAGTTGTGTAACGCACAATGTGATTGATGTAATGCCAATTCCGTACCAGACAGCCAAACGTCAGTATAGTTGTGTAGCGCACAATGTGATTGATGTAATACCAATTCCGTACCAGACAGGAAAACGTCAGTATAGTTGCGTAGCGCAGAATGTGATTGATGTAATACCAATTCCGTACCAGACTGCCAAACTTCAGTATAGTTGTGTAGCGCACAATGTGATTGATGTAATACCAATTCCGTACCAGACAGCCAAACTTCAGTATAGTTGTGTAACGCACAATGTGATTGATGTAATGCCAATTCCGTACCAGACAGCCAAACTTCAGTATAGTTGTGTAACGCACAATGTGATTGATGTAATGCCAATTCCGTACCAGACAGCCAAACTTCAGTATAGTTGTGTAACGCACAATGTGATTGATGTAATGCCAATTCCGTGCCAGACTGCCAAACTTCAGTATAGTTGTGTAGCGCACAATGTGATTGATGTAATGCCAATTCCGTACCAGACAGCCAAACTTCAGTATAGTTGTGTAACGCACAATGTGATTGATGTAATGCCAATTCCGTACCAGACAGCCAAACTTCAGTATAGTTGTGTAACGCACAATGTGATTGATGTAATACCAATTCCGTACCAGACTGCCAAACTTCAGTATAGTTGTGTAGCGCACAATGTGATTGATGTAATACCAATTCCGTACCAGACAACGAAACTTTAGTATAGTTGCGCAACGCACAATGTGATTGATGTAATACCAATTCCGTACCAGACTGCCAAACTTCAGTATAGTTGTGTAACGCACAATGTGATTGATGTAATGCCAATTCCGTACCAGACAGCCAAACTTCAGTATAGTTGCGTAACGCAGAATGTGATTAATGTAATACCAATTCCGTACCAGACTGCCAAACTTCAGTATAGTTGTGTAACGCACAATGTGATTGATGTAATACCAATTCCGTACCAGACTGCCAAACTTCAGTGTAGTTGTGTAACGCACAATGTGATTGATGTAATGCCAATTCCGTACCAGACAGTCAAACTTCAGTATAGTTGTGTAACGCACAATGTGATTGATGTAATACCAATTCCGTACCAGACTGCCAAACTTCAGTGTAGTTGTGTAACGCACAATGTGATTGATGTAATGCCATTTCCGTACCAGACAGCCAAACTTTAGTGTAGTTGTGTAACGCACAATGTGATTGATGTAATACCAATTCCGTACCAGACTGCCAAACTTCAGTATAGTTGTGTAACGCACAATGTGATTGATGTAATACCAATTCCGTACCAGACAGCCAAACTTCAGTATAGTTGTGTAACGCACAATGTGATTGATGTAATGCCAATTCCGTACCAGACAGCCAAACGTCAGTATAGTTGTGTAGCGCACAATGTGATTGATGTAATACCAATTCCGTACCAGACAGGAAAACGTCAGTATAGTTGCGTAGCGCAGAATGTGATTGATGTAATACCAATTCCGTACCAGACTGCCAAACTTCAGTATAGTTGTGTAGCGCACAATGTGATTGATGTAATGCCAATTCCGTACCAGACAGCCAAACTTCAGTATAGTTGTGTAACGCACAATGTGATTGATGTAATGCCAATTCCGTACCAGACAGCCAAACTTCAGTATAGTTGTGTAACGCACAATGTGATTGATGTAATGCCAATTCCGTACCAGACAGCCAAACTTCAGTATAGTTGTGTAACGCACAATGTGATTGATGTAATGCCAATTCCGTGCCAGACTGCCAAACTTCAGTATAGTTGTGTAGCGCACAATGTGATTGATGTAATGCCAATTCCGTACCAGACAGCCAAACTTCAGTATAGTTGTGTAACGCACAATGTGATTGATGTAATACCAATTCCGTACCAGACTGCCAAACTTCAGTATAGTTGTGTAGCGCACAATGTGATTGATGTAATACCAATTCCGTACCAGACAGCCAAACTTCAGTATAGTTGCGTAACGCACAATGTGATTGATGTAATACCAATTCCGTACGAGACTGCCAAACTTCAGTATAGTTGCGTAACGCACAATGTGATTGATGTAATGCCAATTCCGTACCAGACAGCCAAACTTCAGTATAGTTGTGTAACGCACAATGTGATTGATGTAATACCAATTCCGTACCAGACAGCCAAACTTCAGTATAGTTGTGTAACGCACAATGTGATTGATGTAATGCCAATTCCGTACCAGACTGCCAAACTTCAGTATAGTTGTGTAACGCACAATGTGATTGATGTAATGCCAATTCCGTACCAGACAGCCAAACTTCAGTATAGTTGCGTAACGCACAATGTGATTGATGTAATACCAATTCCGTACGAGACAGCCAAACTTCAGTGTAGTTGTGTAACGCACAATGTGATTGATGTAATACCAATTCCGTACCAGACAGCCAAACTTCAGTATAGTTGTGTAACGCACAATGTGATTGATGTAATACCAATTCCGTACCACACTGCCAAACTTCAGTTTAGTTGTGTAACGCACAATGTGATTGATGTAATGCCAATTCCGTTCCAGAGAGCCAAACTTCAGTGTAGTTGTGTAACGCACAATGTGATTGATGTAATACCAATTCCGTACCAGACAGCCAAACTTCAGTAGTTGCACAATAGGACGGAACCGAGAATAGAGGAAGCGAGACTTTCTCTGATCAATGTTTTGACCATCCTCGATATCTCCAGGGTATACGTTCCGTTAAGTCTCAGTCGGAAAGTAGTCGGATCTTTTATGGCACCTTAGTTATGTGGCGATGAGTTTCAAAGAAACTCGCTAACGGTGCTTACCTTTCAGGGCAGCTGGTAAAGACACATTTCCAGTGCGATGCCTGAACCCTTGATACAGGACTTTGTGGCCTCCTGCCTGGGAAATGATAAACTCAACTCTGTAAACCAACCATAACAGCAATGGTGCAGATACTTAAACTGAGTTTATATAGCATGTCCACTTTGTGGATAATTTGAATTTGAATGAAACTACTTAACCAGAAGAACAAAGGGATAAAAAGTGGATTAGAGAGAAGTCAGTTTCGTCATTTTTCTAAAGATACCTAATAGAGATAACTAATTAACCAGAAGAACAAAGGGATTAAAGGTGGATTAGAGAGAAACCAGTCTGTTCAATGATTTTAACTGATAGGAGATAGATTATCTTTATTTCCTCCAAGTGTATGAAGATTGTTACATATTACAAGACTATGTCAAGTTACATATACAACGATGATTCAATAAACAGTTAATTGTGCAGATATTTTAGAGTGGCAGACAGACATAAAATCAGCCACTAACAACATTACTTTTTCCCCACCCCGTCACACTTAAATTACCAAGTGTTGTATAAGATCCACCGACCAAGTCAGCAATAATTAGATCATCATCATTTTCCCAGAATTCAACAAAATCAGATATTGGTGTAATATCACATATCCTTTCAAACTTTTCATTTCTCAAATCACTAAAGTGTTTACAGGACATAATAATATGTTTCACAATATCAGAAGCTACTATTCCGCACATACACTCTCTGGATTCAATCTTTTTTACAGCCAATGTGAATATTATGAAATATTTTGTAAAAATCGGGCTTATTAATCAGGGCTAGTTCCCACAGTCTACTTGGATTAAAAGGCTCTCGGATAAGGCAATATCTGGAGAGATCCTCTCTCACTGCTATCTGATGACACAACAAACTCTCATAAGCTTCACAGATTCTGGATTTAACAATATCATTCCATTTTGCTTTAGAGCATATCACGCCTGTTGTGATATACGTCTTACTTACGTCAGACAAACCATTCTTGTTTACGAGATTAACCATGTACAGGATAGGTGACGTGGATTTACCAATGATGGCCACACATCTGGATTCAAATAGACGATGAATATATTTTATAATATAATAATTGCTTAGTTTACTAAGTTTACTAAGTTTGCTAGTTTACCGAAATATACTCAGTCCATATGAAAACGCACCACTCACGAAATCTGGAATAGCTCCATGGATTGATATGTGAAGTATATACTTATGATGCAATTGAGATAATGAATGATTTAAGAAGAGATGTAAACATCATTACATTTCATTCATGATAATGTTAATGAGCGAGAGAGGCTTAACTGGTGTAGGGGTCAAACAGGAAAGTCAGTAACGGGTGTGACCGCCATTTGCACTGACACATGCAGTGCATCATCGTCGTATGGAGTTGATCAGTCTCTGGATAGTGTTCTGAGGGATAGCATTCCACTCCTGAACAAGGGCAACCTCAAGTTCTCGGATGTTGTCCATCAGGCGTCGACGTGAAAAACGTCCAATTTCATCGTAAAAGTGCTCGATAGGGGAGAGGTCGGGTGACAGAGCTGGCCACTGAAGCACGGGGATGTTCTGCTGTGCAAGGTACTGCATGGACACCCTTGCAGTGTTTGCCCTAGCGTTGTCCTGTTGGAATGTGTGGACATCGTGGTGTTGGTTGAAGAACGACACGACATGGTACTGCAGCACCTGGTCCCGGTAGCAGACAGCGTTCACCTTTCCTCTGCAGATATGGAGAGGGGTTCTGTGACCGTAGCTTAATCCACCCCACACCATAACGCTTCCACCATCCCAACGGTCCGACTGAACGACACAATCGGAGTTAAACCGTTCACCACGTCTCCACCAAACACGTATACGGTCATCTGCGTTCCTTAAGTGAAATCGTGACTCGTCAGAAAAGATGACACCGTGCCAATGTCGTAGTCGCCAATTCTGGTGCCTGTTTGCCCACTGTAGACGCTGGTTTCGGTGACGATCCGTCGACGGTCCGATGTGACGGTCCTGACGTGCCGTTGTCACACGTTGTTGAACCGGTCGAGGACGGTCCCGAGTGCTCCCGGCTTGCGAAAACCTTTGATCTAGTCTAGCGATCGTTGTGTGAGCGCAGTGTAGTCGTCTGGCAATTTCCCTGGTGCTGGCGCCATTTTCCAGCATGCCTATGGCACGTTCCCGTTCAGGGGCTGTAAGTCGCGGCATCGTGTCGGCGTTACACAAGTGTCAGTGAAGAAGTGAAATTTTATTCGGATTCACATGCTTTTAAAGGCAATGTGTGCACAAATTCAGAGTGAAATTCATTTTTCCCGTGGTGTGCGTGCAAAATGTTGCGTTTTTGCGAAAAATTGCCTAGCGTTACAGTTAACATGAAATTCTCGCATTTCTTGCACCTGGCATGTCGGGTGACGTCACTGTAGTGTTGTTGTTGCATAAATATTATATTGAAGTTCCTCTGAACTTAAATATTGACTTTTTTTGAAGTGGTGCGTTTTCATGTGTACTCAGTATATTTGCCAAATGAATTACATATCTCATGAGAAGTGCTGCTAATTTGAGATTCAAAAGTTAGGGGTCTGATGTGCCCCTTTTTATTTCTCAATCGTTTGGTTGTCCATTACAGCAGCATTATAAACTTCTTGTAGCTTTTCATTTTCAGATTTTCGCTTAGATGTTCCAAGCATTCTTCTGAACATAGACTTTGCTTGTTTATATTGTAACATCATCTTTTGAGCGTGGTTTCCTATTTTCTACCCAAGTTTTGCGTTTTCTTTGCATATCAACATGAAGAGGCTTGATATTGTCTCTCTTTTCAGAGTTAAGATGAGACTTTTCATCACAGCTTGCTTCACGCCATTTTAGTCTATACCCACTAGAATGAGCTGGTTCTGGTAGGACATTGAAGGTCATCATCACAGGCAAGTGGTCCGATACTGAGAATGGAGCGTTGGTATCTATGCAGTGGGTTAACACACTGCTCATGTTGTCCTCTCTCATGAATATGTAGTCTATCAACGATTTGACAGTTTTGTTGCTGTAGGGGTACGCCATGTTGTCATGTAGAGGTATAACAGAAGATAGAGAGAAGTCAGTTTCGTTATTTTTCTAAAGATACTTAATAGAGATAACTAATTAGCTGACTTGGGATACTGATCTAACAGAACAGTGAACTGTTTCACTCGGCTGGATTGATTAGGAATGATACTAAAACAAAGTCTTGTCACATGCTGAAGAAACATGTTTTCGATATTGCTACAAGGTTAACATCTTTTGGACAGACCACTGTCAATTGTGGAAGCACAAGTATTACAACAAGGATTAGAAATCTCTGACTTTGTCACCATGAATCCCTACAACAACGCCAGACCTTAGTGGATAAACTATATCTTTACTAATCTAAACTATATGGTTCCACAAGGATCGGTCTAAGGACCGATTCTGTTCACCCTTTATACCAAACAGCTTGGAGAAGTCATTGGCCAGTATCAGCTACCTCTTCAACAATACGCTGATGACGCCCAGCTGTCGACAGTCTGCAAATCACAACCGGGAGAAGCAGCAGCTGCAGCTGAGTGTGTCACCTCGTGGCTGTATCAAGAGCTGGATGCATGTGAACAGATTGAAACTGAATGACAATAGGACAGAGTGTATGCTATTTGGACCAAGTTCAAGGTGCGAGCAGTCTGATCTACATGGACTACAGATTGGGAGATGTTTCATTCCACTCTCCACAGAAGTCAGAGACGTCATCATGGATAGCGAACTATCGATGTCCAAACATGTCACGTATATTGCAAAAGTCCGCTCAGATCAACTTCGCAACATTGGCAGTATACGTAAATTCCAAAGCCAAGTTTCTGCGGTTACCCGGGCACTTTCTCTTGTGATCTCGAGAATCGATTACTGCAATGAACTGCTCACCAACACTCCAAAGTCACCAACGCTCACAAACAATTTCCAACGCATTCAGAATACGGCTGCCAGGATCGTGTCTTGCTCCAGGAAGTATGATCACATAACCATCGTACCCTCCACTGGCTTCCGGTACAAGAAAGGATAAGCTATAAGACCCTGTGTGTCGTGTACCAATGTCTGTCGGGGGATGCTCCCGAGTATCTCCGTGCCTGTATCGTGCCATATATCCCACCCGGCTCGATCCTTGAGATCAGAGTCCAAACATTTGCTGACTATCCCAGTTACCAAAACAGTTTCCTATGGACCGAGATCTTTCTTATTTACAGCTGCGACTGAGTGGAATCAGTTACCAACATACATTAAAGACTGTGTCACCTTCTCTCTCTTTAAATCCAGACTCTAAACTCTGAGTCTAACAAAACCTTATGGGAGGTCGCGTCAGGTAACCTTTGAGATCGACCAATCAGAACATGGCTTATCAAATCACAGCATTTTACAACCATGACAACGGGAAGAAAACAGTCGCTGAAAATAGTGTTTTTGGCTATATTCAAGTATGTCATCTTGAGCTAATGGTAACCATGTCAACAGAAACCCCAAAGCGTATGTCCTGCAGACAAATAACT
This sequence comes from Haliotis asinina, assembly GCF_037392515.1. NCBI lineage: Eukaryota > Metazoa > Mollusca > Gastropoda > Lepetellida > Haliotidae > Haliotis > Haliotis asinina. Next base: position 779,741 of record NC_090289.1, read on the forward strand.
GTGTACATGCGGATTTTTGATTGTGGCCAGATCTGTGTCAGTGACCTGAATATTTTGTAAATCTCTCCGATCCGTAACTAGTAGCCGTTGTCTGATTGGTTAAATCGATTTAACCGTCTCGTGTTTGATTGGACGGTCATAGGAAGCTCAAAGGTTACCTGACGGGACCTTCTACTAAGGTTTGTAAGACTCAGTGGTATAGAGTGTAACGAATAACACTGAGACTAAGTTTACTTAGACTGGCAATATAAATGAACTTAGTCTATAATTATTAGTAGTATTATCAATGAGCCACAGAGTCACCATACATAATCAGGTTACCATGGAATATACGCAAACAGGTTTTTTAGCATTTACTATTATTTACAGAAGTACATAATTACCACGAACAGTAAACAAATAAAAGAATATTATACAAATGAAGCAGTGTCTAAATCGCGTGTTCCAACGTTGTCAGTCTGTGACAGGAGAGTACACGTCATTGACACATATGTCTAGTACACTCATCTCCGCTGTGGTCACACAATACAGCAAACCATACTATGCTGACGAGCAAAATAAACTACACAGGTTGTTAAATAAGATAAGATAAAAATAACGAAATCTTTTGATGAATGGAAAATGTATGTTGGAGCACGCAATAGTAAACAGCGATGTCGTGATGACCACTGCAGATGGGTCCTACGGTGCTGATTCACGGCAGACCCATATGCCCACAGCACAAGTCGTCTTGTCGCTGTGACACTTGTCTGGTCTGTCATACTGAAACGGTTAAACAGCCGAATTATGGTTTAGTCTGTGCAACCCTTCTCCGACATCAATCTTGGCATTTTCTTGTGAGATTTTTGTCAAGAGATTGTTCAGTGTTCACGACACAGGTTCTACGTCCTCGGTACGAAAAGTGCTAGTGACTGTCTGTATCTATACAGCCAGTGGTTTGTGACTGTCCGTATCTATACAGCCAGTGGTTTGTGACTGTCCGTATCTATACAGCCAGTGGTTTGTGACTGTCTGTCGTCCGTATCTATACAGCCAGTGGTTTGTGACTGTCCGTATCTTTACAGCCAGTGGTTTGTGACTGTCCGTGTCGATACTGTTAGGCACAGCCACTAATGCATGCGTACGTGACAGACATTTGATCTTTTGTACTGTGAAAGTCGGCTGCATCTGATATAGACTGACATATGTTATCTCATATTAAAGTTATTAGATTAAATTCGAAAAAATGCATCTATGCGTGTCTTTTGGGGAGAGCATACTAGAAATAAAGCAAAATCTCCAAATTTGAAAATATCATATCATATCCTTCAGGTTTCGATATCATTTAGTCCACTCACGCCTCTTCCAGTCAAACACTGGAAACACATGGTCTGGCGGGCCCGTGTCAGAAAGCGCACGTAAAATCCAAATCATCAGCTCTTCATGAATTTGCTTTACACGAACCCACTAACTCGTCCATGTCCAAGAACCAAGCTGCGATGTTTGCATCTGTATCTTATCTGGCGATCTCCATTCGTATGCTAGGTTGTGGATCACATCCTCGTAGCATTGCTTAGATTATGTTTATGTTATATTCCGCAAGAAGAGAACTACAATAACTCCAGTGCTGGTAGGCAACGAGACAACTGGGACAGTGACAGAGTACATCTCATTTATCAGAACACTTTGATTGTTTTAATTGTTCGGACAAACGAATCATTCTCATACTAGTATATGAATCAGGACCTAGACGGTCGGCCACACGTGAAAACAAAACAACATAACTACGTGCACATCTTTATTTAACATAACATCTTGCATAACATAAATTATATCGGCTTGAAAAAGTCTTTGATTGTTGACTGTTGACAGACTGCGTTGTTATTCGCTGCTTGAAGTTTTAACCACAGTTCCAGGTTTGTGAGGTCGCCGGTATTTTCACAGTGATAAATATGACCTTCAGTGTGAGATCTCACCTGATATGATGTTAATGGCTGTCTGGCTGGCGTATTCTCGTCACAGTCTTCCTCTTCTTTGTCATCACTTTGATTTTCCTGTGAAACAATGCTGACGATGTCCTCATCGGAGAGGGTGTGGCAGGTTTCCTCACTGTGGTCGACGTCAACATATTCATATACGGTGATGGGCGTGGTCTCAGTCTTGCCGGCATATGCCCGAAGGGTTTCCGTCAAATCTGACAATACCATGTCATCTTCTGGATCATCGTTGTTGTCATTTGCTTCTGGTATGATGTGTCTGAACAATTTGTAATTGTCTTTGAAGTGACCGCTTCCCTGACCAACTTGATGTTTGTCTCAAATTCCCAGCGGGGGTGTCATCACGTTCCAAAACAATCCAAGAAATGTTTAACCATGTGCTGTGAAAGTCCATAAGATCCCTGCAAGCACTGGCTGGATGTGTGTGATTGTGTTGGAACTGGACAGCCACCTTGATTAGTTTGAGAGTTTTACTGTGGTGACTATTGTCAAGAAGCAAAATGACCCGACTTCCATGTGACCTCATCTGTCGATCGAAACACAGTAGCTCTGCTGTCATCCATCATTATAAGTGATTAGGGACTGTGATAGACACCAAACTCTCGTTCTCTGACAATACTGACAGAATCTCTGGTCTCCACTGCCTCCGTAAATTCAGAAATATTAATGTTGACCCTATTATTCTATCATTGTTCCACAACAGCTGTGTTGAGTTTTAAGATTGGCTGTACAAAGCTGATTTGGTGCCCTATCACTTCAGAACAGAAACATCTTAAGATAATCGGCAAAATTAGCAGCAAACATCCGTGTCATCATTTGGAAATTTGGGGAATATCTACTAAAGGCAAAGCTGAAATGTTTTCAAATGACCCCTCTCACAATTGTTTAACCTTTTGTCACAGGTACCTTCTTCCCCGCTGTAAATCCAACCGTTCAAAGCTCTCCTTTATTCCAAACACTTTACTTTCAAACAGTAACGTTCGCTTTTAATATGTCTGTTCTTCTTCACATACTGTTTCTCATTTTATATTTGTGTAACACATGCTTTTACGTGTACACTTTCTATGATGAAAGGATTATGATTTTAGAAATATCCTGACCTCGGAATATGTGCGTGGCTGAGAGTATCATACTTTGCTTGTTCTTATATATGGTGGGCTTGTGTACACAGAAATGTGAAAGAATAAAGAATTATCACATGTTATCTTCTCTTATGGATACTGTTCTGCATATTCACACGTTTCTCTCAACTATGAAAACAACTAATCGATAACCAAATCTGAAACCACAGATGTACGAGGATAAAAAGAAATGTTTATGGCTAATGGCAGTGTTTCAGTATAGACAGACAGTACATTTTGTATGATATAAAAATGAACGTCCTGCAGACCACAGTATTTGCTTACTCGTTCAAGTGACCAAATGCTTACCGAGGACATTATGATACAGACGTCAGTACTGTAACACCCTACCGCCATACAGATGTCAGTACTGTAATACTCTACTGCTATACTGACGTCAGTACTGCAATACCCTACTGCCATACAAACGTCAGTACTGCAATACCCTACTGCCATACAGATGTCAGTACTGCAATACCCTACTGCCATACAGATGTCAGTGCTGTAATACTCTACTGCCATACAGATGTCAGTACTGTAATACTCTACTGCCATACAGATGTCAGTACTGCAATACCCTACTGCCATAAAGACGTGAGTACTGCAATACGCTACTGCCATACAGACGTCAGTACGGCAATACCCTACTGCCATACTGACGTCAGTACTGTAATACCCTACTACCATACAGATGTCAGTACTGTAATACCCTACTGCCATACAGACGTCAGTACTGCAATACCCTACTGCCATACAGATGTCAGTACTGCAATACCCTACTGCCATACAGATGTCAGTGCTGTAATACTCTACTGCCATACAGATGTCAGTACTGTAATACTCTACTGCCATACAGATGTCAGTACTGCAATACCCTACTGCCATAAAGACGTGAGTACTGCAATACGCTACTGCCATACAGACGTCAGTACGGCAATACCCTACTGCCATACTGACGTCAGTACTGTAATACCCTACTGCCATACAGATGTCAGTACTGTAATACCCTACAGCCATAATGACGTCAGTACTGCAATACCCTACTGCCATAAAGACGTGAGTACTGCAATACGCTACTGCCATACATATGTCAGTACTGTAATACCCTACTGAAATACAGACGTCAGTACTGCAATACCCTACTGCCATACAGATGTCAGTACTGTCATGGTCTACTGCCATACAGATGTCGGCAACTGTTCGGTAACTGGTATTTGTTCAGCTTGTTATCGATACCATCAACATCTGCTTGCATCTTCTGAAACTAATCAATATATGGGAAATAGCATTATGGCTTCTCCCAACCAAATGAGGAACAGAAGACAAGAATGTAGAGAGGAGCCATATGAGACTCCGTGTCATGTGTCATTAGTTACACAGAGAGACAAATGTATCACAAAATCAGTCGGCTGCAATATCTTCAGATTGCTGTGAACACCCTTGTCAAACTTCACAGCAGTTGATGTTTATATATCATCGATATATCTGAACGAATGATCTAACTTTAATTAAGAAATGGCTATATTTCATTAAATTTCATTTCGACGTGCTGGCTTGTGTCCCCAGAATAGAGAACAATATGGTGGACATGGCGACGATGATAATCAAGTAGATTCTGAACATGAGTGCATCAACGGTACGTGCAATGTCCTTCCAGGTGAGCTCAGCACGAACCTTGGCCGAGGGTTCTCTCACTGTGGGTTCCTCATCCGAATCAGCCTCCTTCCTCGTGGCCGGTCGAACCTTTATGTTTCTTAACCTCCTTTCGTCGCTGACGGCGGTTGAAGTTGACTTCCTTTGACAACCCCGAACACAGACCAGGGGCATAATGATCGTATTGGTCACGTGATCCAGCCATGGTGGTACTTCATCCTCCCGGAAGTTCAAGTCAAGGACGAAGATGGTCAGTAGGACAGACATGCCGCTCAGACACATGATCACAGACAGGTAGACAGCTGAAACAAAATCACAGGTTCACAGACAGGTAGACAAGTGGAACAACAACATGATCACAGACAAGTAGACGACTGAAACACAATCACAGGTTCACAGACAGATAAACAGCTGGAACGCAATCACAGGTTCACAGACAGGTATACAGGCGGAACACAATCACCTGGTCACAGACAAGTAGACAGCTGAAACACAACCACATGATCAAAGGCAGGTAGGCAGCTGACTACTACTACTACTACTACTACTACTACTACTACTACTACTACTACTACTACTACTACTACTACTACTACTACTACTAAACCTTGAAGATCTTCAGTAACCCATGCTTGTCATAAGAGATGACCGGGTGTTTAGACTCACTCACTTGGTTGAAACATGTCATCGTATCGCAATCACGTAGTCCGATTACAGGATTGTCTGGTCCAGACTCGATTATTTACAAACCGCCGCCATAGAGCTGAAATATTACTGGGCGTAGCGTAAAACTATATTCACTCAGTGACGGTACTAACGCCATTACGTCCAGTACAACTATTTCTTCAGCTATTATATACATTCACATACACTACACCAAGTGTTGATCACTGGAGTGTCTGGTCCAGACTCGATTACTTACAAACCGCCGCCATAGAGCTGAAATATTACTGGGCGTAGCGTAAAACTATATTCACTCAGTGACGGTACTAACGCCATTACGTCCAGTACAACTATTTCTACTGTTATTATATACATTCACATACACTACACCAAGTGTTGATCACTGGAGTGTCTGGTCCAGACTCGATTACTTACAAACCGCCGCCATAGAGCTGAAATATTACTGGGCGTAGCGTAAAACTATATTCACTCAGTGACGGTACTAACGCCATTACGTCCAGTACAACTATTTCTTCAGCTATTATATACATTCACATACACTACACCAAGTGTTGATCACTGGAGTGTCTGGTCCAGACTCGATTACTTACAAACCGCCGCCATAGAGCTGAAATATTACTGAGCGTAGCGTAAAACTATATTCACTCAGTGACGGTACTAACGCCATTACGTCCAGTACAACTATTTCTTCAGCTATTATATACATTCACATACACTACACCAAGTGTTGATCACTGGAGTGTCTGGTCCAGACTCGATTACTTACAAACCGCCGCCATAGAGCTGAAATATTACTGGGCGTAGCGTAAAACCATATTCACTCAGTGGCGGTACTAACGCCATTACGTCCAGTACAACTATTTCTTCAGCTATTATATACATTCACATACACTACACCAAGTGTTGATCACTGGAGTGTCTGGTCCAGACTCGATTACTTACAAACCGCCGCCATAGAGCTGAAATATTACTGTGCGTAGCGTAAAACCATATTCACTCAGTGACGGTACTAACGCCATTACGTCCAGTACAACTATTTCTTCAGCTATTATATATATTCACATACACTACACCAAGTGTTGATCACTGGAGTGTCTGGTCCAGACTCGATTACTTACAAACCGCCGCCATAGAGCTGAAATATTACTGGGCGTAGCGTAAAACTATATTCACTCAGTGACGGTACTAACGCCATTACGTCCAGTACAACTATTTCTTCAGCTATTATATACATTCACATACACTACACCAAGTGTTGATCACTGGAGTGTCTGGTCCAGACTCGATTACTTACAAACCGCCGCCATAGAGCTGAAATATTACTGGGCGTAGCGTAAAACTATATTCACTCAGTGACGGTACTAACGCCATTACGTCCAGTACAACTATTTCTACTGTTATTATATACATTCACATTCACTACACCAACCAGTGTCTTACCCATGTAGGAGGTGTCGCGGGAGGTGGTAGGCATGCGGTCAGCTATGAGGGTCAGGAAGACAGCAAAGGAGAGAAGCACGGTGAGAGAGTAGCCCATCTTCTCCCCGCTGTCCGGGGGTAGGACGAACACCAGGGCCGACAAGATGGACAGAACCACCACGGGCAGGATGATGTTGACGCCATAGTAGTCCGGCTTCCGCTGTAACTTGAAGACGAAGGACACTGCTGCGTATGTTTCCGAGTCAACATCGTGCGTCCTTTCCTCTCTTTCGCTGAATGCACCAATCAAGTCCCACTCGCCATTCCTCTCAAAGTCGGTTGTGTCAACGCCAGAGCCGAACTTGAACAGGTCGAGTTCACGGAGGTTGTAGCCCCAGCTTTGTACAACTACAGAACATTCCTGAGAGTCGAAGGGGTAGTAGGTGATGTCAATGTCGCAGTGGGTCTTGTAAATTCCGGGTGGATTCCAGTAAATTTCCCCCACGTCATTAACTCTCAGCGGAATGTTGTCGTTAGCGATGACATCTAAGTCGTCAATGCTGTAATAAAAACACAAAAAATGAATGTAAAAATATGTAGGAAAAACGTATCGTGTGTTTTTTAACAAAGTAAACATATCTAGCACACTTCATCAGTGTCACTCATTGTGTGAACATGAACTTGGAAATGCATCAGTGCATTAAAACTGCGACTTTGGTTGCAGTCATCTAGGTTTGACTGCGTGAACATATAGAACTATATCAGTGAAGATAAAACCCATGTGTCCACATGTTAGATATCCAAATGTCAGGAGGTACGGAGTCGTGAACTTACGCGTTCCTCACCACGAGAGAGGGGCGCCATATTTCCGTCTCATCAGAAAAGAAGAAAGCGATGTTGTTGTACTGTTTCTTGTCCCACTTGAGACGGGTGTCATTCCATACCTGAGCATGTAACACAGATCTTCAACAATCATATCATGCGACACTACACATGAGAAACGCCCAACCTTGAGACTAAACCCAACTTGCCAGCAGTTTCAGCGTTCGTTATCAATTACTTATTGCCTCGTTGGAATTCCGCAATGGAATTGGTCGCTGGTAAAATATGTTTATTAAAGGTCACATGCAACGTAAAACACAACTTTGCAGATTCTGATACCTTTCCGTATACAATTACCGATACAAGTAATCAAAAATGCCAATTCAACCTACAAAGTTGAAAAAACAACAAGATGAAAAAAAGCCCGCGAAATTCGAGTTCAAACGATTCACTAAATTTACCCCAGCGCTGGTGGAAAAAGTGTTTTCAACAGCTATGCTCCATAACGCATGCGCAGTGTGTGGGTTCGCTGAGCATGAAACAGTATGCCTGCCCCTTATTATGAGGTTGTGAGCAGTAGTCTAATCTTGGTTGTGTACACAAGTAAATAATCTATTCGTTACATACAACAGCATACCGATTGTGACATGCAGACTCTGTCAGGGAAAAAACTCAATGTCTGTTTTGGACACCTATATGCCTGCCTGACTGTCTGCAATATGCGATGCACAACGTCAGGCACTGACCATTTGCAATTTGAACTTAACACCTGTCGGGCTTATAAAGCCATAAGTTCTCTGTTGACCAATCCAGTTCATGAAAATTCTGTCGCTGATTTTTCATGATATTAATATGTTTACACCACAAACAAAGAGCGTATCGGCAAATGAACCAATTTCCAATGACAGGGCGTGGTTACAGTCCTAGAGCGATGACAATCCTTACTCCCACATGAGATCCCATACTGTGATGTATCCCGTCACCCGCATGTGATGTCTATAACACTTGTCACTTTGACGTATCCCGTCACCCGTGTGTGATCACTAAGTCTTGTCACTTTGACGCATCCCGTCACCCAGATATGATCTGTATAACACGGTTCTAGGACAATTCCCACCCAGACAGTTCCCATCCGGACAATTGCCACCCGGACAATTGCCACCCGGACAAATGCCACCCACTTAGGGCAATTCCCACTTAGGGCAATTCCCACCTTGGACAATTCCCACTCAGACAATTCCTACCCCAAAATAAAAGTAACATGAAGAACATAGTTCAGTGTCAACATTTATTTATTTTAACATATGTACCATATAACAATATTCCATATAAAACAAACATGAACTATTACCTTCTTCTTGACATACTGATGTTATGTTTGCCACGTTTGCCATGTTTGCCATGATATTGCCACGTTTGCATGTAGCAAACACTCATGTGGTATGGTGGTGGGGATTACAGTGAAAATAACAGGGTGGGAATTGTCCTAGGTGGGAATTGTCCTAGGTGGGAATTGTCCAGGTGGCATTTGTCCGGGTGGGAATTGTCCGGGTGGGAATTGTCCTGCTCCCGTATAACACGTTTCTCTTTGACGTACTCCATCACACGTACTGCGATCACTTTGTCACTCTGACATATATGCTCCAAAACACTTACCACTGTGAAGTATCCTGATACGGAAAAAGTCTGTGTGCGTGTCACCTGAAATATCAAAGATGAATGTATCCAGAACGTTTGTATGACATATACTGATATCATCAAGAGACGGGATCACAACTGGTGGTCAGTGACGCTTGAGTAACTCTGAGTCTGACTACTATAACTGTTCAGTACACCCATATCTCCGTGAAGGTCTATGTTAGAATATATCTTCAGGAGCCCTTGCTTATCGTAGGCGGCGACTAACGGGATCAGGTGGTCAGGCTTGCTGGCTTATTGACATGTGTCATCGTATCGCAATTGCTTAGACCAGTGCTCATGCTGCTGGTCACTGGATCGTCTGGTCCAGACTCGATTATTTACAAATCGTAACCATTTAAATGGAATATTGCTGAGTGCAGCGTTTAACACCAACCGACTCACCCATACTCCAACACCCATAACATGTTTTTAGTAATGCTCCTTATATGCATAAATTCTTCCTTTGAACCAAGTATACAAAGAGGCAGTATGACTTTATTAGCACCGATGTGGCTACACTGCGACACAGCGCTGTCATCAAGCAACACAACTGAAAGGGTTAAATCCGACATCCACACAGACGGACAGCAGTGCGTGATGATGCATTCTTGAAAAGTGGACACAGAAGTTAAAGGGGAGATTGCATTCCACTGCTGAAAGTGTTCATATGGGAGTTGTAAGGTCCCCAGGGAGTTGAGATTGAAAAATAAAAACATGCCGTTGAAATTGACATCCTATGATCGAGGGAAAGCAAAGCACCTTTGAGTAGTTGAGCTGACCTAGCTTCTATTTTCAGCGTGGTATCAAGGATATTGTGGATAAGTACAGATCGGTCGTCGCGGATAAGTAAAGGTCATTTGTCATGGATATGTACAGATCGGTCGTCGCGGATAAGTAAAGGTCATTTGTCATGGATATGTACAGATCGGTCGTCGCGGATAAGTAAAGGTCATTTGTCATCGATATGTACAGATCGGTTGTCATATACAAGAGCAGGTCTGTTGTCGTGGATAAGTACATGTATGTTGGCCTGAATAGGTACAGGCCGGTTGCCCGGAACAAGTACAATAATAGGTACAGGCCGGTTGCCCGGAACGGGTACAATAATAGGTACATGTCGCGATCGGTTTCCCTTGTTCTCGGTTCTCGTGACAAGTACAGGTTTGTTGTTATGGATAAGTGCAAGTCTGTCTCAGACTCTCTGAACACCCGGGGGAGCATTGCGATATTGACAACGACGTCACTGAACCTAATGTGCCTCAGGAAGAAGCCTGGTACACCAGTGGAACCAAGGCACTCCTTTACCATTGGCAAATATGTGGGGACCTTATTTTTTGTTTCAAAACTCTCTGTTGAAGTTTTACAAGATATAACTTCCATTATATTATATTGAAGATGTAATTGAACCATCTTTCGAAAAACGGCAAAAACCCCCCACTATATATTTGATGTTGTATGTGCTGTATGCACTCTCAAATCCCTTTGAATAACATTAGTGCACAGAGCAAAAAATTAAATTCAAGCTCTTTACAAAGTTGGTAAAACGATCGTGTTCACAGTCATGGTAATGTGCAAATCGTGTTGAGTATGAGAGACATGGTGGAACATATACAGAAATATACATTTCTGTCAAAAGAGTGAATGTTTTATATAGGTGTGGGGGACTGAGTACACGTCAGTATCTGGAGTACACGTTGGCATTGCTTCTGTAGGTGCAATATTGATCATCATGCAACATTTCAGTTGTGACAGGGGTCTTTAAATAATGAAGTCTGGACAACAGGGAACAACTTCACAACGATCCTTGGGCTTCTGTATATGTTGAATGTGACTGGTGCTAATACGAATGCTAATACAATCCCAGTCGTCCACTGTTGCAGCACCAGAACGAGTAGAAATATCTGACAGCGGGGACATACACCATTCTTTCTGGGTTGTGAGGAAGATCCAAGTCACCTCTCAATACACGTGCTAATATATATCCCCATTAGTGATCCCTGTCTTAAAGATCACATATACTCTAGGGGGTGCAAATGGATAAATCACTCAATGACATCGTTATATATGATACCCCGTCATTACAACTGCTCACTTCGATCTTTAATTACCTTAAATCCACCTTTTTGCCAACAGTGCACAGTTCTCAGCAGCAAACGAAATTTCAACCAATCAGAGCTGCGTGTCTCCATGACGTAATAGTAGGTATAGATATGAGGGTCTATCCAGATTTCATCTACATTTCATGGGGTAAACTATTTCGTTTACAGGTTTTTACAAAGCTGTTGTGAAAAATGAAAGCTATATGTTCTCACAATCTACTATCACTTAGTTTTGCATACTGCTTTGCCTAGTTTCCGAGTTACAACCCTTGTTTTCATAGACGACTCTGTCAAAATCACATCGGGTCACTAGTTGTAATCCGTGTTAGGTGGTATAAACCTACACATTAATTGTCATCATTCACTTGATGCTCAGTTAATGAATTTATAACGGGCATAATTAATGGTAACATCACTTAGATTAAGCAACAGAGGTCCCCGTTTTTGGTGTTTGGATCGATCAGAGGATTATCCAATGACATGCTGATTGATTAATTCCTTCTATGCGGATTTAAATGCGGATTTGTCAAAAGGTAGTGTTTATGTATGTACATTTACTAATCTCTGCTGAATACACCCTGTCGTGTCTGTGTAAAAACAACACCCTTCTTTCAAAGGAAAAACCGCCAATACATTGATTGATTGGTCATTATTGGCTAACTAAATAATTCTTTTAAAAGAATGACTCACATTATGCAGTTAGTTGCCAGGTGTGCTATCGGTGTCACCCCGGGAAAGCCACATTTTAAAAATGACATATACCGCGAGAGCCACTTTTACGGTTGATTGCATTTCACCTACTCTGGACCTTAATCCGATTACCATTACCTGTAAAAGAGCGTCCCGTCTTTTTTTTTTAGAGCGTCTCGGTATGGGTGATTTCAAATGAAAATATCCTGTTGGGAGTAAGTAATGAGTTAGAGATCAAACATTTTCTTAATTGACATTGAGAATATCCTGTTAGAAATAAGATATATAAGTGACATTGCGCTCACTAAGTGTCACAATCATGGCAAATGCACAAGTGAGAGGGTGCTTCTTTCACTATACGCAATGCATATGGAGGAGGGTACAGAAAGAAGGCCTGGTTAGTGACTACAAAGAAGATGGGGAAGTCAAGAAGTTGGTGCGACGAGCTGCTGCCTTGCCCCTGGTGCCCTGTGACAAGATAAAAGACGTGTGGCTCCATGCCGTTTCGGAATCTCCTGCCAGTCCTAAGGTCACTGCCTTCAGGGATTACGTAACCACAAGCTGGGTTGAAGGCCAGGGTTTCATTCCAGAAATCTGGAATCACTTTGAAAATCAAGGGCACCGAACGAATAATCATTTGGAAGGATGGCACAACAAAATCAAGAAACTTTTGAAAAAGTCCCATCCGAACATTTTCGAAGCAATCCAGCGGGAACAGTCCCTCACAGAGGTCACCATACTCAGACTTTCACATCAGCCCAAAGAACCTTCACGTCGAAGGAGATATCGTGCAATAGATGCACGTATAGCATCTTTGAAGCAGCAGCTATTAAACCAGAGTCTAAATGAGATAACGTATGCAGACCATGTGGGAGACCTTCTGCATCTGCAATGAAGTGATTTCAGTGAAGTGACTATTACAGTGGCTAAAAGCACACAGCTGATCAAATCATAATTATTTGTTTGTTTATAATTATTTCATTATTATTTCATTATTATTTCAAATGACCCCAAACACTGTAATCTAAATAAAGAAAGAGAATGAGACCACGATATTTGTTGTGTTTATTACTTTAGTTATAAGCACCGTCCGGTTTGTTTTGACAACATATCCCCCGAAAGCCAAATTCTGTAATCACTTGACCGTAACTATTACCGCGAGAGCCACACCAAAATCAGCTACTAATTCTCGAAATGTGACTTTCCCGGGCTGTAACCAATGAGACTATACACCAATGTGAAAAACCTGAAACGATACATCATGTTTTCGTATATTAGACTTTTAAAAGATACATCACTTGGGAAATCTGCAGATGAATTATATATCACTCGTTTTTGTGGATATTGATGGATACATTCCTCGAACAAGGTAATAGCTTACTTATTTAAATACTAGTAAAAAGTTGTTTTGAGTTTTTAACTTGATGAAAGCAAACCATAATCTCATTAATTCAAATGGACTTTAGTCCGTGACTTCACGATTTTTAAAAAATGGCGGCGTCCTGTCTGAGGATGAATGCTATAAAGTTTGTTTTCACCGACTTACAAAATGGAAATTGCTTTTTTGTAGTAAAATATTTATTTTATTGATGGACACTAGGATTTTGCATGACATTGCTTATAACATTACAATTTCAGTCTTGGAAGGGAGGTGGAGGTCAATATTTTTATTACTATTTTTTATTACATGTGTTGGATATTTATATGGCGCACATATCCATGCAACTATTGCTTGCTCAAGGCGCTGGTATTTGTTTCCCTCGATCATTGGATGTCCGTCTCAGCGTCACACCGTATTATTAATCTAAACTCCTTGGGGAGTATACAAGTCTTGCTGCCACTACGCGTACCGAGTTTATTGTGGCTCTGTCGTCCTAATGAGGTACCCAATTCACAGCTGGGTGGACTGGGACACATAGTAACATTACTTTGTCCAGACTTACTACACGTTGCTGTACCCGCAACTACGTGAATGCACGTATGCATGTGGCCACCATCTGGTCATATACCAACGGCTTCATGGGTTCTTTTAAGTGCAGAGAGTTGTGTACTGCACACTAGGGGTTGTGACAACACTGAAAGAGTTTGCACACAAAGTTGACTTCAGGGCTTTTACACCCGGTCACAGGTGGGCTCGATCCAGACACCTCAGCCTCGCTAGATCACTAGCCTGGCGCTTTAGCCAGCTCGCCCACCGCGCCCCACAAAAATAATATAATAATATATAAAATATACTTGCAATACTAATGTCACTTCGACCCCTACCTCCCTTCCGAGGAAGAAAGCGTTATATTCATGCAAAATCCTTCTGGTCAGCAATGTGTAGTAAGTAGTCTTGATTTTATAAACTCGATGAAACTTGAACCCCATTTTCTATCCTGGAAGCGTGGTAGGGGGCGAACCATCCGATTTAGTATATACCATAGACTTCCACAACGCTCGCTTCGCGCACACAAACAACCAATTTAAGTACAAACTACGGGATCCGGTGGAAACTTGTGCATAGTGACACCATCACCCGACCCCAAGGAGCAATTGACGGCAACACAACAATTCGGCATGTCTTTGGTGACGTCGAGAAATCAGCGAAATGACGAGCTTACTGCACATTTTCTGTACAACTGACTGAAAATCGTTCCTTCACTGTAGGGCTCTGGCGACAGAGCTACGTAACCTGTCTGTGGTTTCGTTTGCGGGCGAGAGAGAAAGCAGACGGCTTTTTAGCAACTTTAAAGCGCTTGGTATTAATTTACCACTCGTCTTTTTGTAAATAAATGGTGTTCCGTTTGTGACTAACCAATAAGTCTTTCATGTGCAATGGTGAAAAGAGTACCCAAAATTGAGTTTATTCGTTCTTTAACGACAACACGTGATTAGCTGTCAGTCTGCTATCTCACCAGTTCGTTTATGGTGATGATGTTGAAGACGAGGTTGACGGCTGTCACGGCGTCAGGGCGACTCTTCAGGGAGTAGTTGGTCAGCAGGTCAGACCGCAGTTGTGTCTCGTTGGAAATATCAAAAGCCAGAGTCGCATAGTCTGCAATGATAACAGCAAGCAGGAAATGAATAACAATGATACTGTTAGGAACGCATAGCAATAAAGGTAGAAATGTCATGTATTTCAGATATGCTTCATGATTACGATTCTGCAAGAATACTACAGCTTGTCAGGATTAACAAATCAAGGGTTGAATTCAACTCTGCTACTATTTCAGCACGTGGTGTGACGATTCATCGATATACATCGATGTATCGATCCATGGACCGCCGATACAGTGAATCGAGACGAACATTTACATGGCCCTGTATCCCGATACGATATTTCAATGGACCACGTGACACCTATGATTAACTTTCAGTATTGCCGAATCGCGATATCTGTCAAGAAAAAAACTTACTTTTGTGTGATGACTAAAATCTATGTCTCCTTTCAAAAGTAAACGTTTTCAAGAGCAGTGTGATACAACGCTCGCTTGTTACCAACATCCAGAACGTCCCTGTATAAACTTAATTATCTCCTTACTGAATGACCATAGAAACAAAAACCGCCGGTGGAATTTGACTAAATACTTTCTAATGTTTTTGTTTTGATTTGAAAGTATTTCATAGCTGGTTTTAGAATTAAAGATGTTTGTATCGTGATACGTATCGTATCGGAATCGGTATATCGGGACTTGTATCGCAGCTTCAGTTTACAATGCTGTGGCAACATATCGTCGTGGCTAACATTTCACTATGGTGATCTATCGTATCACAGGTCGTATGCCAATACCAGCATTAATCTTAACACGACATACTTGAACTACTCTTGGTAACATCATACATGCTTTCTCTAAAATTGTCTGTAGACAACACAAGTTGTATTGGTTGTAATAACAGTCTACATAAACGAAAATGTGGAGCCGCCCCTTTTATTATACACTTCATTGTCACTCTTAATGTCGAGAAAATACATGTGTAGACCCTTTATGTAGCATGTAACTGGTAAAATGTTAAATGTTGAGTGTTTCTCTAAGTAAAGAAAGAAAGACAGAACTTCGGATGACACATCTTGTCATTCATGACGAACTGTCCTGAACTGTTGAAGACTGAGATGGAACTTATGAATAATGACTCATTTATCAAGAAGATTTGTTCTTACGTTTCATGTGTGGAATGGTAGGGTACAAAGTACACATTGTTGTATTTTGGGGGAATCGAACTTGCTTCTTTTCTGATATTACAAAGATACAAGTCATTCTGGGGATATCGCGGGAATCCATATTGTGTAAGTTTAACATTTCGTAAATATAAAGAGAGTCCTCTCGTGGAATTGGAGGGTTGTGATAAATATTTTGAGAGAGGAATTGTTGGTACTTTGATTCTGGAATCCAGAACAGGAGAGTCGACTTATCAGCAGGCTTTAGGAATCAAGCCCGCTATTGATAATACTTGTGTCAAAGCAGAGCAGGGTTAAGCCTCAGTTACCAGTTGGATGGCAGACCTATGTGGTTGCTGACGGTGTTTCCTACAATCACAACAATCATTAAAGTATCTGGCATTAAAGACATAAACAGGAGCATGTAGTGTTTTCTTAGGAGCATGCGTGGTTCTTAGTTGATTGAAGAGGAGAGCAATAATGTAAAAAGTCCTACTTGCGGGTTGTAGGATATCAAACTGTCACTGAGTAATACACCAGTCACCATAACGTCAGCACTATCAAAGTTTGTTCATATGAACCCTGCATTGACTTACTGGTGGTGAAACCTGATATAATCCCATTGGTTGAATCATTATTTATACAATTGCACATATATATTGAGAAATTGGACGGATTTGGAGCTTTGCTTCGTGAATGGTATATGTCATAACGTTGGCATTATGCAATAACTAACACATATGCACACGCACACTCACACGCACACTCACACGCACACGCACACGCACACGCCTGGTTGTTAGGTGAGCCCAGACATTCCACGTATCGCTGATCACTCCTTGCAGAAGTCACAAGGACTATGCATTTAAAACATATGCGTCTCTCTTGGGGAATTATTCATTATCCTTGTGTGAGGATGTATACGTTAATATGACGCATATGTACCTGAGCTAAGGGCTGGGTTATCTTTTCGTTAGGCCCTTAACATGTATGTGAGCGAGATGAGGTTCGTTCGAGGTGTGACGCGGGACAGTTGTACTGATTGACTGCAAGTCAAGGTTTCTGGAAGTTTGTTAAACGCGACAATTATGATCGACTTACTACAGTAGATCCATATCTGAGCTCAAGTGTAATCAAAACGGCTTTACACTCGCCAGAGTGATATTGACTCATATCCATTTGTTATGCAAGAACTGATTCTCATGAGAACTTATTCTCTTTCACACCTTCGATTCAGTCATCGAAAACCGATCTGATTACTGATGGCATTGACAGAAATACTACACCCGTCAGACATAAATGGGTCTTTTCCTATTGAGGAGAACGCTGACGCGGGAACACTGGCCATGAATGCGTGTACACAGTTAACATTCCAACACCGCCGCTAGCGCCAACAACGTGCTCTTTGCCTCATGCAGTGAGCGGCATGGTTCGTCAGTGCCTTTGTTTCACTGAAGGAACCGAAACAGTTGTAGTGGGTACTCTCCACGTTAGTCCATGTATGGAAAGTCAACAATGAGATGAATTTTACAGTGTTTCGCATGCGTGCCAAACTATGAATGATAATGTTATTGGAATTCCCTCCCAAACACAAGCGGTTGTATGGTTGGATTGCTACACATGCAGTGCTGCTCCACCGAACACCGCCATGTATGTACTTTAATTAAAGTAAGCTATTGGCATCAGCAGCATTAGAAATAAATACACGCGCTGTATCTGAAATTGATAATGTTAGACGCCATCCTCCTAAACATTTACGTTTTCAAGAAGAAATAGATGGTTATGCTTGTTTTGTGTTGTGTAAATGCCATACTGCGGTATTCTTACGGATTCAAAGAATATAGTGCTAAAGAGATACTGGTGGACATAGGTGACATGGGTTGATGTGTTACTGGAGACTGGTGGACGTGGCTGACATTGGTTGATGTGTTCCTGGAGACTGGTGGACGTGGGTGACATGGGTTGATGTGTTACTGGAGACTGGTGGACGTGGGTGACATGGGTTGATGTGTTACTGGAGACTGGTGGGCGTGGGTGACATGGGTTGATGTGTTACTGGAGACTGGTGGACGTGGGTGACATGGGTTGATGTGTTACTGGAGACTGGTGGACGTGGGTGACATGGGTTGATGTGTTACTGGAGACTGGTGGGCGTGGGTGACATGGGTTGATGTGTTACTGGAGACTGGTGGACGTGGGTGACATGGGTTGATGTGTTACTGGAGACTGGTGGACGTGGGTGACATGGGTTGATGTGTTACTGGAGACTGGTGGACGTGGGTGACATGGGTTGATGTGTTACTGGAGACTGGTGGACGTGGGTGACATGGGTTGATGTGTTACTGGAGACTGGTGGACGTGGGTGACATGGGTTGATGTGTTACTGGAGACTGGTGGACGTGGGTGACATGGGTTGATGTGTTACTGGAGACTGGTGGACGTGGGTGACATGGGTTGATGTGTTACTGGAGACTGGTGGACGTGGGTGACATGGGTTGATGTGTTACTGGAGACTGGTGGACGTGTGTGACATGGGTTGATGTGTTACTGGAGACTGGTGGACGTGTGTGACATGGGTTGATGTGTTACTGGAGACTGGTGGACGTGGGTGACATGGGTTGATGTGTTACTGGAGACTGGTGGACGTGGGTGACATGGGTTGATGTGTTACTGGAGACTGGTGGACGTGGGTGACATGGGTTGATGTGTTACTGGAGACTGGTGGACGTGTGTGACATGGGTTGATGTGTTACTGGAGACTGGTGGACGTGGGTGACATGGGTTGATGTGTTACTGGAGACTGGTGGACGTGGGTGACATGGGTTGATGTGTTACTGGAGACTGGTGGACGTGGGTGACATGGGTTGATGTGTTACTGGAGACTGGTGGGCGTGTGTGACATGGGTTGATGTGTTACTGGAGACTGGTGGACGTGGGTGACATGGGTTGATGTGTTACTGGAGACTGGTGGGCGTGGGTGACATGGGTTGATGTGTTACTGGAGACTGGTGGACGTGGGTGACATGGGTTGATGTGTTACTGCTGGAGACTGGTGGACGTGGGTGACATGGGTTGATGTGTTACTGGAGACTGGTGGACGTGGGTGACATGGGTTGATGTGTTACTGGAGACTGGTGGACGTGGGTGACATGGGTTGATGTGTTACTGGAGACTGGTGGACGTGGGTGACATGGGTTGATGTGTTACTGGAGACTGGTGGGCGTGGGTGACATGGGTTGATGTGTTACTGGAGACTGGTGGACGTGGGTGACATGGGTTGATGTGTTACTGGAGACTGGTGGACGTGGGTGACATGGGTTGATGTGTTACTGGAGACTGGTGGACGTGGGTGACATGGGTTGATGTGTTACTGGAGACTGGTGGACATAGGTGACATGGGTTGATGTGTTACTGGAGACTGGTGGACGTGGGTGACATGGGTTGATGTGTTACTGGAGACTGGTGGACGTGGGTGACATGGGTTGATGTGTTACTGGAGACTGGTGGACGTGGGTGACATGGGTTGATGTGTTACTGGAGACTGGTGGACGTGGGTGACATGGGTTGATGTGTTACTGGAGACTGGTGGACGTGGGTGACATGGGTTGATGTGTTACTGGAGACTGGTGGACGTGGGTGACATGGGTTGATGTGTTACTGGAGACTGGTGGACGTGGGTGACATGGGTTGATGTGTTACTGGAGACTGGTGGACGTGGGTGACATGGGTTGATGTGTTACTGGAGACTGGTGGACGTGGGTGACATGGGTTGATGTGTTACTGGAGACTGGTGGACGTGGGTGACATGGGTTGATGTGTTACTGGAGACTGGTGGACGTGGGTGACATGGGTTGATGTGTTACTGGAGACTGGTGGACGTGGGTGACATGGGTTGATGTGTTACTGGAGACTGGTGGACGTGGGTGACATGGGTTGATGTGTTACTGGAGACTGGTGGACGTGGGTGACATGGGTTGATGTGTTACTGGAGACTGGTGGACGTGGGTGACATGGGTTGATGTGTTACTGGAGACTGGTGGACGTGGGTGACATGGGTTGATGTGTTACTGGAGACTGGTGGACGTGTGTGACATGGGTTGATGTGTTACTGGAGACTGGTGGACGTGTGTGACATGGGTTGATGTGTTACTGGAGACTGGTGGACGTGGGTGACATGGGTTGATGTGTTACTGGAGACTGGTGGACGTGTGTGACATGGGTTGATGTGTTACTGGAGACTGGTGGACGTGGGTGACATGGGTTGATGTGTTACTGGAGACTGGTGGACGTGGGTGACATGGGTTGATGTGTTACTGGAGACTGGTGGACGTGGGTGAAATGGGTTGATGTGTTACTGGAGACTGGTGGACGTGGGTGACATGGGTTGATGTGTTACTGGAGACTGGTGGACGTGGGTGACATGGGTTGATGTGTTACTGGAGACTGGTGGACGTGGGTGACATGGGTTGATGTGTTACTGGAGACTGGTGGACGTGGGTGACATGGGTTGATGTGTTACTGGAGACTGGTGGACGTGGGTGACATGGGTTGATGTTTTACTGGAGACTGGTGGACGTGGGTGACATGGGTTGATGTGTTACTGGAGACTGGTGGACGTGGGTGACATGGGTTGATGTGTTACTGGAGACTGGTGGACGTGGGTGACATGGGTTGATGTTTTACTGGAGACAGGTGGACGTGGGTGACATGGGTTGATGTGTTACTGGAGACTGGTGGACGTGGGTGACATGGGTTGATGTGTAAGTGTTATGTAGCATGTATTTTTAATTGACTTCCTAGATTACTTTACTTTGAGTTCGATTCCAGACACATAGGTGTAGTATATCAAATATGCGATTCTAGAATGGAAATAGCTGAGAAACTATGACAGTGAAAGAAACCTGTCGGTGGTCACTGAAGCAGAATACGTCATTCATAGTTTAATCTGTTTGAGGAACATGAAAGGAACTTTCTAATCGTAATATACCAGCTGATTATGTAAAGTTGACTCAAGTGCTGATCAAACGGCTATTAGCATCAAACAAAACGCCTCGGTAATTATAGCTTAATATTGATAGCATTACAAAAGAGCCTTTCATAAAGCGAATATTCGTTAGAACATCCATATCCATTGTCATTTCGAGTGGTTGCATTTCTATTGATCAAGAGGAGGGTGAATGTCAATAAATCGAAGGTAGTCTGTATGTTTAATGCATTATGTTCAAATAGCGTGACTGCCACAGCCGCAGATCAATGTTGTGAAGGGGAAGATCTGAACAATAATAACACGTTCTAATGGGTAACACGATTATATTCATTCTTGTACCCTTGTGTAGCATGAAGCAAAAGTCATAGATACAAATGGTCATAACTGCACATCACATCTAAAATAGTTTGATGTGATCTGATCTGACAGTGTAAGTCAAGGTACCAACAGTGTGGCCAGATGTTGACCTATGACTAACGTCA
This sequence comes from Haliotis asinina, assembly GCF_037392515.1. Taxonomy (NCBI): domain Eukaryota; kingdom Metazoa; phylum Mollusca; class Gastropoda; order Lepetellida; family Haliotidae; genus Haliotis; species Haliotis asinina. The sequence goes on from NC_090289.1 coordinate 801,492, forward strand.
GACAGTGTAAGTCAAGGTATCAATAGTGTGGCCTGGTGACGACATATGATTAACGTCAGACAGTGTAAGTCAAGTCAAGTCAAGTCAAGTCAAGTCAAGTCAAGTCAAGTCAAGTCAAGTCAAGTCAAGTCAAGTCAAGTCAAGTCAAGTCAAGTCAAGTCAAGTCAAGTCAAGTGAATTTTATTGTATCAAAGGCCATCGGCCCATATACAGGTTTACACAAGTACAATGTTCGAAGAATTGGTGGTAGTCCGGAGAACTTAGTGAGGTAAATGTGACAATCCATTTAACAAGTTATTTCTTAGGTCCATTCCATGTTTTACAAAGACAGATAATCTATATATTACATTGACATCATTTGAGGATAGAATAGAAACAAACCCTATTTTACTCGTCTTTAGATAGGAAGCGTTCTGGTACATATTTAGTTCGTAATTCAGTTTCAGTTCATCATTAGTTTGGACCAGCCAAGTCTATATTTGATATATATATATTTCTTTGGTTGCTATTTGTTAAAACAGATATATATTTTTCAAGCTCTAATAAAGTTTTAGCCGTTTTGTACAGATCATAACGTGAACTGTTTTCTAAGTTAGAGTGCCATCCTTGGTAGAATATATTTATTGCTCCTTTACGAAAATCATTTAGAAATAGGTATAGATCGCCAACAGATTGATTAAACCAAACAAACCCATAACCATGCGAAAATAATAGTGTCCTTACATGCGAAACCCATGTAACCTTACCGATGCTATCTAGATGAATAAGCATGATATAGGATATTTTCGGAAGCCGATGTTCTGGCATATGGATGACACTAAAACAGTATCTTAGACATTTAATTTGCGAATTTATATAAAGTGGGTATCTTCCACATTCTCCATATCATGTTATTTGGAGTTGCTAATCCAACACAAAGAAACTGTTTAAATGCCAGTAGGTGGATTCTTTCTATGCATTCAAATCTTTGGTAACCCCACACTTCGGGTCCATACAATAAATTTGGCTGTATTTGGGTGTCAAATAATATGAAAAATATAACAGGTGTAATAACTCCAAGTTTATGTGAAATCGACATCATATTAAGTAAAGATCGTTTCCCTCGCAGTGCCAAGTCAGTAACGCATTTGTCCATATTTAGTGTTGAATTAAACATTATACCAAGATATCTATAACCATTACTGGTAAACACACATAGGATGATCCATGACCTGACAAATGACCCCAATTTGCATACTTGGGAACGTCCTACAGAACGATCCACTTGAAACAAGAGGGAGACAGGTTGTCTGATAAATATCGAGAAGTTCATATACCCCGTGCGTTTCACGCATGAATTGTTATAGCACACTCGATTTGGGAATTGAATCAACACAATATACTGAGCAAATATGTTTAGGACCACCGATCCATTTCACGAAGCAAATGGCATTTTCCTGGGTCTTTTTTAAAAACAAAATTGTTGAATATCTAAAATGCTTGTCAATGCCCCAATCATCTTTTTGTCTTCGTCTTAACTAAAGGTTAGCGTGGAATATCAGTATTTTATGCCTGAAATTGCAGTCTTATCATTCGAAGGAATATGCGGTGTTGTTTTAATGGGTAAAGTTGACTTTTCGTCTGCTAAATATTAAATAGATAATAACTACATATAGTTAATTGTGTTTCATTTAACTGAATGGTGGTGGCTAAATCAGAGTAGGGGGAAATATTGTTATCCCAAAATTTTGTTCCTATTTCTCTGTACGAGCTGATTTTCGTCCATAATTCCGCTGGTGATCGACCGGGAATACATGTCTTGGAAATTTATATAACCGGTTCCAGAGAAATGATTAGTATTCAAACAATATTTCCAAATTTCTGTCATATTTTTATTATGGTCACCAAAATTGTGTACAGAAAACTGAAAATACCTTTTGACATTGATTAGTCAGTGAGAAATATCTTTGTACACAAATTTGTCGGTTTGGGGATTACTCAGTACCAGACTCAGTAGATTTATCAGTGACTAAAAAAATATAAAATACAGACAACTCACCAAAGATTACTCCTTTTCATGACAAAGTATGGGAACAGTAAAAACCTGATATAGTATGTGTCAATTATTATACAAGACACAACAATGCTGGAAAACTAGGCGGACTTACTGATTTATGCTTTAATTACCACTCTCTGAATCAGTCTCGGTGTCGGAATCACTTGCAAGTCCAAAGTCAATCACTAGTCTGTCAATTTCCCTTTCTACTGCGATTTCACGTTGCCAGTAACCATCTTCAATTGTTTTAACATGTTTACAGCATTCCGACCACTCTTTTGCACCGATTGCAGACATCCTTAAGTTTCATTTATGGCAACTCTTAAGGAACTTTTTGTGAACTGCAAGTTTTGTGAAGCGACATAATTTTTCACATTTGCCCAAATTAACTCAATCGGGTTTAGTTCTGCGTGGTATGGAGGGAGACGTAGTACATCATGACCATGTTGCTTCAACATCGTGTCTACTCTGTAGACAGGGCCCGATTTGTTGGATTTTGCAAGAAACAATAGTTCGGCTTTAAGCATTTTCTCATCAAATGAGATATCGTGTCTTTGTAGCCACGTTTTTGGGTCATCTTTTCTGTTGGCGGTTGTCGGACATTTGTCTACTTGCTTGCAATGATATGGTGCATTATCCATAACGATGACAGAGTGCAGTGGAAGGTTTGGGATCAACTTTTCCTGGAGCCATTTGGAAAAATTATCAAAGTTCATCTCGTCATGATAGTCTGCTGATTTGAGTTTGGAATAAAAAACAAGCAAAGCATTTGGAACAAAACCGTTTTCACCCCCTGCATGAACCACAATAAGCCGAGGTCCGGTGCCAGACGGATGTTGAGCCCCATTTATTACGACTTCACCCTCAAGTTGCCAACACTTTGGGACAACAACTTTGAGACAACCATCGATAAAGATGAGTGTTCGATTTTCTTTTCTATATTCTTTATTGCACGCAAGTATTGCAAACGCTTGGAAACAATGTCTTTACGTTCCATTAAAAGTTTACGGTTTGACTGCTTTTTTCGCCACCTAAACCCCATGACTTTGAGATTTTTTCGAAAACTTTCCATAGAACCCTTGTAGTTCAACTGGCACTTTGCCATCGTATCCAGAGTGGGTAGTTGTTTTTTCACGCCACATAAACTTTGTACAAATTGACGGACTGCACACCGGTCGAAATCATCAAGTTAGTAACTGCAAGTTTTCGGTTTGCGCAACGTGGTGGGACTGATAAAAGTAGGTCCACCCGCACTACGACCACCTTCTGCCTTAATGCGCTTTAAAGTTACCACTGAGAGTCCAGGAGCAAGGCTACTTTGTAAAAGAGAATCTGCTTTGGTTGCACAATTTTTGTCCATATATTTGATAACATTGTATGCTATCTCCCTTGCCTGAGAATGAACTATTTGCCCATGCTTTCCTAACTTGGACATTTTTCACTACAACTGAAATCTGTTTAACAGTATTGAGACAGGTGTAAAACAGTAGCGAGACTGGTGTTACACAGTAGCGAAACAGGTGTTAATCAGTAGCGGTGTTGATTTCATGTCACGGTTAGCATGAATTTGCACGTGCATAATCGTCAAGCTACCTGTAGCAGCCAAGTGTACTCGCCCAATTCGTTGTACCGCCTCTCTTGTCACAAGTGCGCAGATCATCTAATATGTGTCTAGCAGTCACTACATTAATTCGTTGTCCATTTAAGTACCATCTCTCTTTAAAAGTCAAAGGGCCTCCCTTTCTGAAAACAATACTTTCCCTCTTATCTAAATTTACAGATAAATTCCATTCTTTAGTGTATTTATCTAATACATTCAACTGATTTTGTAGGCCAATAACTGTATCAGAAAGTAAAATAAAATCATCAACAAAAAGGAGCATAAGGATTTCTAGGATGTCGGGATACATCTGTACACCATGCATACCGTTGCATGAAATTTCATGATATAATTCGCTACTGAACAACGAGAATAGAAGAGGACTCAATATGCATCCCTGACGTAAGCCGGACGGGCAATCGAAAACGTCAGTAATGCCAAGGTCACAACGTACACATGATTTAATATTTGAATACATTGATTTTAATATATTAAGCATTTTCCTTTGTAGCCCAGCCCTTTTCAAACAATACCATAGTTTATAACGATCGACTGTATCAAATGTTTTTTTAAAATCAATAAAAGCAACATATAATTTGTTTTTACGACGTGATTAACATTTTTGGACTACTGCATATAGCGTAAAAATGTAATCTACGGTTGAAAATTTATTTCTGAAACCAGCTTGAACTTCCGGTATCTTATCTCTCATATTGGGCAAGTTAGTAAGTCTATTATTTAGAACAGCAGTAAAAACTTTCCCAAGGGCACTCATTAATGAGATCCCCCTATAGTTGTCAGGGTCTCTCGGATCGCATTTTTTTATGTAAAGGTACTATTTCTGAACATGACCAACTCCTTGGAAATATATGATTATCAAAGAGTTTGTTGAAACATTTATAGAGAAATGGCATTATATCAAATTGGGAACATTTAAGCATCTCTATCAGCACTTGATCGGGGCCGGCAGATTTTCCGCTTTTTAACTTGTTTATAGATGATGTAATTTCATGTTCAGTTATTTTAGAATTTAGAATAAATGCATCAATATCTGTGAACTGATCTGAAAAGATTTCATTTTCATCATCTATGTGAGGCGAAAAAACGTTGTTATTTGCAAAAACATCTTTAAAGTGGTAAAGGCATTCTGCTTTCGTTATATAATTCTTCTGTTTGGTTTTGTTTTGTAAAAATCTTATTTGTTTTCAAAAACTAGAATGACTATTAATGCTTCTATGCAACCTGTGTACTAATTTCCTACTTGAGATAGATTTATATTTTCTACAACAAAGTTTATAATGATTTCTTTGTTTACAATATGCTTTTCTGTTTGCCACAGTGTTTTGTGATCTAAGTCTCCTAAGAGTAGTACGTGTTTCCCGTTTCGCTTGTCTACATTCTAGATTTAATGTTTTTTGACTAACAGTTGTAATCTATGTCGGCTTGGCTTTTTCATGAAGCTAGCAGAGTCTAATACGATGACTACAAAGTGACTAATAGCATTTTCAATATCATTGTCAATTTCGTTTAGGAGTATTTCTTTGTTTTCCGCAATCCTATATCTCAGATTTTCAAGAAACATATTAGAGTAATATAATACTATTTTCTCTGATGCCGTTGGATCCTGGATTGACTCATTATTACACCTATTACCCATATTTGGAAATTTACACATCAATTCTAGTGGAAAGTGATCAGAATCAGATCGATCGCCGATACTGAACATATCGACGAACTGAAAAAAATCAGGTGAGCTTAAAAAATAATTATACAATAAGTAAATTCCCCATTTGTGTCACCATAGACACGCCCATTTACGATGTAAAGTTTAAGAGCATAGCACAAATTCAACAGCATTTTACCAAAAGTATTAACAACTCTATCCTGTGATGTGCGATCCTCAACAGGGTCACCCTCCTCGTCAGGGAAACGGGTAGTGCGCCTGAGGGTACCGCCATGATTGGTTATATCAGGGTTATTTCTCTCACCTGTTCTCGCGTTAATATCACCACAGATTAAATTATATGAGTTTGAAAACATGTCATTATTATCTACCAAACACTGTTCTACTTTTACAATATTACACTTGGTGGCTGCATGGTTATATTATGGTGAACCCGGTGGAAGGATAGAGGTACATAACAATTTTAAATTTTTGTCAATTTTAAATAAGTCTTTACATATGGAGAGACCAATTATATTGTCTCCATCTGATCGTATAACATCGTAGAAACTACTCAGTGTTTGACGTACACACAGACAAATGCCACCTGACTTTACTGCAGGACAGTAGAATACATCATTTCCATGTAGCCAGGTGTTCCCTGCAATGTCTACGACAAATGTCTCAACGAGGCATATAATGTCAAATTTACTAATATAAAATAAAAAGTCAACATCGTTTATTTTGCTAAAGAGACCGTCAACATTCCAACTTAAGAAGGACACCGTGCCTCTGTCAATAACACTGTGGACGTGATTTTCACCGGTGCTCACATCAGAAGTTCCTTGTGGGAAAGGATCCGGGCCATAGTCATTGTCCTATTTCACAGGGCGCGACTTACTTTTATTTCTGCCCGGCACTCGGTCTCCTGTATTTGGTGTAGTTCCATGTTGATCGACCGACCTACGCGGCATCGTAACAAGCTTGCCATTCTGGAAGAAACCGAATTTTCCCGTTCGTTTCAGGGCTTGCAGTTGTTGGCGTTGACGCGTAGTTAGATCACTTCCAGTCCCAAGTCCATTTGATTTAAATGTTTCTCTGGCTTTCAGTGTACGTACCTTGTCGTCGGAGAGTACCAGTTTAGCAATTATTGGACGTGGTCTATCACTACCAGGCTTCTTCATACCGAGACGGTGGGCACGCACAACATCAGACGGTTGCCACGTTTTGAATGTTGCGTTATCGTTAAGTAAATTGATAATTTTTTCTTTACAAGAAATAGATTTGTCCCCTTCATCTTCATCGATACCGTAGATAATAATATTATCTCGTCGCCTAAACGATTCGAGTTTATCGAGTTCTTCGTCAATTTGTGAGAGTCTGTCATTGATGCAATCCACTTTCTCATCAACCGCATTGACGTCGGATTGTATTATATGATTCTCAGCTTCAATTTTGTTGAGGCCTGATTTCAGTTCCGACACTGATTTTTCTAGGCTTTGACATTTAGTTCCGATGTTTCTTGAATGTTGTTGAGATCTTGTAAGGTTACAGGCCCGGGGTTTGTCTCGCTTGCACACATTTGTATAAGGGTCATAACCTCCCTGGGCAACGGGTGCGTCTCACCTGGATCACATCCATTTCGTATATGGGTCAACATCATGCAGTGTGTGATTGACGTGACGTCACCAAAGGTGTGAGATACCTTGTTTAAATCGTCAATAATAATAATATGCTGATCAAAAGCTAAGTCCGCAAGGTAGGTTGCAAATATCCTGTGGTATTTCACACATACTGTTCCCAGGCCCTTGATTAGACTGCATACAATAGCCACAGCGAGCATACGATATGCGAAGCTCATACCTGGTGTCCATCTTGTCTCACCTGAGTAGCAATCAACTCTGTCAATGTTTTTGTGTCCACGGGGAGAGATGAAACACCCGATTCTTGCTCGCCAAACATCTAGTGGTATACCCATAGTGATCTAAATGCAGATTTATGTCGAAAGTGGCATTGATGAGCCTTCTTGATGACGAAATTTACAATTTTGTAGGAGCGCTGAAATATGCGACTTTCCACCGGTAGTGACCTTGACCTTCAAGATGCCAATAGAGTGGCCTGGTGTCGACATATGATTAATGTCAAACAGTGTAAGTCAAGGTGTCAACAGTGTGACCTGGTGTCGACATATGATTAACGTCAAACAGTGTAAGTCAAGATGTCAACAGTGTGGCCAGGTGTCGACCTATGGATAACGTCAGACAGTGTAAGTCAAGGTGCCATCACGCGTTTTAGACTTCAACTCAACTCCTATCGCTCTGTCACTCTCAGACGCGTCCACAGGCTTGATGTCATACGAGTGCTGTTTTCTAATAAACATGGTTAAACCTCCCGCTCCTTTTGAAGTAGCTGCGCATTGTGAACTTTTGTAAACAACATCAAAGTTAGGGTCGATATCCGTTAGTTGCCGAGAGTTAACTTCATCCAGCCATGTTTCACAAACGAACATGACATCCACGTACGAGGGGATGTCAATAAGTTTTGAGCCTTGAGCATTTTTCATACCCAGGTGTCACAGTCTATGGTACGACATTGAACCTTGGGGTGTAGCTGATGTGATATATAAGTTTTGGTATCCTACTCTCAGAAGTTATTGAACAGCTCACATTGACAGAAAGAGACCCCCTCACGGCAGTGAAAAGGAATAAAATTGAGTATAGAGCAGTAATTAAGTTTTTAGTTCTTGAAGGAAACTCGGCGAAGAACACTGAAGAAAGGCTTTCAGCAGTTTATGGGAAGTCTTCCCCTTCATCTGCTACCATCAAACGATGGGTCAATGAATTTAAGCATGGTAGAGAGAGTCTTGAAGATGACCCCCGTCCAGGTCGCCCAACAACAAGCACTAGTCAGGAAAACATTGACAGAGTGCATAGACTTGTGCTGGAAAATCATCGAATCACACTCCACGAGTTCGAGTAGACCACAGGCATTTCACACGGTTCCATCGAGACAATTCTTCAAGAACATCTCGTCATGTCTAAGGTGTGCGCAAGATGGGTGCCAAGAATGCTTATAGATGAAATAAAGCAAACAAGGGTCACCATAAGCAACTCCATGCTAACCAGGTACAACAAGAATCCAGAAGATTTTCACTTTAGGCTAGTAACCTGTGATGAAACCTGGATCCACCACTATGATCCTGAGAGCAAACAAGAATCCATGGAATGGAAACATGTCACTTCTCCCAGGACCAAAACGTTCAAAGCCCCCAGATCAGTGCAGAAGGTAATGGCGACAGTCTTCTGGGATAGCAAAGGCGTCATCCACATAGATTACTTACCAAAAGGAAGAACAATGAATGGGGAATATTACGCTAACTTGTTGAGGCGACAGTCAATCAAGAAGAAGCGCCGGGGCAAGATCAGACGTTGTATTCTTCTACATCAAGACAATGCTCCAGTACACACCTCTCGCGTTGCAGCCGCTGCTGTCCAGGAATGCGGGTACGAAATCTTGCTGCATCCAACCTACTCTCCAGACCTGGCACCAAGTGATTACCACCTGTTCTCAAATCTCAAGAAATACTTGCATGGTCATAGATTTCAGGATGATAATGAGCATATTGCTGCTACTGAGGCTTGGTTTGAGGACCAAAATGGAGCCTTCTACAGATATGGCATCAGCGCCTGGCAGAAAAGATGGAACAAGTGTCTCACAAGGGGATTATGTTGAAAAATAAATGTGGTTCATACCAATATTTTGTGTTTTTCTATGCAAGGCTCAAAACTTATTGACATCCCCTCGTATGTTAGTCTAGTCTTCAGGTCAGATATGCTGTCAGATATGGTAAGACCACGAATATTCCATGTTGCAAGGCTACTTATCAGCATAGTTAGGAGTATGACATATACGTCGATGGCAAGGTTCCAGCACTTCATTCTTCGTTGTTGTCTGATCTCGTGTAGTTACCATCTTGTGCGTACCAATACTTTCGCGGAACCCATTCACGGCAGTTTACATTTTCTGGCCAAATTTCATCGTCATCAAGAATGAGTTTTGCACATTGTAACGGGACATTTATCACTAATGTATATCAACAGTGTGACCTGGTGTCGACGTATGATTAACGTCAGACAGTGTAAGTCAAGGTATGAATAGTGTGGCCTGGTGTCGACCTATGTTTAACGTCAGACAGTGTAAGTCAAGGTATGAATGGTGTTGCCGGAAGTACCCACATCAACGATTAACAAATATAACAAATGATTAACAATTATCACTACATTAATTATTCAGACATATCACTAGATGAATTATTAACAATAGCACTAGATCAAGGATTAACTGTGACAATAGATCAGTTACTGACAATGGCACTGGATCAAGGATTAATAATGGCACTAAACCAGTCATTAACAAGTACACTGGATCAGTAAGTAACAACGGCACTGGATCAAGGATTAACAGTAGCACTAGAGCAATGATTGACAATTTCAAGGGATGAAAGATTAACTGGGTTAAGGATTAACAATGGCACTAGATCAAGCATTAACAATGACACTGGATCAAGGATTAACAACTGTACTAGAAAGACTATTTCTAATGGCACCAGATCAATGATTGACAATGAAGCCCTCCTTCTTCCCGACATATAACATGAGCTGCTTTGTGTGTGTTCATTACAGCCGGTATTCGAAATCTACTGAGGCAGTCTCATTGTGTGGATTCAAATAAGTCTCGTTTAATTTTGATAAGGATGTTACAGGAATAGAAGCGTGTATGCATTAAGTACGCAAGAAGTCAAGCATATGTGCTCTAACAAGACCACCTCAGATTCATCTCGGTTATATAGAAGTTATCTTATAACAGGACACCCTTAGTGGATCATGCGTATATACAAATTATCCTATGACAGGGCACCCTTATTGGATCATGGTTGTATAGAAGTTACCTCATGACAGTAACACCCTCAGTGGATCTTGGTTATACAGAAGTTTTCTTATGACAGGGACACCCTTACTGGATCTTGGTTATACAGAAGTTATCTTATGACAGGGACACCCTTAGTGGATCTTGGTTATACAGAAGTTACCTCATGACAGTAACACCCTCAGTGGATCATGGTTATACAGAAGTTACCTCATGACAGTAACACCCTCAGTGGATCATGGTTATACAGAAGTTATCTTATGACAGGGACACCCTTAGTGGATCTTGGTTATACAGAAGTTACCTCATGACAGTAACACCCTCAGTGGATCTTGGTTATACAGAAGTTATCTTATGACAGGGACACCCTTAGTGGATCTTGGTTATACAGAAGTTACCTCATGACAGTAACACCCTCAGTGGATCTTGGTTATACAGAAGTTACCTCATGACAGTAACACCCTCAGTGGATCATGGTTATACAGAAGTTACCTTATGACAGTAACACCCTCAGTGCATCATGGTTATACAGAAGTTACCTCATGACAGTAACACCCTCAGTGGATCTTGGTTATACAGAAGTTACCTCATGACAGTAACACCCTCAGTGGATCTTGGTTATACAGAAGTTACCTCATGACAGTAACACCCTCAGTGGATCATGGTTATACAGAAGTTATCTTATGACAGGGACACCCTTAGTGGATCTTGAACGCATAGGTGTTATCTTATGAATGGGCCACCCTTAGTTGATCAAAGGCATGTAAAAGGCATCATGACATATATTTTAACTGTATGTATAACTCTTATAATTTCCTTACATGCTCAGCTGATAAATATGTTTTACACATTCAAAGTTATCCTTCAGAGAAGTCGAATATGACCAATTATTTATTTGAATATCCCTTGTCCATTCTCCCTGCAGGCAAGTTTTACATCTTTGCTGGACAATACATAGAATGCTGAATCCATGCAATCCAAGACCCAATTGAAACAATACAGTTTTTATTTACAAAGCTACATAAGTACGTTAGAATACATACATAATATATACAGAGCTAAAAGATAACAGTGAATTGGTGCATTGTGCATAAACAATAAAGAATAGTGGTGATGATATTGCGCAGAGAGGTGGGTCTTGAGATTTGGTTTAAAAGAGTCCAGAGATTCATAGTGTTTGGGGTTAAAGGGGAGTTCCAAAAGACAGGGGAAATTATAGGAGAAAGTTCTATAACCAAATGTATTAAGATTGCAGTTTGACACAGTCAGAACGTTTCGCTGCTGTTCACGTAACTGAGATAGCACAGACGGTATTCATGTTGGATATCGAACCCAGCCCTCCAACATGACAGGCCACACACTGGACTTAAGTGGGATAGCACAGACGGTATTCGTGTTGGATATCGAACCCAGCCCTCCAACTTGACAGGCCACACACTGGACTTACTCCTTTCACACCATATAATTGTAACACAGGTGAACGCCACGCGTCCGTAACAACAAACATTTAACTACACGTGGAGGTCATGATAATCAAGACAGTGTATATAAACATGCTGAGAAATTCTACACTGGTATGTGTTCGGATGCACTTGCGAGCTGACTAGTAATCAACTGCACCGTGTAAACAGACTGTGATGACACACAATGTGTTCCATACATTCAAGTAGACAGGGAAACATCATTGTTCGGAAATAGGACCGTAACGTGTGGAGCACAACCAAGGTATCACATATGATGTGACCATCATAACCGTTACTCACTGTGTGTCAGAATGACGAGCAGCAGCAGGCGTCTCCCAGCCATTATATCTGAACCCTCTCCCACTGATTCCTACTGAATCACAGTGACAGCACCAACTGGGACTGTAAACACTGCCATTCAATCGACCGTGTCAGTTAACCAATTGCAATGTCTGTTGAGAGCGGAGCTATGGCGACCCCGCTCTTCAATTACATTCATACACTGTGACAGCACACCCTGAACGACTGGTGCCCAACATTTTACTTAAAGTCACATTTCGACACACGTCCAAGAAGATAATTACTGTTGTCAGAGAACATGGGTATATGGTCTCTGCTGATGTCATCCCTGATTAATGTTATGGGTTTGTGGTATTTCACTGTAGAAGTTAAATGAACCAATCCACTGAACAGAGGGATGGGAAAATCATAAAGACATATTGTCAGGTCAGGTATTCATGACCTTGGAAGATCCATGGTTCTCAGTGACTCATGCTTGTAGTTCGAAGCGACTACAACAGGATAAGCTGGTCAGGCCCGCTGACCAGGTAGACACGTGTCATCTTATCGAAATTGCGACATCGATGTCGATGCTTTTGATCACTGGAGTGTTTGGTCCAGACAATTATTTACAGCCGGCCGCCATATAGCTCTGATATTGCTGAACAGCATCCCAAACTAATATTCTCATGAGACAGTCACAGTTGTACAATCGTCTCTGCTTTGAGCAGGTTTCTTATGGATGTGGAAAGATTTTTCTTGCATTTCTACATAACAGTCGTAATTCCAATTTGGTTAACTGGACTGGCTCATCGATCACTGCATTATCAGGTAAATGGTGTGTGCGGTCCTTTCCGCGAACACCTGGTGTCGTTTTTGAATTCCAGCGATCAATTCACGTACCTTTCAAAGCTATGTTTTTATCTACATCAGATGTGAATTGTATCTGAAGCCAAGTCTGAGTGTCCCCGTACACTGACGTTCTATATTGAATGACATAAGGGGGCTGTTTAATCATAAGACCTTGGCTGGTAAGCTATCGATGGGTACAAATGTTTCTTTCATGTTTCATGTGTGTGAAGAATATATACATGGTCAGAATTCACGAAATAGCAGTAAATACAGGAGCCATATGCATGACAGCTGATATTGCATTGGACATTCCTCTTGTCAGGCAGCTTCTTATAGAGGTCGTCATCATTTGTTAACGATCCTAGAATTATGTTTTCGTTATTACACGGTTATGATACGTTACTATTACGTGGCTCCACCATGTTATAAGAAATGTTCACATAATGTTGTGATCAGTTCAAAGTCTGACGTCTTGCAACGTTGTGACACATAGTGAATCTCATCCGAGTGTCTTTTGATATCAAAGATATCAATAAGAGCTGATAAAGTTACAAATATCCGGGGCTTGCGGATGAAATGTATTTACTGTTATCAAGGAGTGTTGATATATACTATCCCCCCCAAAAAATCTATTAATAACCTAGTTTGTTCAAATAATCGTCAAAATATGTAACAAAATTGGTCGTAACATGATGTCACACAACTGTGAACAATCGATTTTACCTGAAAATGCTGAATTTGATGAGATTTTTACAAGGATTAGAAAGGCATCACCTCAACGCAACAGAAATCACCTTCCAGATGAAATTGAGCAGCCAAGAGCATTCACTGTCTGGAAATAAAAATCCAGATTACTTTCAGAAATTGGCATTCGTTTTGAAGGAGTTTCAAGGTCAAATCACTACGTCATATCTTGACTCTGCGACTCGGAACATCGCCATTGAAAGAAAGCATGCTGGAGATTACCAAATTTCTGTTGCCAGCAGCCAGGGTGCCTAGACTTCTGGGGATATCCGTCAAATTGTACGGAACAGGCTGAACATGTCAAAACACTGATTACAGAACAGTCTCGTTTCCTGTTTACTGGGTTCCGTCCTCTTGTGCGATAACCAGTCCCGAATCTGTAGCCAGTGTCATTTAACTGGATGCATAAATATTATTCAGTATGATAAGTCTGTGCACTTGTATGTTCCAAAACTACGCTCCTTCTATTCCTGGCAAACAACGTCAACCTCAAATATTACATCAACCTCATTGTGCGTAACAGAAATATGCTGAATGAGTGCAAAATACACATATCAGGTTCAACCAGTGAGCAATATGCATTGTGAATCTTTTTACGACCTACTCAAATAGGGGCAGTCTTGTGATTCCACAGTTAAGGTATGCTGCCTGAACCTCGACAGGAAGTATATAAAGATGGTGTTATTAAAGTTTAAAACAAAAAAAAAATCATTTGTGAATACCATTTTCTTATGAAACAAGGACTTGGAATTCAGAGTAAACAGAACTGTTTGTGGTATCTATTCTAACTTTCACAGGTAAAATTCGGATCGACTGAAAAGTAGATCTTTGTCTGAATTGGTTAATGAGCCTTATGTTTCGGTATGAGAGATTGGTCTGACAGCCAGGAAACCCGACGTCAGGGTCGTGCTACGTCGTCACCATCTCGCTCAGTGAGTGAGTGAGTTTAATTTTACGCCGCATTCAGCAATATTCCAGCTATATGGCGGCATCATCTTGCTCAGCATCTCCGTTATCTAAAAGTATCCACTTGGCTGTGTAGTGGACTAAAGTGGACTAAAATTCCATGGACCAAAGTCTGTTTGTGCACGAGTTATACATGTTTGAAAATACAGGATTTTCGCAACAGATTTCTCGTGTATGTGTTTTTTGCCGGATAGTATATTTGGTATCAGAAGACACGAACAGGAGCTTCTATTGATCATAAAAATCACTCTTTATTAGTTTTATTCAATGAAAAATATACATCACTGAACACTTTACGGTCTTTTGAGTTGCAGTGTAGCGATGCCATAGCATTGTGATGTCATCAGTTCATGACGTCATAACATTGTTAGGGCAATGAACAAATTTTCTGTCAAAACGATATCTCCAACGAGCTATCGTTTGATCTTTACTGGCAATATCTCCTGTGGAAAACAGTTTTGGAGGATAGCATACAATGACTGACTTCTAGTGAGGTTGATCCAATGATTTATCGACCCTTGACATGAAAGCGAAGCCGGGGTGAATATCATATGTCCAGTGCCGATAAATCCATAGGACCCCACTGCGGGTCAGAAAATCGATAAACTATGACCATTCATAGATCACATGATCTCAATCTAAATATATCTAGGGCGTTTGACCGCAACATCTCGGATTACACCATCTCAATAAAGAACGGGTTGTAGTACCGTTGTTGGGCTGAGGAACATCCTAGATTCCAACCTACACCAGCAGAGTCAGGCAACTAATCTCCAGCATGTGGATGCTGATGTGGTTAGCGGTGGCTGAGTGGGTTAGACAGCTGACTTTGTTTGCTGACGATCAGGTGCTTGACTCTGAGGTTGTGGGTTAGACAGATGACTGTGTGTGCTGGCGGTCAGGTGCCTGACTCTGAGGGTGTGGGTTAGACAGATGACTTTGTTTACTGGCGATCAGGTGCCTGACTCTGAGGGTGTGGGTTTGACAGTTGACTGTTTGCTGGCGATCAGGTGCCTGACTCTGAGGGTGTGGGTTCGAATACTGGAAGGGACGCGACCCAATAAAAGTACTAGAATCTGCACTGAGAACGCGTGATTCCAAATATATCATATGTTGCATTAGATCACTTTCTAAATGGCATTGTGTGTTGACAGATATCCTATATGCTCCCAAACACGACCGAAGTATTTCATTGTGACTGGTGTCAAGTTGTCGCAGATGTACAAGCGGAACCACATTTGATTCCGCCTTTAAAAGATACTATTTTATAACTGGACTATGTTAGAGAGTTGAGATCTTCCAACTCCCTTATATATCAATGTGTTGGTATATTCTTTCGCAATGTCGAATGGTGTTTAAAAACGAAAGTGAATAGTGTTGGTGATGGGATGATTTTCAAACATAAATTTCTCTACTGAAAAGATTTTGAAACAGTTTCCGCAATCTTGTTTGATTTCCCACATAATAATTATATTAGTCTGAAATTTGACTATTAATCCTCCAGTTTACAACATCTGTAGAACGAATCATGCGTTGCATCATCAGTTCAATACTCCAACACAATGCCTTCATGGTGTACTGCCTACATCAGTGTTGTATTGTCACTGGATGAGTTTAGTTTTACGGCCCACTCAGCAATATTACAGCTATATGGCGACGGTCTGTAAATAATCGAGTCTGGATCAGACCATCCAATGACCAACAACACGAGTATCTATCTGCGTAATTGGGAACCGATGACATGTGTCAACCAAGTCATAGAGCCTGACCACCCGATCCCGTTAGTCGCCTCTTACGATTAGCATAGTCACCTTTCATGGCAAGCATGGGTTGCTGAAGGCCTATTCTATCCTGGGACCTTCAGGGGTCTGTATCGTCACTCACTCAAACTGACATGAAAACGTAACATTATGCAAAGACGTGTCACGAGAGCTTTAATACAGTCTGGCTTCAGTTACATGAATAATGTGTCTGTTAGACCGAGTACTGGCCACACTATAAGAGCCAGTTAGCGGGCTTGAAACAAGTGGTGGTTGAAATAAACATGGCTGACAAGTTCGTGTAAACTGATATTCAAATAAGACGTATCAACAAATAACACAACATGTTTGACTCGGTCTGTCTGCAACTCATAAGAAACGTGTGAAAGGATTACGTAATATCATCTCTGGCGTGTCTCCATACTACAGACGTTCATGTCTTGTGGACTGCTGGAGATCTTAAGATGTATCGACATTGATTACTCGTTTTGTCTTCTTCCTGTCTCGTTAATAGCAAGCGTTTAATTCAACACTTATTGCAACAAGGACATCACACAAGCAACCACTGGTATGAGGACAAGCGTTAAACTGGGGCGAACCATATCGCCTGAAGCACAACCAGAGGGACGTTGCAGCTTGGCAGCCAGAGTCAAGACTTCCGCGGTGATCCCAGGACATGTGGCATAGGCTGAAGCGGTACAGGTCGCAAACAGGTCCGTCTGGCTGGAAGTACATGGGACGGGGGAATTTAACAATCAGCTCGTCGGAAGGCATGCCGTCGGCACTTCTGTAGGATTACAACATATCTACATATAACGAATTAGAAAAAGAAATAAAACAAACAAATCTATGTATAAAACTGAACACAAGCGAAATCCAAGTACGGGAAGCGTCCGTAAAATCAGCAGTTGTTCTGACGGTGCAACACAAACACAGCAGTAACACCATTTTGAGTTCAGCCTCCTCATTCTTGTCGTCAGAGAAAGGTGGCCAAACGTGCATTCTGACAAAATACAAGAGCATCGTCATTTCAACTCCCATGTTACAACTAGTAAATAAATACATACATGTATGTGTTCGTTCAGACAATACCTGTGAAGGTCCAGGGGTAGAATAGGCCTTCAGCAACCCATGCTTGCCATAAAAGGCGACTCAGCTTGTCGTAAGAGGCGACTAACGGGATCGGGTGGTCAGGCTCTATGACTTGGTTGACACATGTCATCGGTTCCCAATTGCGCAGATCGATGCTCATGTTGTTGATCACTGGATGGTCTGGTCCAGACTCGATTATTTACAGACCGCCGCCATATAGCTGTAATATTGCTGAGTGCGGCGTAAAACTAAACTCACTAACTCACTCGTTCAGACAAGCACTTAGACAAATATTACATTTCACAAAAAAATTTCATGTCAGTTTGAACTGACTACTCTGCCATAGTTAGATTTTTCACTCTAGCATCCGCGGTAGCAACACTGGAAGTCTTATTCAAACTACATAAACACATGTATGGGAACATGTTTTTTCAACATACGTGTAGCTTCTGATTCGAATACTGTCGGTAATATCTAATATTGTAGGTAATATTTCAGGCACACCATGCCTTAAGGCGATCTTCAAATGACACCTGCCTGTCAACAACCCACGGCAACTGTAGGAACTTATCTAGCCTTATCTAGCCTCATCTAGCCTTGCTCCAAGGCTGTACTGAACGCGGAGACCATGGATGTGTAATTATTCTATCCTTCGATGAGTTAAGTCTGGAGAAGCAGAGAGTACACCAATGTGTTACAGCAGGCTGATATTTTTTGTGCATTTGTTTAGAAATGCGCACTTGCATTGTTATTGTTTACCTTATTGACCAGTGCAGGACGAGGGAATGTCCGACATGAGCCCAGCAATGCCACTAGCACGTTGCAGAGATACTAGCCACAACTTACTCGGTGTTTGGATTACTTTCAACTTCTAGTTAAACAATCGTAAGACTATTTATCTAGCTCATTTGTCAGGGATATTCAGGCTGGTCAAAAATGACCATCTATGCTGACTATGCCCATTACCATTTCCGACCTGAGCAGATTTAGGATTGTAGGCAAACAAATCCTATCTCACATAGTTGTACCGCGTGAATTTTAAACACTCATCCTTTGTACGACACGACTCTTGTTGTTCGAAGGTGGTGTTTCACAATATCCAAACGCTTGAATTCCGATACACCTGCGATGGCTAAGCTGATAACGTGACATTTTCTTTACGCTCTGTGACAAAATGTTTAGGGCCATCGTCCAGATCCCCTTCCGACATCCGACATGTCATTTCCGTATTTCTGCTACAACAGATTCTACTGTAAGCAATTATATCACCGTAATTTATAATTTGATGGGTTATCACAATGTAACTAAGATATACAGAATTGTCTGATCCTATTTCTCAGTCACTGTTACTAAATACATGGCGATTGTCAGTACTCTTTGAATAGCGAACTTCACAGAAGAGCGTCATTTCACATACTTAAACGAATTTCAATGAGCGAAACTGATATGCGAGACGTTTGTACACAACTTTACCTGCACTGAAAGGCAACTGTCGCTACAGAGTTCGTAGGGTCAGGTGTTGTGGGTGGGGTACCCTGTAGGACACAGGAACTCACTGCCGCAGATCGAGATGTGTCCTCCACACATGTCAAGTTTATGTCTGAAATGTCCAATAACATTACACGTTCAAGTCAAGGCGTTACAACATGGCATCCTGAATCTCTAATAATAAGTAGAATAAATATATGCCTGTTGTACGGCAAATGTACATCACAAATGGCATCTTGAAATATAAACAAGAACCCATAGGATCTCTGTTTGTATGATAGGCGAACATTACATCCTGTGGCTTTAATACATGTAATTACTATGGTCACACTACATGTTCTAGGACCTACATACATGTTTTAATAGTTACTGAGGTCACACTACATGTTCTAGGACCTACATACATGTTTTAATAGTTACTGAGGTCACACTACATGTTCTAGGACCTACATACATGTTTTAATGGTTACTGAGGTCACACTACATGTTCTAGGACCTACATACATGTTTTAATGGTTACTGAGGTCACACTACATGTTCTAGGACCTACATACATGTTTTAATGGTTACTGAGGTCACACTACATGTTCTAGGACCTACATACATGTTTTAATTGTTACTGAGGTCACACTACATGTTCTAGGACCTACATACATGTTTTAATAGTTACTGAGGTCACTCTACATGTGCTACGACCTACATACATGTTTTAATTGTTACTGAGGTCAATCTACATGTTCTACGACCTACATACATGTTTTAATAGTTACTGAGGTCACTCTACATGTGCTACGACCTACATACATGTTTTAATGGTTACTGAGGTCACACTACATGTTCTAGGACCTACATACATGTTTTAATAGTTACTGAGGTCACACTACATGTTCTAGGACCTACATACATGTTTTAATAGTTACTGAGGTCACACTACATGTTCTAGGACCTACATACATGTTTTAATAGTTACTGAGGTCACACTACATGTTCTAGGACCTACATACATGTTTTAATAGTTACTGAGGTCACACTACATGTTCTAGGACCTACATACATGTTTTAATAGTTACTGAGGTCACTCTACATGTGCTACGACCTACATACATGTTTTAATTGTTACTGAGGTCAATCTACATGTTCTACGACCTACATACATGTTTTAATTGTTACTGAGGTCACTCTACATGTGCTACGACCTACATACATGTTTTAATTGTTACTGAGGTCACTCTACATGTTCTACGACCTACATACATGTTTTAATTATTACTGAGGTCACTCTACATGTTCTACGACCTACATACATGTTTTAATAGTTACTGAGGTCACTCTGGCATAGTAAATGTTACATACCGTGGTGAATGTTACATACCATGGTGAATGCCACATACCGTGGTGAATGT
Source organism: Haliotis asinina (assembly GCF_037392515.1). Classification (NCBI taxonomy): domain Eukaryota; kingdom Metazoa; phylum Mollusca; class Gastropoda; order Lepetellida; family Haliotidae; genus Haliotis; species Haliotis asinina. The sequence goes on from NC_090289.1 coordinate 821,763, forward strand.
TATATACCGTGGTGAATGTTACATATCGTGGTGAATGTTACATACCGTGGTGAATGTTACATACCGTGGTGAATGCCACATACAGTGGTGAATGTTATATACCGTGGTGAATGTTACATACCGTGGTGAATGCCACACACCGTGGTGAATGTTACATACCGTGGTGAATGTTACATACCGTGGTGAATGTTATATACTGTGGTGAATGCCACATACCGTGGTGAATGTTACATACCGTGGTGAATGTTACATACCGTGGTGAATGTTGCATACCGTGGTGAATGTTACATACCGTGGTGAATGTTATATACCTTGGTGAATGTTACATACCGTGGTGAATGCCACATACCGTGGTGAATGTTACATACCGTGGTGAATGTTACATACCATGGTGAATGTCATATACCGTGGTGAATGCCACATACCGTGGTGAATGTTACATGCCGTGGTGAATGTTACATACAGTGGTGAATGTTACATACCGTGGTGAATGTTACGTACCATGGTGAATGCCACATACCGTGGTGAATGTTACATACCGTGGTGAATGCCACATACCGTGGTGAATGTTACATACCATGGTGAATGCCACATACCGTGGTGAATGTTACATACCGTGGTGAATGTTACATACCGTGGTGAATGCTATATACAGTGGTGAATGTTACATACAATGGTGAATGTTACATACCGTGGTGAATGTTACATACCATGGTGAATGCCACATACCGTGGTGAATGTTATATACCGTGGTGAATGTTACATATCGTGGTGAATGCCACATACCGTGGTGAATGTTACATACCGTGGTGAATGTTACATACAGTGGTGAATGTTACATACCGTGGTGAATGTTACATACCGTGGTGAATGCTATATACAGTGGTGAATGTTACATACAATGGTGAATGTTACATACCGTGGTGAATGTTACATACCATGGTGAATGCCACATACCGTGGTGAATGTTACATACCGTGGTGAATGTTACATACCGTGGTGAATGTTGCATACCGTGGTGAATGTTATATACAGTGGTAAATGTTCGATGCCATGGTGAATGCCACATACCGTGGTGAATGTTACACACCGTGGTGAATGTTACATACTGTGGTGAATGTTACATACCGTGGAGAATGCCACATGCCGTGGAGAATGCCACATACCGTGGTGAATGTTACATACAGTGGTGAATGCCACATACCTTGGTGAATGTTACATACAGTGGTGAATGTTACATACCGTGGTGAATGTTACATACCGTGGTGAATGCCACATACCGTGGAGAATGCCACATACCGTGGTGAATGTTACATACAGTGGTGAATGCCACATACCGTGGTGAATGTTACATACAGTGGTGAATGTTATATACCTTGGTGAATGTTACATACCGTGGTGAATGCCACATACCGTGGTGAATGTTACATACAGTGGTGAATGTTACATACAGTGGTGAATGTTACATGCCGTGGTGAATGTTACATACAGTGGTGAATGCCACATACCGTGGTGAATGTTATATACAGTGGTGAATGTTACATACAGTGGTGAATGTTACATACAGTGGTGAATGTTACATACCGTGGTGAATGTTACATACCGTGGTGAATGTTACATACCGTGGTGAATGTTATATACCGTGGTGAATGCCACATACCGTGGTGAATGTTACATACAGTGGTGAATGTTACATACCGTGGTGAATGCCACATACCGTGGTGAATGTTACATACAGTGGTGAATGTTACATACCGTGGTGAATGCCACATACCGTGGTGAATGTTATATACAGTGGTGAATGCCACATACCGTGGCGAATGCCACATACAGTGGTGAATGTTACATATCGTGGTGAATGCCAGATACCGTGGTGAATGTTATATACCGTGGTGAATGCCACATACCGTGGTGAATGTCCTCCACCATGGTGAACCACATCATACCGTTATACAGTGACGCGGATACCTACTCTGTACATTTTGACAGATGGTGTCAATAGTTTGATGGACTTGTTGTAGACTTGGGTAGAATCGCTGCCACTCGGTGGGAAGACAGATAGTCAGCTTTGCAAAGATACAGTCATACAACGCCTTCAGTTGGGGTGTGTTTCTGCAGTAATATAACATGTACATGTAAAATACATAACGAGCGGCATTTGTTGTCACGTGATATCTAAAACACTTATAGATCTAGGTGGAGACATAAATATGTCTGTGGTGAGACATAAGTCTTTTGAAGCAGCTTGTCTCACAGTGTTCATCCCTCTTTAAAAAAACAAAAAAACAAAAAACAAAACAAAAAAAACAAAACAAAAAACAAAACAAAAAAACCCAAAAACAACAACAACAACAACAACAAAACCAGGCTCGCTGACGTGGTTGTCACATTCCGTCGTATCCTATTTGCGTAGATGGATCCTCATGCTGTTGATCACTGGATTGTCTGTTGTCTGATCCAGATTCGAGTATTTTACAGACCGTCCCAAAATTGTTAGAATACGGCGTTCATTTGAAGTCACTCAGAGTCGTCTCACTGATCTCATCACAGACTACATTCCTACCATAACTCTGACCCCAGAACCAGATGCGCTTTGCTTCATTCGACAAGCCATTAATGTCCTGATTCTACTCAAATCTCGCTTGAAGAGCTATACAGATCGACCCAGCAACATACAGTGGCTGCTATGGCTTACTTAGAACATATAGATATACAAGCACTGTTGGCTTTGGGTGATAATTACTATCACTGACTCTGTTGTTGTATTTCATACTGCCAATATTAGTGTACTGCCACTGAATGTCATATGTAGTATTCTCATAGTTGTGAGATGTAGTTGTATGCCTTATAGCATCTGAGGTCACATGATGTAACTTGTGAACTTGCGTAGTACGTCAGAATAATAAAGCGGGTGATTGGAACTACTCGCATGTCGTGTGTGTCCCTGAGCAGACATGGATCCCAAGAAGATACTACAATGGCGACGAGGATGGGATCCGTCGTAATGCCTCAAGGGAAGGTGATATACACGCGACATGAACTATGTTAGTGATACGAACTCTCACTAATTGGTGGAACTTCTGAAAAGAACTTTGTGTGAGAACTTTTGCACTCATGAAGACGCCATTTATTCTCGTGCATCACAGGTATCTCGCCTGTCAGTGTCACGACTCACAGTATGTCGCAAGTTTTGTCTACAGCTGTCTACACCTTTTCAACAGCATGTGTTCAATGTGAATATTTATCATATTTGTCATCATGAACTGGGTATTGAGAACATTCTCCATATTTTGTTTAGTCGAACTTGTCTTGACTTTCATAAACTTTGACTTTGCCAAACGGTGTAAACAGTGTGTATCCAATATGGCTGAACCTGAACTAGTCGCAGCACCTGTGAACTTTAACGTACATTTACGTCCCCCGCCAGCTCTAAATATGAATTCCACTGATATGAGTAATGAATTTACTGTTTGGATGGAATCTTTTTCTATTTATGAGGTTGCCAGTGGTCTAGAAACACAAGAGGATAAGGTTCGAAGGGCAACATTGTTGCACTGTTTAGGTACTCCATGTCAGAGAATTTTTCTTACATTGCCTGGTCAAAAGGACACTTATGATACTGCTAAAACTGTTTTGAGTGCATACTTCAATCCAAAAAGAAATGTAGTGGCAGAACGTTACAGATTTCGTTCTAGAGCACAAGGGTCAGATGAGAGTATTGATAATTATGTTACTGACTTGAGAGAACTTGCCAAAACTTGTAATTTTGGTGCTTTGCATGATGAAATGATCAGAGATCAGATTGTTGAGAAATGTGCATCGAAACACCTCCGTGAGAAACTTCTGCTGAAGGATGATTTAACTTTGGATTCTGCTCTTAAGGTTGCAAGACTTTATGAGATGGCTATGGAGAATTCTAAAGCTATTGCAGGAATTTCTGTTAACAAAGTTGATGTTAGCTTTACTCAGTCTGGTAATCAGTCTTATAGCCGGTGTTACAGATGTGGTTTTTCAGATCACAAGGCTTCTGAATGTGGTGCTATTAATGCCAATTGTCTGTTCTGTAAAAAGAAGGGTCATCTGGCTAGAGTATGTAAAGCTAGACAGTCAGCTGGTAGTTCAACTCCAGGTAGTAGGTCTAGTTATACATCAAGGTTTCAGTTAGGTAAGTTAGATATTGATAAGCAAGCTCATTCAAAGCAGAAGGCTGTTAAAAAGAAAAAGAAAGGTGGTAAGGTTAAATTTCAGCAACAGAATGATAAGCAGAAATTGAAGGCAGTATTGATTGATGAAACATCTGAATCAGATTCATTTTCAGAAGATGCTGAGTTTGTGTATTACTTTGATTCAGATCTCTGTACTTCTGTGAATGTAAATGGTAGAGATTTGGAGATGTTCTTAGATTCAGGTTCATATAGGAACATAATTTCAGAGGTGACTTATGATAGATATTTCAAACATTTCCCACTTTCTCCTACAGCTAAACATTTTAAAGCTTATGGTCAGAAGCAGCCTATGGTATGTCTTGGTTATTTTGATGTTCTTCTGAAAGTTGGTGATAATCAAGTTGAAGATAAGATTTATGTCATGTCTGGTGATGAGGTATCTTTGCTTGGAAGGAAGTCTAGTCTTGAGTTGTCTTTGCTTCAGATCAATGTAAACAAGGTTAGTTCTTCAACAAATCTAGATCATCTTTTTGATGAATTTTCAGATGTATTTGATGGCTTGGGTCAAATTAAAGATTTTACTCATACAATCAAGGTTAATGAATCAGTCACACCGGTTACACAACCGCTTCGTAGGTTACCCTATTCTATGGTGGAAGCAGTCAGTTCTGAGTTAGATAGAATGATTGATGATGATATCATTGAAGAAGTACATCATGCTACACCTTGGGTTTCAAATATACATTGTGTTCCAAAACCAAATACTTCTGAGATTAGAGTTTGTTGTGATTTACGTGAGGTCAACAAGGCTGTTGTTCGTGAGAGGTTTCCTATTCCTACTGTAGATGATACACTCTATGCTATGAGATCAGCACGCTACTTTGCCAAGCTTGATTGTAAACGGGGATTTTGGCAGATTTTATTGGCAGAAGAATCTAGAGATTTGACAAGTTTTGTTACACACAGAGGTATCTTTAGATTCAAAAGACTCCCTTTTGGTTTGAATTCAGCTTCTGAAGCATATCAAAAGGCTATGAACTATGTTTTCCATGATATTACAGGTTTGGAGAAATATATTGATGACTTGATTTGTTATGCAGATTCTCTTGAAGAACTTGAAAATTTGCTCAGAAAAGTTTTTAAAAGATGTAGGGAGTATAATTTAAAGCTCAACAAGGACAAGTGTAAACTTGGTATGACAGAGATAGAGGTTTTAGGACATGTGGTTTCTTCTGAAGGTGTCAGACCTAATCCAAAGAAGGTGTCGGCTGTTGAATTAGCTAATCCTCCAGAAAATGTTTCTGAGTTACGTTCATTTTTAGGAGTGTGCAATTACTTGATGAAGTTTATTCCTAGTTTTGCAGATCTGTGTGAACCATTACGTCTTCTCACTAGAACTGGAGTAAAATGGAGATGGAATGATGTTTGTCAGTCAGCATTTGTATCTTTGAAGAAGGCTATTAGTAAAGCCACATGTTTAGCTTTCTATGATGTTGATGCTCCAACTATTCTGGTTTGTGATGCTAGTCCAGTTGGTTTGGGTTCAGTTTTACTTCAAGAGCAAGATGATGGTAGTTTTCAACCTATCGCATTTGCTAGTCGTTCTTTGACAGAAACTGAGCGTAGGTATTCACAAATAGAACGAGAAGCATTAGGATGTATCTGGTCTGTGGAACATTTCCGCAAGTATCTTTGGGGAAGGAAGTTTATTTTACAAACAGATCACCGTCCGTTGATTCACATGCTAACTCAAGCGAAAACAGTTCAGTTACCCCCTAGAATTCAAAGATTTGCATGGAAGTTAAATGGATATGATTTCCAAATTAGACACATTGCTGGCAAATCTAATATTGCAGATTTCTTTTCAAGAAAATCATTATCATCCAAGAATTGTGATAATGTGGCTGACTATTATATCAGATCTGTGGTTGACACATGTGTACTAGATATTGATTCAATTACAATAGATGAAATTAGGAATTGTTCATCCAAAGATGGAGAAATTGTGAAAGTATTAAGTGCTATAAACTCGGATGATTGGAGTGATGTGTCGGTGGAATATCTGAAGTTCAAGAATGAACTCTCAACATGTGACTCAATTCTTTTGAGAGGAGAGAGAATAGTGATTCCTCAATCACTAAGGTCGAGAGTTTTGAGTATAGCTCATGAGACACATCAAGGCATAGTACGTACTAAACAATTCCTTCGTACAAGATTCTATTGGCCAAAGATGGATTTTGATGTGGAACAACTTGTTAACAAGTGTGCTACCTGTGTTCTGAATCAACCTTTAAGAAATGACACTCCATTACAACCTGTAGATCCAGCACCAAGACCGTGGTCGAAAGTTGGTATAGACATCGTTGGACCTATTGATTCAGCCTACGTGTTAACGTTGATAGATTACTTTTCTTCGTATCCATTTGCAGTGGTGATTAAAGACATTACATCAAGTGCTATCATTGAAGTTTTGGAAAGAATATTTTCTGAACATGGTTTCCCAGAGAGCATAGTTTCAGATAATGGTCGCCAATTTGTGAGCGTACAGTTTGTGAAATATTTGAGAATGGCAGGGATTAAACATATCCGTTTGTCACCATATTTTCCCAAGAGCAATGGAAAGATCGAACGCTTTCATAGATTCTTGAAGAATGCATTCCGTTCTGCAGCAACTGATGGGAATGACTGGAAACGACAGTTACCCAGAATTCTACAAATGTATAGAGCTACTCCACATCAAGCTACTGGTGAAACTCCAGCTATGTTATTGCTTCATAGGAACATTAAAACTAAATATCCAATGCTGTACTCCTCAAAACCTGATCCATTATTATCAAGAAAACTCTGTTATGCAGAGAAGATGAAGACATATGCAGATGTGAAGAACAGTGTGAAACATCATATGTTTAGTGTTGGTGATCTGGTGTACATTGCTAATTTTGTGCGTGGTAAGTTAACTCCAACGTACAAACCTGTAAAATATGTGATCATCAACAAGAAACAACGTGATACATTCCAGGTTGTGAACTGTGATGCAGGTGTTATCAGTGTAAGAAATGCTAAATTTCTTAGACATGCTCCATGTGAGGATCCAGTGAACTTTGATAATGTTGAGATTCCTGAAGATATGATTCCGAGAAACTTAGTATCAGACAGAACTGAGTCACAAGTACAAGCAACTTCAGTGCCAGAGAACTTTACTGTTCAGCAGGATAACTTGTGTACTGATCTAGCTGTAGATATGAGTACTAATGTGACTGAAACTGAAGAAGAAAATGAACTGAGTGGATCTGCTACACTGTCAGCAGATACTGCTTGTTTAAGAAGATCTCAAAGGACATGTCGTGCTCCTGCATATTTGAAAGACTATGTAAAGAAATGAATATTTGAATGTTTCATATTATGTCATTGTTAGACTTGTATAATAATGAAAGTGGGATATGTTTGATGGTGTATTTATTTGTTGTAACACATTTAGGAATTTATTACATGCTTGATTGGTGGTAGATTTAAATATTTTCAAATATTATGTTTGAAAATAATGGATGTTTTCAGTACTAACTGTGGGAGGATTGTAGTATTCTCATAGTTGTGAGATGTAGTTGTATGCCTTATAGCATCTGAGGTCACATGATGTAACTTGTGAACTTGCGTAGTACGTCAGAATAATAAAGCGGGTGATTGGAACTACTCGCATGTCGTGTGTGTCCCTGAGCAGACATGGATCCCAAGAAGATACTACATCATACTACCGGGTTCCCATTCACAGTCGGCTGGTAATATGATATAGAGCTGTTGTCACATAAATACAAATCATCAACACCACTGAAATCTCGAAGTTATCATGCAACTGAGAATTATACACAGAACACTGGAGCAAGTCAGTGGCATCATACGCTCTGCTCGCTAAATACAAATGTTAAATGTCTGTATATCTGACTTCAAAATCAAAGATATAACACTTAGAAAACATTTACACAATGCCTTTTAGAAAATGGTCAATGTGACACATGTATCACATTTGGGATTATATTTTCTTAGTAAAATACAGATTCTAGTATCTAGATTCTAGTTCTGTAGTTTACTAAGAAAGTGTGATCCCGAATACAACATATGTCACGTGATATGTTATTGCCAAACAATGACGACACCTGGTGGTTGTGAGTGGAGAGATGGAGCCAGCTGTTGGGCAGATTAAAGTCAAATACAATACCCCTTGTGGTCAGGGTCTACCGCTATATTCAACATTGATTTTACTTTTCGAGGTATGTCCCCTCTCTCCTACCCACAACACCAACACCAACAACTACTTCTACAACTACAGCTGATGATGCCACTACTACTACTACTACTACTACTACTACTACTACTACTACTACTACTACTACTACATAGCTGTGATGAAAAGTGTGAGACACCCACGCTTGTTGACAGATGAGGGCAGCGTTGTTGGCCACAAGACCGTCAACATCTAGAAGTGTCTCCGGATTCGTCACTAGGCTGGCGATAGCTGTTTCTGTGACGCTGGTCTGCACGCATGCGGTGGCATCGGTCGCCAAGTCAGGGCAAAACGACGCCAAATCCACCTGTCCGTTAGTAGTCGCGGGTAGAGCTGCAATATATGGAACAACTGTGACACTATTTGTTGGGTGTACACGTCTGATATATGCCAAGCTCGCCAAAACATGGCCAGTTTAGCAGATCTTGTGCACAATAACTGCCGACCTCAGCAGATCGAAATTAGAACAAAGCATACGGAAGAATAGTTGCGTTTTCAGGGTAATACATTTCCTAACATGATGTACCGTGCCCGCTACAAGCGTCTGTAAGTCACGTAGTCACATTATCCCATGCGTTATTCTACAGCTTAAATACCACCACAGACAGAGCGACAATGTTATTTAGTTTCACCTTATTACACATCCAACAGTTCGGCAAAGAGACACAAATGCTTGCTTTGTTTGCTGTTTTACGCCAAGCTCAGTAATATTCTAGGACCGCCAATAATCGAGTGTGGACCAGACAATCCAGTGATCAACACGGAGCATTATCGATCTATGCAAATGGGATATGATGACATGTGTCAACCATGTTCGTCTTACGGCAGCTGCAACAAGCACGAGTTATACCTGGTGAAGCCAGAAAGCACTTATCAAACACCCCTAACGATGCCAAGAAAGCGCAACATGACTAAATAGAAATGCTAACCGACAACATGTTGGATGTTTACCTCACTATCCATCTTATGTAAAATGGGTACAGTGTGTGAAGCCATTCGTGATATAGCCGGACTATTGCTAAAAGCGGAGTAGCACAATTCTCATTCACTCTTATATGACACCAAAACTGTAGATAGAAGATGGGAACATGCTAATACATGTATTCGAGGCCTGACCACTTATCACACACTTTCCTCTCTGTAGTAAATGGATCAGCCGTAAGGCTGAAAAATAGCATGACGTTGTCCCGAATTAGCATGCCAAAAGTAAACAATGTACAATCGGTTTACCTTGTCCAGCTAACACATCGTCACGTGTTTCTGTCAACTCCGGAAAGTGAAACTTTGTAGCACGTTTGAGTACTCCCGCCCCTATCGAGCGTTAAACAAACAATCAGCCACACACAGCACTGGCGAATTAATATTGCATTTACAGTTTGAAACCACTGTCGTAGTTACAGTAAGTACATGTGTAGCCAGTGTGTAGATTAAACCCAACACTCACTCACTGACCCACTACATACCTATGGAGATGACCAATAGGGCTGTTCTCCAGATGGTCATGGCTGAGGCGGGGGGGTGGACAGAGATCGCCTGTCTGTAGGAGAGGAACGAATACGGACTGTCAACTGTGACAGTTTGCAAGTATATATATTCATATATCAAGGATCCCCTTTGTAGGACTCGTATTTCATTTATGTACCACAGTACAATATGGATATCACGACCTAAGGAAAATTTCCAATTTCCTATTCATGGTGGTGCTATTGATAATATTTCGACATGTTGGCAGTGCGCCAATGAACTAGATTTGGCTGGCTTCTTTCTTTCGTTGAATAAGTGGAGTGACTTGGGCCCGCGGTAGAAGCACACCTCCAGCCTTTACTACAGAAACGATTGTGTGCACCTTAATTATATTTTAAAAGACGCAGAGAAGAAAATTGACGAAAAGACAAACAATTGGCATTACATCGTGCGTACAATGTCGATAAGGTGGCTAAGTCAACAAGTCTTGGTAGAAACTTGGATATCCCATTCTTAATATAGCATCATGTCTATTTGCGAGCGTCACGCAGTTCCAAACGATAATGCAAGACTGTGTTAGACACAGATGGACTGAATCATCCCATCAACACACACCCTGCATTCTGAACCTCTGTCGTCCTTTATCGAACAAGCGACACTGACCTCAGCAATTTTTATTATTCTATTGCATGCCTATGGTCGTCTGTGTAACTTATTTGTTGACACTTAAACATCTGGTGTGTGAACCCTCCAAGACAAACACAAAACACGATAATTATGCGTGTCTCCATTCTTTAGTCGCAGGTATGAGAATTGAACTTGTCCTGTGAGTATAAATAATCACCCACTCATCATATAGGAATGGATTTTATTGTCCAAGCTATTGTGTCATCCCAAGCCAAATAAACCTGCGGCCAAAGGAAACGCCACCAAAATATTAAAGACTGTAAACTGCCAAGAAAATTGTCAGTTTGTTTGAAAATAGCGACAGCACTCGCACTTGCATTTCGTATCTTGCATTTCGTATCTTGTGATCCCCCCTTCCCCTCCCCTCCCCTCCCCCCGAATTTACACGAATAAAACGGAAAATGTGCACAAAGTTAGCCGCATCAAAATAGGGTGTAAAAGTCAACCAGGTTTATTCTCTTACATCTTATTCTTATTCTGTTTATTCAGCACAAACATCGATTCTGTCTACAACATGCCCCATATACTATACACAACCTTACACTTACACCAAGGCTATATGACGATTTATTAAATAGTTATACATGTACATCCAGGCAGGAGGGATAAAACACGCCTCACACACTATACACAACCTTACAAACACAGCAAGGTTATATGACGCTTTACTAAATAGTTATACATGTATATCCAGGCAGGAGGGATAAAACATGCCCCACACACTATACACAACCTTTAAACACAGCAAGGTTATATGACGATTTACTAAATAGTTATACATGTATATCCAGGCAGGAGGGATATAACACGCCTCACACACTATACACAACCTTACAAACACAGCAAGGTTATATGACGCTTTACTAAATAGTTATACATATATATCCAGGCAGGAGGGATAAAACATGCCCCACACACTATACACAACCTTACAAACACAGCAAGGCTATATGACGCTTTACTAAATAGTTATACATGTATATCCAGGCAGGAGGGATAAAACATGCCCCAGACACTATACACAACCTTACAAACACAGCAAGGCTATATGACGCTTGACTAAATAGTTATACATGTATATCCAGGCAGGAGGGATATAACATGCCCCACACACTATACACAACCTTACAAACACAGCAAGGCTATATGACGCTTGACTAAATAGTTATACATGTATATCCAGGCAGGAGGGATAAAACATGCCCCACACACTATACACAACCTTACAAACACAGCAAGGCTATATGACGCTTTACTAAATAGTTATACATGTATATCCAGGCAGGAGGGATAAAACATGCCCCACACACTATACACAACCTTACAAACACAGCAAGGCTATATGACGCTTGACTAAATAGTTATACATGTATATCCAGGCAGGAGGGATATAACATGCCCCACACACTATACACAACCTTACAAACACAGCAAGGCTATATGACGCTTGACTAAATAGTTATACATGTATATCCAGGCAGGAGGGATATAACGTGCCCCACACACTATACACAACCCTACAAACACAGCAAGGCTATATGACGCTTTACTAAATAGTTATACATATACATCCAGGCAGGAGGGATATATCATGCCCCACACACTATACACAATCTTACAAACACAGCAAGGTTATATGACGCTTTACTAAATAGTTATACATATATATCCAGGCAGGAGGGATAAAACATGCCCCACACACTATACACAACCATACAAACACAGTAAGGCTATATGACGCTTTACTAAATAGTTATACATATATATCCAGGCAGGAGGGATATAACATGCCCCACCCACTATACACAACCTTACAAACACAGCAAGGCTATATGACGCTTTACTAAATAGTTATACATGTATATCCAGACAGGAGGGATAAAACATGCCCCACACACTATACACAACCTTACAAACACAGTAAGGCTATATGACGCTTGACTAAATAGTTATACATGTATATCCAGGCAGGAGGGATATAACATGCCCCACACACTATATACAACCTTACAAACACAGCAAGGCTATATGACGCTTTACTAAATAGGTATACATGTATATCCAGGCAGGAGGGATATAACATGCCCCACACACTATACACAACCTTACAAACACAGCAAGGCTATATGACGCTTTACTAAATAGTTATACATATACATCCAGCCAGGAGGGATATATCATGCCCCACACACTATACACAACCTTACAAACACAGCAAGGTTATATGACGCTTTACTAAATAGGTATACATAAATATCCAGGCAGGAGGGATATAACATGCCCCACACACTATACACAACCATACAAACACAGTAAGGCTATATGACGCTTTACTAAATAGTTATACATATATATCCAGGCAGGAGGGATATAACATGCCCCACACACTATACACAACCTTACAAACACAGCAAGGCTATATGACGCTTGACTAAATAGGTATACATGTATATCCAGGCAGGAGGGATATAACATGCCCCACACACTATACACAACCTTACAAACACAGCAAGGCTATATGACGCTTTACTAAATAGTTATACATATATATCCAGGCAGGAGGGATATAACATGCCCCACACACTATACACAACCTTACAAACTCAGCAAGGCTATATGACGCTTTACTAAATAGTTATACATATATATCCAGGCAGGAGGGATATAACATGCCCCACACACTATACACAACCTTACAAACACAGTAAGGCTATATGACGCTTTACTAAATAGTTATACATGTATATCCAGGCAGGAGGGATATAACGTGCCCCACACACTATACACAACCTTACAAGCACAGCAAGGTTATATGACGCTTTACTAAATAGTTATACATATATATCCAGGCAGGAGGGATAAAACATGCCCCACACACTATACACAACCTTACAAACACAGCAAGGCTATATGACGCTTGACTAAATAGTTATACATGTATATCCAGGCAGGAGGGATATAACATGCCCCACACACTATACACAACCTTACAAACACAGCAAGGCTATATGACGCTTGACTAAATAGTTATACATGTATATCCAGGCAGGAGGGATATAACGTGCCCCACACACTATACACAACCTTACAAACACAGCAAGGCTATATGACGCTTTACTAAATAGTTATACATATACATCCAGGCAGGAGGGATATATCATGCCCCACACACTATACACAATCTTACAAACACAGCAAGGTTATATGACGCTTTACTAAATAGTTATACATATGTATCCAGGCAGGAGGGATAAAACATGCCCCACACACTATACACAACCATACAAACACAGTAAGGCTATATGACGCTTTACTAAATAGTTATGCATATATATCCAGGCAGGAGGGATAAAACATGCCCCACACACTATACACAACCTTACAAACACAGCAAGGCTATATGACGCTTGACTAAATAGGTATACATGTATATCCAGGCAGGAGGGATATAACATGCCCCACACACTATACACAACCTTACAAACACAGCAAGGCTATATGACGCTTTACTAAATAGTTATACATATATATCCAGGCAGGAGGGATATAACATGCCCCACCCACTATACACAACCTTACAAACACAGCAAGGCTATATGACGCTTTACTAAATAGTTATACATGTATATCCAGACAGGAGGGATAAAACATGCCCCACACACTATACACAACCTTACAAACACAGTAAGGCTATATGACGCTTGACTAAATAGTTATACATGTATATCCAGGCAGGAGGGATATAACATGCCCCACACACTATACACAACCTTACAAACACAGCAAGGCTATATGACGCTTTACTAAATAGGTATACATGTATATCCAGGCAGGAGGGATATAACATGCCCCACACACTATACACAACCTTACAAACACAGCAAGGCTATATGACGCTTTACTAAATAGTTATACATATACATCCAGCCAGGAGGGATATATCATGCCCCACACACTATACACAACCTTACAAACACAGCAAGGTTATATGACGCTTTACTAAATAGGTATACATATATATCCAGGCAGGAGGGATATAACATGCCCCACACACTATACACAACCATACAAACACAGTAAGGCTATATGACGCTTTACTAAATAGTTATACATATATATCCAGGCAGGAGGGATATAACATGCCCCACACACTATACACAACCTTACAAACACAGCAAGGCTATATGACGCTTGACTAAATAGGTATACATGTATATCCAGGCAGGAGGGATATAACATGCCCCACACACTATACACAACCTTACAAACTCAGCAAGGCTATATGACGCTTTACTAAATAGTTATACATATATATCCAGGCAGGAGGGATATAACATGCCCCACACACTATACACAACCTTACAAACTCAGCAAGGCTATATGACGCTTTACTAAATAGTTATACATATATATCCAGGCAGGAGGGATATAACATGCCCCACACACTATACACAACCTTACAAACACAGTAAGGCTATATGACGCTTTACTAAATAGTTATACATGTATATCCAGGCAGGAGGGATATAACGTGCCCCACACACTATACACAACCTTACAAGCACAGCAAGGCTATATGACGCTTTACTAAATAGTTATACATATATATCCAGGCAGGAGGGATAAAACATGCCCCACACACTATACACAACCTTACAAACACAGCAAGGCTATATGACGCTTGACTACATAGGTATACATGTATATCCAGGCAGGAGGGATATAACATGCCCCACACACTATACACAACCTTACAAACTCAGCAAGGCTATATGACGCTTTACTAAATAGTTATACATATATATCCAGGCAGGAGGGATATAACATGCCCCACACACTATACACAACCTTACAAACACAGCAAGGCTATATGACGCTTGACTAAATAGGTATACATGTATATCCAGGCAGGAGGGATATAACGTGCCCCACACACTATACACAACCTTACAAACACAGCAAGGCTATATGACGCTTGACTAAATAGTTATACATGTATATCCAGGCAGGAGGGATATAACGTGCCCCACACACTATACACAACCTTACAAGCACAGCAAGGCTATATGACGCTTTACTAAATAGTTATACATGTATATCCAGGCAGGAGGGATATAACGTGCCCCACACACTATACACAACCTTACAAACACAGCAAGGCTATATGACGCTTTACTAAATAGTTATACATGTATATCCAGGCAGGAGGGATATAACGTGCCCCACACACTATACACAACCTTACAAGCACAGCAAGGCTATATGACGCTTTACTAAATAGTTATACATATATATCCAGGCAGGAGGGATATAACGTGCCCCACACACTATACACAACCTTACAAACTCAGCAAGGCTATATGACGCTTGACTAAATAGGTATACATGTATATCCAGGCAGGAGGGATATAACATGCCCCACACACTATACACAACCTTACAAACTCAGCAAGGCTATATGACGCTTTACTAAATAGTTATACATATATATCCAGGCAGGAGGGATATAACATGCCCCACACACTATACACAACCTTACAAACTCAGCAAGGCTATATGACGCTTTACTAAATAGTTATACATATATATCCAGGCAGGAGGGATATAACATGCCCCACACACTATACACAACCTTACAAACACAGTAAGGCTATATGACGCTTTACTAAATAGTTATACATGTATATCCAGGCAGGAGGGATATAACGTGCCCCACACACTATACACAACCTTACAAGCACAGCAAGGCTATATGACGCTTTACTAAATAGTTATACATATATATCCAGGCAGGAGGGATATAACATGCCCCACACACTATACACAACCTTACAAACACAGTAAGGCTATATGACGCTTTACTAAATAGTTATACATGTATATCCAGGCAGGAGGGATATAACGTGCCCCACACACTATACACAACCTTACAAGCACAGCAAGGCTATATGACGCTTTACTAAATAGTTATACATATACATCCAGCCAGGAGGGATAAAACATGCCCCACACACTATACACAACCTTACAAACACAGTAAGGCTATATGACGCTTTACTAAATAGGTATACATGTACATCCAGGCAGGAGGGATATAACGTGCCCCACACACTATACACAACCTTACAAACACAGCAAGGTTATATGACGCTTGACTAAATAGGTATACATGTATATCCAGGCAGGAGGGATAAAACGTGCCCCACACACTATACACAACCTTACAAACACAGTAAGGCTATATGACGCTTTACTAAATAGGTATACATGTATATTCAGGCAGGAGGGATATAACATGCCCCACACACTATACACAACCTTACAAACACAGCAAGGTTATATGACACTTTACTAAATAGTTATACATGTATATCCAGGCAGGAGGGGTATAACATGCCCCACACACTATACACAACCTTACACATACACCAAGGCTATAGGACGATTTACAAAATAGTTATTCATGTATATCCAGGCAGGAGGGATATAACGTGCCCCACAGACCATACACAACCTTACACATACACCAAGGCTATATGACGCGTTACCAAATAGTTATACATGTATATCCAGGCAGGAGGGGTATAACATGCCCCACACACTATACACAACCTTACACATACACCAAGGCTATAGGACGATTTATTAAATAGTTATTTATGTATATCCAGGCAGGAGGGATACAACATGCCGGGATCAATAATGCTTAATTTTACAGTGTATAGTACATATGCAAACGTTTTGCGACAGAGCTCAATGTACAACATGGTCCATACATTTATACGTGAACTTATGTGGGTACAACAGGACTGTGTACAATACCATCAATCGGGCAGAATCTTTATAAAGATATGTCGAGGCATAGGAGATGTAACATCACGAACAATGATGAATGATTTTACATTACAGGATAAAAACATTTTAAGGGAAAGGCTGGAATCCTAGAGGATATGACAGGCCATATGAAATGCTACCTGTTACAATGCCACCCATTCAGGGCAGCAAGACAAAGAAAATAGCACGATTCATATCCAGTAGTGCATGGGTTTAACAAGGTGCACATGTATCATGGCATAGAGACAATACTTTTATACGTTATATAAACAAGTGCTTGAAGGTCGGTGATTTACAGCATGAAGGGTATGCTCAGGTCACGATCAATGATACAATGAACAACAACAACAACAACAAACCAACAAATTCACACGAATAAAACGGAAACTGTGCGCAAATTTACCCGTATAAAATTCGGGTATACAAGCTAACCCGGTTTATTCTCTTACATCATTTTAATCGACTGACAACTAGGAACATGCCTTGTTTTACACCAGAGCAGAGGGAGAGAACAATCGGTATGTTACAGATAGAAGAGACAGGCACATGAGCATATGGCCTGGACCATGGGACGCTGCAAATCCACCGCCGGAAGACTTGTCACACCTCTAAGACAGACTGTACTGCAGACAAGCCAAAGTGTGGTATTCTGGAGATCACTACCCTAAAAGAGAACTGGCATTTACGGCACTTTCACTTGAGGAACCTATACGTCATGGTGACGTAATCAAATGCCAACAGCATTGGCCATCCAGTCAGCAGACAGACTGTGGCCAGGCGACTCCGCATTCATGGTCTCCGTGGATTGACGTGCCGACGCCAAGGGGGCGAAGAGTGAACGTATCGACGAACGCAAGTTCCAGCTCTTCAAGATCTGTCCCTTATAGAGTATCTTTGGGAATAACTGGGACTTAATATTTGGAAACACCAAAATCCGCCATTGAAGAGGAACGCTTTGGCAGCTGCCCTGCAAAAGGAATGGCGTCGGATCCTAAATCAAGACGTCAGAAGACTCGCTTACTCAGTTCGACGCCGGGTTCGAGCCTGCATCACTACTAGGGTGGCTACACCCGGTATTGAACAATATGTGCTACCCAGAACGTTGTAAAAGCTCCCAATCGATTCTGCGTTGGTGATCGAATACTGGATAATGCACCCCAGTGTCATTCATGTGATAACAGATCACGAGCTGCTTCGTTAGACTCCTTGGTACCCATTAAATGCTGTTGCTGAATAATTGCTTTTTGCAATAAAAAGTTTAATGTTAAAATATTTTGCTTAAGAATTGTTTTACACCAGAAAAATGTTTGATGGAGTTTCTTTTGGACGCTAGTTTATTACTAAATGAGTCAGTAACTCCAAACATTACTCCGGAATTAACATACATTTACATCAGGAGCATGTTTGTTGAGCGTGTCGATAAGCGTTTGAAATATTCGACCGTGAACTTCGAACGGGATCGGGTGGACAGACTAGCATGTAATCTGTTCCCAAGTGCGCAAATGGATACTCGTGCTATTGCTAACTGAATTGTCTGGTCCGGACTCGATTACTTACAGACCGCCGCCATATAGCTGGTATATTGCTGACTGCGGCGTAACGTAAACTCATTCACTCACTCATCACTTGTAGGAATATCAAGGGCAATTTATTTCACGATTTTGTGGAAACATATATCAGCCCAATAAAAATAAATATTATTAAATAAAAATACTGTAAGTGGCTGATGTTTGAAAAACCTGATAAATAGATATATACTGGAACACATTTGTGACGCGAAAGTACGCAGACACAGTTCAAGAATACCTATATGTAAATAAAGAACTGCATTTTGAACAAAGCATCAAACAAGTCACTGTGTTAAAAATCAATACCACAAACCTTTTCATGGACTTTCCTTTTGAGTTTTTTTCTACTGATTGTTTAATTGTGAATGTTTACCTTCAAACTGCTAAATTTTGAAAACAAATTGAAGGAATGTGTCTTCTCTGGTTAGACCTGCTGCACATCAAATTACTTAATTGACATCATTAAATTATATGTTAGTGGAATGACATGTGGTTTTGTTTTGGTTAACGTGCTACTCGTTACCTGGATAAACTGACCACATTTCTTTAACTGTATATCAGGTAAGTCTGATGTACAGCTTGTAATTCTTCCATATTGCTCTGTCACATACTGGTATGTTTCACGTTTCAGTATGATGCATTGATCAATGCCAATTAAGAAAGCATTAATCAGGTGGCTAAGATCAATACTCAAAGTAGTCTTGCATTTGTAAATAACAGGTGACTGTAAGTTATAACCAGTTTCATTCAAACTTTGAAACAGCTGGTACCTAGCTGCTCAGGCCACCATACCTGATAAGTATCTTTTATACTACATAAAGTGTGTTTGACTCATGCTCATAAGCGTAAATTACGTAAATATACCGTTATACATTATTAGAGATAACACATCAAACAACAACGTATGACCTTGTTTGCAACGACATTTATGCTGTAATACATGATTGTATGATATGAGTTATGGCTGCACTACTACACTACATGGGCAGATTTAGAGGGTGTGAGTGCGTGAGTTTAGATTTAGATTTAGCAGTATTCCAACTACATGGCGGCGGTCTGTAACTAATTGAGTCTGAACCAGACAGTCCAGTGATCAACAGCATGAACATAGGTTCTACGCAACTGGACACAATAATATGAGTCAACCAAGTCAACAAGCCTGACCACCCCGCCCAATGGTCTCCTCTTGGAGCATGGTTGACTGTAAATAATTCTCAACTGGATCGTCACGGGGAAAAAACAGGGAGAACTTGCCAGAGTGACTGTACAGGACTCAACAGTCTCACGGGTGCTATATTCCTTTTCCACTGTGCGACCCCACGTACTCTCCATACAATTGTCCTGGGACAGAGGGACCTTATGTATAATTTTTATGGGACATAGGGACTTGCCATAGAATATGTCTGCGACAGAGTCATCCTATAGAGAATCTTAAGATGACGTCAGTAGATGTTTATTACACAAGTGACACACTGGTATACCTCCGATCTCCTCACACCCCTCCCCTGCCCCACCAGATTGACACAAACGTTTCTCACTGTGTGCGTACTGCCCTATAAACGACGACTTACAGCTCTGTAAGCCATTCAGCTGGACAAAGGTACAAAATGATATTAACCAGGATTAGAACGGCCAGTTCTGTATTGTACCTTGCTGTGTACCGTCATGGTTGAATATCTCGTTCACGTGAATATATTGCCGGTTACTTGTCAACAGACGAAAGAATGTTCATCGTCTTATCCCTCTTCAGTGGGCGTGTCTCAAGAGATTATCTTGGTAGCTGGCGACTTACAAGTTTCAGTCTATTCAAATCTAAGGGACTAAATCTATGAAACGCCATATTATGGTGGGTTGGAATTCCCCTTCTCTCACTTTATGTGTCTTGGTTTAACGGCACCATACGTATGAGATTAAGTGAACAAGTAAACTTCGCTTCAAGATGTCTTAACTTGAGGCTGCTTGACATCGGATGGGGGCGTTAAGTCAAATTCACTCATTCTTTTTAAGAGAAAACCTGGGGCGGGATTCATGACCATCCGGATTAGAATTGATTGGTCTCCAACATCCGACTGTCGTTAGAACCGACTAACGCGAGCGAGTGATCAGACTCGTTGACTTGGTAGATGTATGTCATTTTATTCCCTTTGCTCATGATGTTGATCACTGTATTGTCTGGTCCAGATTCGATCATTTACAGACTGGAATACCTGGAATATTGCTGCGTGCGACATAAACAAACCAACAACTGAAAGATACCTGTGGCGTTTTCGCTTAATTTGAAAATCATAGAATCATAGCGAATAAACGCAACCACAGGTGTCGTTGCTCGTGAAAAAATGGCGGTTGGTATAAATGTGAAAAAGCGTGCAAATTCATTGTTACTGAAGATTTTCGCCTGAGCTATGGGAGCACGATGTCGAGGCCTTCGTTTGTCATGCCTTGTCTTGTCAGACATTGCATTGATAGTCCAGGCCCTCACGGTGAGTGGAATATGCCATACAAGTTGCAAACTGTATACATCCTAACCTGACTTGTGGATCTATGAATGATGCACGCATAGGTGCACATACGTATCAGAGGACCGACTTAGGCTGCATTAGAAAAAAAATGTTTCTCAGGCACATTTTTTTCCAAGTGACGAAGGCGGTATGATTTTTCAAAAAAACATTTGATCGAGAAGAATTCCGTAGGAACACATTGTTATTTTTTCTCTCAGAAATACAGGTTGTGAAGTTTAACACGTCTTAATGTTTTGTTGATTCAGTGACCCTCTTTCTTAGAGCCACTCATTCTTATAGTGGACAAATGGATGGTCGGGACGCGGCCAAGTCAAAATTATTATTTTTCAAATGTCGGTAAAAAGATATCACCCGCACAAGAAAGTAACGTGCGAATTCCAGAGAAACATTTCAGTATTTCGTTTGTTTAGCCTCACTTCCTGATTGCCTGTCGTGGTTGCCGATTCTGTATGTCATAATCACTTACTGTATGGCGACGCTGTTCTGGAAATAATGCATGAAAAATTCACATAAATAAACCTTACACGGAAAGAGTTCCGCCCGTAACCCCCATCTTTTTATATAGAATATCGCCACCTTCCCCGGTGTAATATTCCTACACTGAAACAAGTTCATTGATGTTTTTCATATCTGTTCTAGTTAACTGAATGTATATTTAGGGTGAGGTGTGCATGTCAGTTTGTAATTCTGGCTTTTGATTTGGGGTGGGGGTTACGGGCGGAACTCTTACCCTTTACACTTCAGACAGTAATGAAATGCATTACCTGATGTGTTGTAAGAGGACACCGGTTAAAAATATAACCTGGTTTTGCAACAGTTCAAAAATATCAAGTCTCCAAGCAAATTCCCACATCAAACTCACCCCTACCGCCCAACACAACACCCAGTATACTAGGGATCAGGCTTGGCTAGTGATTCTTGAAATTTCCGTAGCCCCACGAACTTCCTAAGCCTATTATTAACACATTGGCTACGATCAAAGTTAAGAATTCTTATGGATAGGACCGTTTCGAGAATACGGGCCCAGCTACACAGGCATCCCGGCGTCCTGTAAGGAGACAAGTCAGACGCTGGAAGGGGTCGTGGTTTACTTTTGTCTATAGTTTTGACATTAATGGCTGTGCGGACATGTAGGGAAAGGCTGCTGAGGATTATAAAATTTCCTGAGTATATTTCTGAGTAATTATTCCTTTAGAACTTTGCTTTGCGTACACACATTATTGGCTTTTCCCAGAATAGTTTACTGACATCCAGTGAAAACATGCAACATCTACGAATAACTTTCTGCTGACAAATCTGAATGAAAAGTGGAAATTTCTGTGTACATGTACGTCTATCTATCTATATATCTATCTATCTGTGTGTTTATATGTAAATAAGTGATTCCACATAATCAAATATGGAAACACCCTGAAATATGATAGTTAAATATACGCTTGAACATGGTGAGGTCATTTACACACTAAGGTAAATTTAACTGTGTGCTTAACGAACGCTTTAAACATGGTAGAACATGCAGCGATCACTTGATTCAATATTAGTTGAGTTCGCGTGAAATGAAACCTTGTCAAAAACAGCGAAAACCAATACCGACACGTACCAGCATGGGTGAAACTGATCTGTGGCGGGGAGAAGACTTGGAGTGGTGGTGTCGGTGGCGGGAAGAAGACGTGGGATGGTGATGTCGGTGGCGGGAAGACGTGGGGTAGTGCGGTTTATGACGGTGGTGGTGTCGGTGGCGGGAAGAAGACGTGGGTTGGTGATGTCTGTGGCGGGAAGACGTGGGGTAGTGCGGTTTATGACGGTGGTGGTGTCGGTTGCGGGGAGAAGACTTGGAGTGGTGATGTCTGTGGCAGGGAGAAGACGTGGGATGGTGGTATCGGTGGCGGGGAGAAGACGTGGGGTGGTGCTGTTTGTGGTGGGGAGAAGACGTGGGGTGGTGATGTCTGTGGCAGGGAGAAGACGTGGGATGGTGGTATCGGTGGCAGGCAGAAGACGTGGGATGGTGGTATCGGTGGCGGGGAGAAGACGTGGGGTGGTGCTGTTTGTGGTGGGGAGAAGACGTGGGGTGGTGCTGTTTGTGGTGGGGAGAAGACGTGGGGTGGTGCTGTTTGTGGTGGGGAGAAGACGTGGGTTGGTGATGTCTGTGGCAGGCAGAAGACGTGGGATGGTGGTATCGGTGGCGGGGAGAAGACGTGGGGTGGTGCTGTTTGTGGTGGGGAGAAGACGTGGGATGGTGGTATCGGTGGCAGGCAGAAGACGTGGGATGGTGGTATCGGTGGCAGGCAGAAGACGTGGGATGGTGGTATCGGTGGCGGGGAGAAGACGTGGGGTGGTGCTGTTTGTGGTGGGGAGAAGACGTGGGGTGGTGCTGTTTGTGGTGGGGAGAAGACGTGGGATGGTGGTATCGGTGGCAGGCAGAAGACGTGGGATGGTGGTATCGGTGGCGGGGAGAAGACGTGGGGTGGTGCTGTTTGTGGTGGGGAGAAGACGTGGGGTGGTGATGTCTGTGGCGGGGAGAAGACGTGGGTTGGTGCTATCATTGGCGGGATTGATTGCGAATTCTCATTTAATACTCAGAATACTATTGAACTTAGGACAAAAGTTAGCAAAAGAGCCTAGTTCCAAATCGCTATTATTGGTTTGTGTTACACTGGGTATACAGATCAAATGAGTCGTCAAGAACTGGGCTCGGCCTAAGTTAGCCATCACGTGCTTTTGCTTCACTGTTCCAGGTACAAAGATTACCCCCGTGTACAAATCAGGGTTAGGGTTGTACCCCGTGTACAAATCAATAAGAGATTTGAATCTACGGCAAGATAAAATTGTGAGGATTCTCAATCTACAGTCACTTTAATCCATTTACCTTGTTGTTTACAGTGAAATTCATCGGTATGTTTTCAGTGCAATCAGATATACAAGATCATCATTCGAGATCACGATCTTCCTTTTGTGCCGATCCCATTAATTACTTGTACGGTTGCAGCAGAAAGATGTCTGCCGTCATGATTCACTTCGATCATTTTGTGATGACGTATAACCATGTGCTAGCAGCATGGCCGAATGTTCTTCCACGCCTCTCCTTCCCACCCATCGTGGGAGGATGTCAAAGCAGTAGTTTGGACATGTGTTGCCGTGTATCTGCACAATACTTTCTTGTGAGTTGCGGGATATTACAAACTGAAACTTAAAAAAAAAATGGAAGATGTCAAGAAGTGTGCATATCATACCAGTTACGTAAGAGGGCAGCCATAAAAAAACCTCACCGCCTCATCCCACCCCACCCTCTCACATCTCTACAAATACACGCCAACCCTTGCCCTCTTATGTGATTGCACACATGCGCACACAAAACCTCGTTTCTTGTATCTACTGTTACAGTGAATAACTAAATTAAACGGTAGTTTGAATAAATATTAACTTGCTCTTTTCAGATCAGTACTCCACTTCCGAGCGGGAACACTAACAGCAGTAATACAAGTATCTCTGTGGTAAGACAAGCACACTTCTCGGGTTGGGCTGATGTAGGGCTACTGCTTGACAAGGACTAGATGAAGTCTTTGAAGGGCATTTAGAAGTGAAATACATAGGGATGAAGATTTTATGGATATCAACTTCTTTATTATAAGAACACAACGTTTCGGAGTTAATGCTTACTCCTTCATCAGGTGAATGAGAATGGGGTACAGAGCTATATTTATATGTACAGGTAAAACAGTAACAAAGTAACAAGTGGAATGAATTAACGAAAGCTGGAAGCCAGTATAAACAAGCACTGATAGGAAGCCGACAGTTATGATAACAATGGAAGCCAATAGTCTGTTTACATAACACAGATAGGGGATAAGGACGACGTACATGATTGGGGATAAGGACGACGTACATGACTGGGGATAAGGATGGAGGCCAATGGTGATGCATTACGCATGATTGAATGATGTTTACAAAACACATGATTGGGGATTAAGGATGACGTACATGATTACATGAGAGTTGATGATGTACAAACACAAGTAGATAAAGATGTGCACGGGTAGATTGATAGAATGTACAGATAAGATTAATGTATCAATAAGTCCCAGGCACTTGGTAGGTACACTCCTTGGTCACGGTTGATTGCTGGTTTCTGTCTCCGGATCTCGATGGCCTCTTGCAGTTTCCTTTGGAGCCAGTTGTTGTTGGTAGATAGTATCCTAGTGTCGTCCCATCGAATTGAATGTCCAGGGTTCTTGAGAATGTGTTCAGAGATGGCCGATTTCTGGTCGAGTTTGCTGACGGAGGTCTGGTGTTCCTTCATTCTGGTGTTGATTGGTCTCAGCGTTTCTCCAATGTATAGGTCACCACAGTTGCAAGGGATCTGGTAGATGCATCCTCTCGGGTTAGGGTGTTCACAGCTGGGTCCTTTACCGTTGGCTTTTAGGTAGGTCTTGATGGTCTTGCCGCTGGAGAAGGTGACATCGATGCCGGCTTTGGTCTTGATGAGGCGTGATATCTGATGACTGATGGGACCAAGGTAGGGTATGGTTACCCTGATGGGTGATGGAGAAGGTTTGGGGCGGGGTTCTCGGTCCTTGAGGGTCTTGTTGATGGTGGCTGTGACGAGCTGGGGAGGGTAACCGTTGAGTGTAGTGAATGTCTTTCTGAGGTGGTCCAGTTCATTCTTTAGGGCATCGGGATGGCAGAGGGCTTTGGCACGTCTGGTAAGGGTGGCGATGATAGCTTGCTTGATCCGAGGATGGTGGCAGGAGTTGTAGTGGATGTACTGGTCGGTGTGAGTCGGCTTGCGGTATACTGAGGTTCTGAGTCCATCGCCTGTGGTGTGGAGGGATACATCCAGGAAAGGCAGGTGTTGGTTGGTCTCAGTCTCCATGGTGAACTTGATTCTTGGATGTTGGTTGTTGAGGCAGTTGAGGAGCTCGCTGGGGTCGTTGTCATTGGCGATGGTGGTGAAGGTGTCGTCGACTTTGCGGTACCAACAGAGGGGCTGGAACGGAGCTGTAAGGAGGTCATGAAGATTTCTGTAATGAGAGGGGAAAGAGGTAAGCCCATGGGGAGACCGTGGATCTGCTTGTATATCTTGCCATTAAATGTGAATAAGGAGGTGTCAAAGCAGCTGCGGGCGAGGCTGATGATGCTGTCTATGGTGAGGTGGGTGTCCAAGCCATCTATCCTGTTGGCTAACTTGATGTGAAGGATGTCCAGGGCTTCTTCTAGTGGGATGTTGGTAAAGAGGTCCACGACGTCGTAGCTGACCATGGTGCCTGTGAGGTTTGATTCTTTCAGCTGGCTGACAAAGGATGAAGAGTCGCTGATGTTGGACTTGCCATCTTTGCCTAAGGGAGCGAGGAGAGGAACTGGGCGGTGTTGTAGAAAACTGAACCTCTTGAGCAGACTAGGATCCGGGCTTTGGGCGGGTTCTTGTGGATCTTGATGGTGGCTCTTCCGTATGGGGCTTGGGAGCTGATAGGGTTCAGCTGGTTGAAGATGATCTCGTTGATTTCTCTCTACTCATGGAGGTCCTTCAGGGTTTTCTTGTGTTGTCTTTCCAGTCTAGCCGTTGGATCTTTCTTGATGTTGAGGTATGTGGTGGTGTGTGAGACTGTTGTTGACGAGCTGGAGGAATTCCGGGGTGTCCATAATGACTGCTGCTTTGCCCTTGTCAGCTTCGGTGATGGTGATGCTGTCATCCTTCTTGAGTTCGGTGATAGCCTGTCTCTCTTGGTGCGTGAGGTTGGATTAATCTTATCTATCTGTGTACATCCTATCAATCTACCCGTGCACATCTTTATCTACTTGTGTTTGTACATCATCAACTCTCATGTAATCATGTACGTCATCCTTAATCCCCAATCATGTGTTTTGTAAACATCATTCAATCATGCGTAACGTATCACCATTGGCCTCCATCCTTATCCCCAGTCATGTACGTCGTCCTTATCCCCTATCTGTGTTATGTAAACATACTATTGGCTTCCATCATTGTTATCATAACTGTCGGCTTCCTATCAGTGCTTGTTTATACTGGCTTCCAGCTTTCGTTAATTCATTCCACTTGTTACTTTGTTATTGTTTTACCTGTACATATAGATATAGCTCTGTACCCCTTTCTCAATCACCTGATGGAGTAAGCATTAACTCCGAAACGTTGTGTTCTCATAATAAAGAAGTTGATATCCATAAAATCTTCATCCCTGAGGACTAGATGAACCAGCGCAGTGAACGCGTTTGTGACAAGCAGGCGAGGCAAGTCATCTGGACGAATACACTTGGCTGCTACAGGCACATTGGCGATTAAGCACGTCCAATACACGCTGACCGTGGCGTGAAATCAAAACCGCTACTGTTTAACACGTGTCTCGTAGAGTGATTTAGACCAGCAAGACACCGTCACGACACGATTCGCACGAAGAAATTGATCTTTTCAATATTTAGACAACCTTTTTCCCCCTCCTGTTTCAAATGAAATGTTCTGGAGGGCGTTCCCATATATGCAAATTTGGGTCATTTGTCAGGTAGTGGCTCATCTAATACTTGTCAAGCAGTAGGAGGCTTGAGCACGTTTGGCTTCTCCATGTGCGCTGACAGACGTTCAACAAGTCTGCTGTTAATAACCGTGCTTGTCGCGGCTCAGTGTAACGATTACTCGCGTGATCTAGGTCGGCAGATATGCCACATCATTATAGACTATCCTCCTCACAAACAAATAAGCATCAAGTGTTTCAAGTGTAATATTTTTATCAACCTCGTTAACGATGTTTGCCGACGTGGTACTGAAAGGTAAGTATTCAATGAATGCTTAACCTTTAGTGTTTGTTAAACTGATTTATCGCTGGCAACAAAAACATCAACCGAACACAACCAACATCAGAAACATGCACTCATCACACATGCGTCCTGATCGGGGTAAACCTGCCTGTAGTCATTCCTCTGATAATGCCAGGAATCATAGCACAAATGGATTGGCTTTCAAGGTCACCTGATCTTGCGACATTATTGGAAGTCATGTTTATGGTCTTCATGTTCACCCCAGACTATGGATGATCTTGAACAGGCGTTACAGAAAATAGAACATTTCCCAGCAGTAACTGCAAAAGCTCATTAGAGCAATGCAGACACGTGTAGAAGCTTGCATTTATGCTCATGGGGATGTGAGTTACTGAACACTGCTTCACTGAACACTGCTTCACTGAACACTGCTTCACTGTACAAAACCGGGTTGTTAATGCAGCACATTTTGCATGACCGTTTGCACGGGATTATTCTGATTTGTATATCTGTTGCTCAATGAAGATCCGGGGCTAGAATAGGTCTTGAGCAACCAATATTTGCTATAAAAGGCTGTCAACGGGATCGGGTGGTCAGACCCGCTGCCGTGGTTGACATGTAATCGGTTCCCAATTGCGCAAATCGATGATCATGCTGTTGATCACTGGATTGTCTGTTCCAGACTCGATTATTTAGACAGCCACCATATTGCTGGAATATTGCTGAGTGCGGCGTAAAACTAAACTCACTCACTGTTATTGCTCAATATCAATTCATATATATTGTTAATCGTGTGGAGACGTTTCATCTTTCTAATGCATCATTCCGTGATTTGCAGTTTCCATAAATTAATGTAATTAGACTGTGTAATTAAATGTGTCGCTGAACTTTTTGTGAGGAGTATATATCTGGACTTGTATATGTGGACTTTTACATGAATTGAAATAGTCTTGTGCTGTAAATGGGGCCATTAGGGTAGCCTAATGGTTGAAGCGGTTGCTTGTCATGCCGAAGTTCCGGGTTCGATTCCCCACATGGGTACAGTGGATAAAAACACTTGTGGTGCTCCCCGCCGTGACGTTGCTGGAATATTGAGGTCGCAAAGCCATACTGCAACTACATAAGTTGGGTTGGCCTCCTCGATTTTAAATTTGTTACGTACTTTTGCCAAATATGTAAAATAGGTATCTACCAAACTTCACACGCCTATCGAGTGTTTGTTCCGGTGGCTGCATTTGCAGTTACAGAACATAGCTACTTACGTTACTGTAACTGTCACAACGCGACAATGAACCACCAGCGTTTGATTGCACCTCCGTGTTTTTCTCATACCCTTCAATGCTACATACCTGGCGAATGCAACGCTATCTTGAAAATGTTTCAAAGAAGCATATATAAATATATAACATTCCAATGTTTAGGTATCCAACTGTCTATTTTCTTCATATCTTGTGACCCGTCAAAGTCCGAGGTAGAAGAGGCCTTCAGCAACCCATGTTTGCCATAAAAGGCGACTAACAGGAACGGGTGGTCAATCTCGCTGACTTCATTGGCACATGTCATCTGTTCCCAGTTGTGCAGATCGATGCTCATGCTGTTGATCACTGGATTGTCCGGTCCAGACTCGAATATTTACAGACCGCCGACATTGTTAGACATTGTAGAATATTGCTGAGTACGGCGTAAAACTAATCTCAATCACTCAATTTGGCAATGAAGTTTTCAACAGTAAAAATCTTTCAAAGTCTTTAAAAAGTTATACCATTTTGGAATGTTTCCTTTCAAAGACATAAATGTCTTTTTGTTGAAATGATATGATTAAGTAACTAAGGCTTTTTACTTAAGACACCAAAATACGCCAAATATTTTGTCAGATTAACGTTTTGTATCGCAGAGGTGTTAATACAAATTTGAAGATAATTCCAAAACTTATTTACACGTTCTCAATAAACATGGCACAACAATACACATGACACAATACACATGACACAATACACACGACACAATACACACACATAAGTTTTCGTCCTCTTTACAAAAGTTGTATAGGCACTTTGAATAAGGTTCAATTTTATTTAAGTTCCTTTTTGGTATAGGGATAATAATTTAAATTGGAAATCTTAAGTTTTACGTCATTAATGTCTTGTCTTTAAGACTCAAGTCAATGACCGATCAAAATTTGTGTCATCGAACATATTCTCACATTTATGACACATATCAATCACTCTTATTCAGTAGAAAGTGTGAAGCCCATTTTCTGGTGTCCCCCGCCGTGATATTGCTGGAATATTGCTAAAAGCGGCGTAAAACGTAACTCACTCACTATTCAGTAGAATGGAATTATGCCCACGTACAGAGATAACAATTTTCATAGTTGCATTAAGTAATATAAAAAGTGACAATTTCGCAATGAGGAATTGCGCAATACAAGAGCTTGTTTCTGAAATTCGAAATGGTCATTAGCTTGTTTAAACTGCTGTTTTGTAAGATACTGAAAGATTTCTACATTGATGTACAGAGGATTGTTTGTGAAATGTGTGTTCCGTAGATCATTATATAATGGGCATTTATAAAGGAAATGAAATTCATTTTCGACGTTATCAAATTTACTTAGCTTACAAGAACAATACTGTCGCGGAATACCATCACGTCTACCAATATCCTCATCAACAGGTTATTCACCAAATCTTAGCCCTAACCCGGAATACCATCACATCTACCAATATCCTCATCAACAGGTTATTCACCAAATCTTAGCCCTAACCCGGAATACCATCACATCTACCAATATCCTCATCAACAGGTTATTCACCAAATCTTAGCCCTAACCCGGAATACCATCACATCTACCAATATCCTCATCAACAACTTATTCACCAAATCTTAGCCCTAACCCGGAATACCATCACATCTACCAATATCCTCACCAACAGGTTATTCACCAAATCTTAGCCCTAACCCGGAATACCATCACATCTACCAATATCCTCATCAACAGGTTATTCACCAAATCTTAGCCCTAACCCGGAATACCATCACATCTACCAATATCATCAACAGGTAGTTCAGATCTTAAAGTAATACGACTCCTTGATTGTCCCAAACGAAACCAAATCCAGAAGAACATGGCACTCCCAACTTTACGTCCAACATTGTCTAAGTTATTCAACGTAATGTAACACTGTTTAGGGCACCTGTTCTGATATTTCAAGCAACTTATACCAATATTTAATAACCCTCAAAAGAGAATCAACATAAATGTCTACCACATTCTGCCAATGCAGCAACATTAGTACTCTTGTTACTTAAAACAAATTTGCAAAACTGGATATGAAATTGTTCAATTACAAACCACTTTTGGTAACCCCATATCTCTGACGCATACAAAAGTATTGGCTTAATCTGTACAATATTAAGAACTACAGGGGAAATTTTCGGAAGTTTACGGGCTAGACTTTTTACAGAAGATAGGGCATTTGCAGCTCTATTAACAAGATTCTGTTAATTCTGAAAACGAGAATTTACTGGAAAATTAACTCCCAAATAATTATAATAAGTATATATCTTCAAGCGTTGGTCACTAAATTGCCAAACATCATTTTTTTCAGAGTTTGCCACCATATCGAAAGACAATAATTTCAGTTTTATCAAAATTTACAGTTGAACACCATTTAAAACCTTCCTAGGCCACCTTCCTTTGCAAACCAATAACACTATCGGAAAAGACATATCATCCGCACATAACAAATGATTCTAAAAAACTGTAGATATGAAAATACCCGTGTCATTAAATTCTTCCATTTCACCATGAAGCTGATTCACAAAAAAAAGAGAAAACAAGTCGACTTAAAATAAACCCTTGCCTTACCCAGCTATATGGATGAAAGTGAATGATGTGTTGGATAGTTTAACGCATGCTATAGTGTTGAACTACATATCCCTGACAATCCTATACATACGATCGTGAGTATTGCGAGATATCAGAACATAGTACGGAGGTCTGTTAATGGAATCAAACGCTTTTAAAAAAATCCAGAAAAGGCAGTAAAACGCCCTTTTGATTTAGATATATATACACCTGGAAATTAATCAAGCAACACCCCAATTTTTTCTATTGGAGCAACTTTGAAGTGTTCTGACAATCAAAATATGCCGGGTTGATATAGTTTGACACTTTTTTATTCAACAGACGATCTCTGACAAACAACTTAAAGGGAAAAAGTATCAAGACTTTGCTTTATTGCAACGAAATCCAAATTCTTAAAACTGTCTTAAATTCATGAAAAAATGGACACAATTTACTATTCATCCACAGACGTTGTTGTCAGGTGTATTAACACAAATGTCACATGGAAAGAAAGAACAGTCATCTGAGAGTCTGCACACCGACTTTCATCAATATCTAGTGTGTCCTCCCTGCGCACGCACCACCGATTCCAGACGCCTCCTCATTCCTTGGATGAGTCTCCGGATCTGATTCTGGGGGATCCTGTTCCACTCCTCATGCAGGGCAGCCGTCAATTCGTTGAGATTATGGACTGGTGGGTCTCTCTGCCTCACACGACGGCCAATAAAGTCCCACAAATGTTCAATGGGGTTGAGGTCAGGGCTCATGGCAGGCCATGGAATTCTGTCAATTGCATTTTGCCGCAAAAAATCATTTACAGCATGCGCCCTGTGAGGTCTAGCATTGTCGTCCATAAATATGGGTCTCGTTGCCAGAGGATGGTTCTCAAAATGAGGTACCACAGCCCTGTCAAGAACCTCCTGTTGGTAACGAACACCGTTAAGGTTGCCACGGATGGTAATGATATCCAACTTGCAGTTCATGGAAATGCACCCCCATACCATAACGGAACCTCCCCCAAAGGCCACAGTCTCCTGGATGTTCCGTGGAGCCATTGCTGTGTTCCTCTGCCTCCAGACCCGAGTACGACCGTCCACCATGTGCAGCAAGAACCGGCTCTCATCTGAGAAATGGACCTTCCTCCAAGAGGCAATGTTCCAGTGCAAACGGTCATTACACCAGGCCAGTCGGGCTGCCTTATGGGCTGGAGACAGTCTGGGTCGCTTGATTGGCCTCCTTGCCCGGTATCCTGCAGCTTTCAGACGATTCCGAACAGTCCTGTTCGAGATGGGTCTCCCTGGAAGCCACTCCTGTCTCAACCGAGAGCTCGAGTCGAAGGACCTGCGCCGTACAAGTCTCAGTAAAGCTCTGTCCTCCCGGACTGTGGTCTTCCTGGGTCTTCCTGGTCTAGGCAGGTCTTTAACTTCATTAGTGGCCCGGTATTTTTTCAAAAGTTTTGAAATTATGGAATGATGTCGTCCGATTTGAGTCCCGATTTGTCTTAGAGACATACCAGCATTCCTCATGCCGATTATTTGCCAACGAGTGGCCTCTGATAATTTCCTACGTGCCATGACATTGAAATGAATGAAAAAACGAATGCAATCGACAACCTGCACTTGTAAACACCCCAGGGAAAAAGTGCATTTTTCGAAAGTTGAGGTTAAAGCAATGCACGTGCGCTGTGCAAGCTTCACGCGCGTCATATCAACCCATGAAAAGCTCATGCTGTATGTCAATACATCAAAATTGAATAATCAATCATCAAAATTACTTCGTTAGGCTTTGTTAAGTTTTTATGTGTCTTTGAATTTGGTGTTGCTTAATTAATTTCCATATGTATATTTTTGAATAACACGTTGTAATGTAAACGTTATTTACGGTTCAGTACCCTGTCTGAAACCCACCCTGATATTCTGGGTACATATTCATAAACTCAAATGATCTGTCAAGCGGTTATTAAGTACAGCAGTGAATCTTACCACAAATATCCATAAGAGATAAACCACGATAATTAACATGTTTATTGCCCTTTTGATGTAATGGTAAAATCATACTCCCAAATTCTTCAGATTCATGTCATATATTTACCTGTGATTTGTTATTGTATATTTCTATATGCCTCGGGTAAAATATTTAGATCATATGATTCTAATTATATTTATTATAGTTGATACTCCTTCAGAACTTAGAATTACGCTCATAGTACTCTTTGAATATGTACAATGTTTTTGTCGACTCAACACATCATTTTGGAA
This sequence comes from Haliotis asinina, assembly GCF_037392515.1. Taxonomy (NCBI): domain Eukaryota; kingdom Metazoa; phylum Mollusca; class Gastropoda; order Lepetellida; family Haliotidae; genus Haliotis; species Haliotis asinina. The sequence goes on from NC_090289.1 coordinate 856,150, forward strand.
AAAAAAACTAACCCACCTTTAATGTACTTATATCACACCAAGATATAAATTGCATACATCTGGACTAGACTGACACCTCAGTCTACACATCACGCCTACAGCACTCAGGAGAGTCATCACCATCATTTTGCAATATAAAGAGCAGCCATGATGTCATTCAGCTGACTTATCTTTACAGGCTTGCGTAAGTTCATTTTAGCATATAATCCTGTAATTGTCTCCAAAAGTGGTTTCGAGTTTATGCAACATGGCATAGTCAACACTTTTAGATTGTTGCATTTGATGGTTAGGCGATTCAGAAGCCACAGTAAGAGATAAGCACTATATCAGTCAGCTACCCTTTAGTCAGTAGATGTTGCTGTCTTAGAGATGTGGTTGATTGTAGGAAAGATATTTCTTTTTAAACTTCTTTGCTGTATACTCTACATCTTTCTGAAAGTCTACGTTCAGATGAAATATCGACCCTCTGATTTCAGTTCACTACTCCTCTTCCCGACGTGAATGCTACCGTCAGCAGTGGAAATGTCACCAGGGTAAGAAGTACATTAGTGTATGTCAACGTTGCCATTGATGTAGGTAATGAATAGACATACTTTTGAAAATTGAGTTTATTGACAGAACCCCAAAAGGAACCAGATATCCAGATATAGTTTTGCTACCTTGAACATATATCCGTTCGACAATAAGTATATAAAGTTGAGGATCTCCAGTTTCAAGTGCTTGGGTAAATAATGCATAACATTTCCAGATTTCATCCCTGAGAAATCTTCTTAGGATTATTTATCACATATTTATTCATTGGAAGTTATATTGTCATTGATAATTTGTTTACAATATAGAAAGATGTGACCTGGAAGTTCGATAGAATAAATATCTTATGGCTGTACTTCGTGTTGAAGTAATGTTTCCCCTCGAGTACGTTGATTCCACGTTGAAAGTAGGTTTCTTCTCCCGTGGGTTTTAATCGCAGTATACTTGTTACACTTAGACTACCGGGAAAACAAAGCTCAAAGCTTTCGCCAAATTCACTTGACCTAAACACACAGAGGCGTGTGTGAGAACTATGGGAATTATTCTACAGACAGAAATAATTTTCCAATAGTTTGTTTCAAAATTTATTATAATGCTGGTCATTGAGAGTCAAGTGGTCAAAGGTGTACATTGCACAGATCAGAGTTCATTCAAAAAGTGCGTAAAGAGTCGCAAAATGTCAGGAGTCTGACACATCAATAGCTAGTCTGACCACCCTGGACATCAGATTCATGCAAACCAACACATCTGGTTCACGTCAGTCGGCGAATGACCTCAGTAGGCGCCCTGTTCCACTTCAAGCGCCTGTTCCTTTTACTGTCCGTTGTCTGGGGATGGTACATGCTCTCAGGTTACGATAATTCCCCAGATCTCCTATGGGGTACTTGTCTGAAAAAGAGCTGGCCAGGGCAATACGTGCACGTTAACTTTCAGGTATTCCAGAACACTTCTGGCGGTGTCGTTGTCTCCTAACTCCGATGGCAGTTTGGTGCCAGTCGCCTAAACACTTAGAGCTCGAACTCTGCCGTCTTTCCTGAATCGACTTGCTTATGTATGGAACACTCTCTCCCAGTCACGTCGCTACCACCGTTGTCCATTGCACTCTGCCGTGTTTCCGTGGCAAGGCCATTCCACGGAAGGGGTGGTAGACTCGTATACCATGTCCTCAGGACTGTTCGAATGCTGATGGCGTGTCCCGGTGCTGTCGCCGTCACCGTCACCGTCACCGTCACCGTCACCGTCACCGTCACCCTTCTATTCCGGAAGTGCATCTGCCGGATGTGGTGGTGTCGTGACTCTCGATCTTCCCGATCTTTGGTGTTCTTGGGGTCGGGACAGTTTGCTGGTATCGGGTTGCCAGTTTGCTTATGGTAGCCAGACTGCAGTTGACGGTGCCCCCGTATTGGCCACGACCGATCATGTCTTTTCACTGCACAGTCGTACGTATTGGCCTGTTCGTGGTGATTTGTCGGCAATACATTTAGACCACTGTCCCTCAATTACGTTCATCACGTTCTGAAAGTGCGAGGAAGTTTTCGGACAGCTGCGTTGTATGAATCATGTTGCATTGCGAATGTTTACTTAGTTTCACACCTGTTCCGGTGCTTTTGCTTTGCTTGAAAAGTGACTTTTTGTCCACCTGTTGGTTGGCTGACTTTCTGATACTCTGTAATGTTTAGCCAGTTGTCCACTTACTTCAGAGGCACCTTAGTCCTCTTTGGTTGCTCTATATGCTACTCAGAGTTTGAAAATTGGTTCCCTATATAGCGCAGGTCGATGCTCATGTTGATCCCTGGATTGTCTGGTCCAGACTCAATTATTTACAGAACGCGGCCATATAGCTGGAATATGCAGTTCACTATGTCAACATGCAGTTATAATATGAAGTGATAGTTTTAAGCCGGTAACCCCACTTCAGACACGCTACCACATGAGGTACCGAAAACCATGCCGTGACGGACAGCTTCTTTGCAGGAATTGGAATTTCTCTGCGCCAAGAGTGGAACAATCATTCCCTGGCATAAATCTAGACTCTCATTGGAAGCATGACATGACGCTGTCAGACTGTAAACACATCTCGTGGATCCCATAACCGCTATTGACAATTGTCATGGTCAGTGACTTGTTCCGTGATTTGGTTGCTACCATCATCCCCACTTTCTTGCATACGGCTCTCACCTCTCTCGCCTCGGCCAGTGAAGATCCAGGGGTAGAATAGGCCTTCAACCTATGCTTGCCATAAAAGGCGACTGTGCTTGTCGTAAGAGGCGACTAACGGGATCAGGTGGTCAGACTCGCTGACTTGGTTGACACATGTCATCGGTTCCCAATTGCGCAGATCGATGCTCATGTTGTTCACTGGATTTTCTGGTCCAGACTCGATTATTTACAGACCGTCGCCATATAGCTGGAATATTGCTGAGTGCGGTGTAAAACTACATTTGCTCACTCGCTCGCGCTTTCGCCTCGCCCCACCTTGCCTGTCTCGCCTCTCCTTGCCTGTGTCACCATACCTGTCCTTTTCACTCAAGTATGGACTCTTCACCAAAAGATGACAACAATTGCTTTTCAGTTAAATCTTTCTTTGCATGTTTTGTCTGCTTATTTGTATTTGTCAGTGAGATTTCTCACATTAGGAAAATATTATCCTGACAACACTTTGGGCTCTGTTTTATGTTGACTTCTTTAAGCTATTATGACAGAAGTTTAGACCGATGTAATGTTGCACTTTGAAAAGGAATATAGCAATCGATAAAAGCTACAACTGTCTACGTAATGAATCTTTCTGTTTGCAGGACACAAGTCGAAATGGTTCTGACTTCAAGACTATTTACGGGGTAGGTTATAGGATGAACGTACTGGATTATTAATCCTGCATGAGTATGGTCACTGGTGAGTGGTGACACCATGCTAACATGATTATTAAAATGATAGAGGAGTTCACTTGAAACTTTAAGAGCAAATGCATCACATGGTTCAGGCAACACATGTATGTTTTATCTAGAACGACTGCTTATATACGGGCTAGTGCATTATTGAGTAGGCTAGACCATTTTTGAGAAGTGACTGTGCTGTGGTGGCCCCTTGCACACACTATTCGCAAGGACGACGAGTTCTAGTGAAGTTCTATCTGTCACAAGATGGAGCCATAACGGAAAAGCGGAAGGTAATGACATGTTCTAGTATGTTTAACCGCTTAGAGCCAACAGTTGATGTTATTGTAGACATAACAGCATTGCTTTGTTTTACTGAACCACTGTTCGTATTACCACAACTGCCCACAATACACTTGCAATGCCGTGAACGCCAACTCGCTGATGGTCATTTTGTTCACCAGACACTGTTGGAGGCATGACTTGAGGGACCAGTGTGCAGGGGATGGAGCGTGAGGGACCAGTGTGCAGGGGATGGAGCGTGAGGGACCAGTGTGCAGGGGATGGAGCGTGAGGGACCAGTGTGCAGGGGATGGAGCGTGAGGGACCAGTGTGCAGGGGATGGAGCGTGAGGGAGATGGGTGCAGGCTGGTGTGTGAGGGAGATGGGTGCAGGCTGGTGTGTGAGGGAGATGGGTGCAGGTTGGCGTGTGAGGGAGATGGGTGCGGGTTGGCGTGTGGGTGAGATGGGTGCAGGCTGGAGTGTGGAGCCCGACTGTGGACTATTGCTTTGTGTTACGAAAAACCGAAACTCACCTGTCCTTTACTCATGCGGCAAATATTGAGTCAGTTTTAACTCGCGTTTTCACTCTTTCAGAGTCATCTTCCAGACAAGCGACAGACGACGCATAACCAAACAATACTTTGTGAAGCCTATGGGGCCGTGGTGATAAATGAAAAGTCCGTGTTCCAAACCCTGTATGTAACATATAGTCAACTTATCTGTGCCAACTCGACGGTACCAATGGAATTCCCCAAGATGAGCACAAGTGAAGAATTCTATTTGCTGAGGACATACTTCCCGTACAGTCATAGTTACATACAAAATTCACTTGATCCGTGCATATTAGACGGCCCCTACCCAATCAATGGGAGCAGCTACTTGAAATACAATACAACAATCTCGATGTTGTGGAGTGATGGGCGAGCAACAGGGGTCGAAGTTGAATGTTCAGTTCTGCCTCAGACAACAACATCCACAACGCCCACCACAACGCCCACCACCACTACGCCCACCACAACGCCAACAACAACCACAACGACCACCACAACGCCAACCACGACCACCACAACGCCAACCACGACCACCACAACGCCAACCACGACCACCACAACGCCAACGACCACCACAACGCCAACCACCACAACGCCAACCACAACGACCACCACAACGCCAACCACGACCACCACAACGCCAACCACGACCACCACAACGCCAACCACGACCACCACAACGCAAACCACAACGCCAACTACGACCACCACAACGCCAACCACCACCACGACCACCACCACCACGACCACCACAACGCCAACCACGACCACCACGACAACCACAACGCCAACCACGACCACCACAACGCCAACCACGACCACCACGACGCCAACCACGACCACCACAACGCCAACCACTACTACGATCACCACAACGCCAACCACTACTACGACCACCACAACGCCAACAACCACCACTACGACCACAACAACGCCAACCACGACTACGACCACCACAACGCCAACCACGACTACGACCACCACAACGCCAACAACCACCACAACCACCACAACGCCAACAACCACCACGACCACCACAACTCCAACCACAACGCCAACGACGACCACCACAACGCCAACAACCACTACGACCACCACAACGCCAACAACCACAACGCCAACCACAACGCCAACCACGACCACAACAACGCCAACCACGACCACCACAACGCCAACAACCACCACCACAACGCCAACAACCACCACGACCACCACAACGCCAACAACCACCACGACCACCACAACGCCAACAACCACCACAACGCCAACAACCACCACAACGCCAACAACCACCACGACCACCACAACGCCAACAACCACCACAACGCCAACAACCACCACGACCACCACAACGCCAACCACGACTACGACCACCACAACACCAACCACAACGCCAACCACAACGCCAACGACGACCACCACTACGCCCACCACCACTACGCCCACCACAACGCCCACCACAACGCCAACAACCACTACGACCACCACAACGCCAACCACGACCACCACAACGCCAACAACCACCACCACAACGCCAACAACCACCACGACCACCACAACGCCAACAACCACCACAACGCCAACAACCACCACAACGCCAACAACCACCACGACCACCACAACGCCAACAACCACCACAACGCCAACAACCACCACGACCACCACAACGCCAACCACGACTACGACCACCACAACGCCAACCACAACGCCAACCACAACGCCAACGACGACCACCACTACGCCCACCACCACTACGCCCACCACAACGCCCACCACAACGCCAACAACCACTACGACCACCACAACGCCAACCACGACCACCACAACGCCAACCACGACCACCACAACGCCAACCACGACCACCACAACGCCAACCACTACTACGACCACCACAACGCCAACAACCACCACGACGCCAACAACTACCACGACCACCACAACGCCAACAACCACCACGACCACCACAACTCCAACCACGACTACGACCACCACAACGCCAACCACGACCACCACAACGCCCACCACCACTACGCCCACCACCACTACGCCCACCACAACGCCAACAACCACCACGACCACCACAACGCCAACCACGACCACAACGCCAACCACAACCACCACAACGCCAACAACCACCACGACCACCACAACGCCAACAACCACCACAACGCCAACAACCACCACGACCACCACAACGCCAACAACCACCACAACGCCAACCACGACCACGACCACCACAACGCCAACGACGACCACCACTACGCCCACCACAACCACTACGCCCACCACAACGCCAACCACGACCACCACAACGCCAACCACGACCACCACAACGCCAACCACGACCACCACAACGCCAACAACCACCACGACCACCACAACGCCAACAACCACCACGACCACCACAACGCCAACAACCACCACGACCACCACAACGCCAACCACGACGACCACAACGCCAACCACGACCACCACAACGCGAACCACGACTACGACCACCACAACGCCAACCACGACTACGACCACCACATCGCCAACCACGACTACGACCACCACAACGCCAACCACGACAACGCCAACCACGACTACGACCACCACAACGCCAACAACCACCAGGACCACCACAACGCCAACCACGACGACCACAACACCAACCACGACCACCCCAACGCCAACACCAACCACGACCACCACAACACCAACCACGACTACGACCACGCCAACCACAACACCAACGACGACCACCACAACGCCAACCACGACCACCACAACGCCAACAACCACCACAACGCCAACAACCACCACGACCACCACAACGCCAACAACCACCACGACCACCACAACGCCAACCACGACCACCACAACGCCAACCACGACCACCACAACGCCAACCACGACCACCACAACGCCAACCACAACGCCAACGACGACCACCACAACGCCAACCACGACCACCACAACGCCAACGACCACCACAACGCCAACAACCACCACAACGCCAACAACCACCACGACCACCACAACGCCAACAACCACCACGACCACCACAACGCCAACCACGACCACCACAACGCCAACCACAACGCCAACGACGACCACCACAACGCCCACCACAACGCCAACAACCACTACAACGCCAACCACAACCACCACAACGCCAACCACGACCACAACGCCAACCACGACCACAACGCCAACCACGACCACCACAACGCCAACAACCACCACGACCACCACAACGCCAACCACGACCACCACAACGCCAACCACGACTACGACCACCACAACGCCATCGACGACCACCACTACGCCAACCACAACGCCAACAACCACGACCACCACGACCACCACAACACCAACAACCACCACGACCACCACAACGCCAACAACCACCACGACCACCACAACGCCAACAACCACCACGACCACCACAACGCCAACAACCACCACGACCACCACAACACCAACAACCACCACGACCACAACAACGCCAACAACCACCAGGACCACCACAACGCCAACCACGACTACGACCACCACAACGCCAACCACAACGCCAACGACGACCACCACAACGCCAACCACGACTACGACCACCACAACGCCAACCACGACCACCACAACGCCAACAACCACCACGACCACCACAACGCCAACAACCACCACGACCACCACAACGCCAACAACCACCACGACCACCACAACGCCAACAACCACCACGACCACCACGACCACCACAACGCCAACAACCACCACGACCACCACAACGCCAACAACCACTACGACCACCGCAACGCCAACCACGACTACGACCACCACAACGCCGACCACGACCACCACAACGCCGACCACGACCACCACAACGCCGACCACGACCACCACAACAACGACCACGACCACCACAACGCCAACGACCACCACAACGCCAACGACCACCACGACCACCACCACAACGCCAACGACCACCACGACCACCACCACAACGCCAACGACCACCACGACCACCACCACAACGCCAACCACGACCACAACGCCAACCACGACCACAACGCCAACAACCACTACGACCACAACGCCAACAACCACTACGACCACAACGCCAACGACGACCACCACTACGACCACCACTACGACCACCACAACTCCAACCACGACCACTACGACCACCACAACGCCAACCACAACCACCACTGCTGTTTCTGCTGTAGCATCCTCATATTGCGACGCAGACAAAAACCCCGATTACATCGTTCACATTGAAACGAAGTGTGGTTCTAGTTCCAAATCAACACCATCAGTCGTAATCAGAACAGACCTTCACTTGTCGGCCATTGCTGTATGCTACAAGGACCAGGTGTACAACTTTTCGACTTCCGACTCGGTACACTTTCATCTTAACGCCTCGTACAATCAAACACGCTACAAAGATAAGTGTGTCTTCTCAAAACGCACGGACACGGAAGTTTTCAATCTGAGAATAGAGGTGTCGTGGGGTGAGAGATTCCACCGCGTGCATACTTGTAAGAAAGAATATCAAATCACCTGTACCTTTGAAGGCCGTCTCAACAAAGGGAGTGGCTCCTCCAAGAGTGGCCCTTCACTGATAGCCGCTAAAGAGATTCAGTCTAACCAGGGTCAGAAAGCGTCTTCAAGTATAACACTGGATGTAGTGAACGTCCTTGGACAGCCGATCGCGGGCCCGATACCTCTGGCCAGGAAGATACAGCTGCTGGCAACAGCAAGTGGTGCATCGTCTGAGCAAGGCTTACGACCGGTTGCGTGCGATGCCGTCTCTACTGACGGACACAGATACTCGGTGTTGAGAGCTGGATGCGGAGATGGGATAATTTTTGCGAAAAAACAAGGATTTACTACCAAGGGATTACAAACATTCAGCCCCTACTTCAAAACATTTAAAATTCGCAAGGACAGAAGTCTGAAGTTTGAATGCAATTTCACCCTGTGTGATAGTGTCTGTGATGGAAGTTCTTGCAGCGGAAGGAGTAAGAGATCGGTGGATAGTTTCCTGGCGGAGGTGCGTTCCCCTACCATAGATCTCAAGTCCAGTAGCGCCCCGGCTGGGGAATGGTTAGTCTTGCAAGTAGCCTGTATAGCATGTTTTGTTATGGTCATGTCACAAATAATTATACTTGTTTTGCTGTTCTTTAGGCGATATAACAGGTGACCATTCAAATGTAATAAATATTCTTTCGATTGAAATATTTGTCATTATCTCACTATACATTCACGCTACGATGTGCCGTTTCACGTTTCTGGATGCCACCATGCCTTGCGATGCAGTGACTGATGAAGTCGAAGGATTGCTGATTCAAACTGACATCTGGCATAGAAAGACGACTCGATGGTCAGGCTCGGGGACTCGTAGATGACAATATCCACCAGGACAATGTGTGGTTAACACGTACGGTGTTAAACGCACTCTCGCACGCGAATACGCCACACTGGAAATGGACTTTTGGTCCACTGGTATATTGCTGACTCGAGGACCATCTGATACACGTTAGGGACCGTTCATAACTGGTGGCTAGGGAAGGGTGGAGTTGGTGGATGGATGATGAATTTTATGGATCGGCATGTGTAATGCGAGAGCCGCTCCCCACCCCTCAGATTTTATGTACAAAGGAAGAACCCCACCCTCCTGTAGAATATCAATCGCCTCCTTTCCCATATTTTGTAAGTAACTTTTTTAATTAGTTCGCTTGAGGCAGAAACGGACCGATGAATTGCAAATTTTACCATTGTCCAAAATTGCCACAAAATATAAATTATATAAATAATACACGTTTACTAATATCCCTGATATTTGAAAATTTTCCGGACTCAACTCAAAAAATTGTTAAAGAAACTATCAATTGAAAATGCAAAAGTTATGTCAGGGCAGGGTGAAAGAACAGAAACGGAACATCAACTATCTCGTCGTGCACGGGATACACACGCCTGATTAAAAATGAGGTTGAATGCTGACGTCAAACAGTTAAAGTGTGATCTTTCTTCAGTTTGGAAGCTGAAAGGGGCAAACCATTTTATGACATTAATACATTCTTTAAGCGGGCATCAAAAGCTTTAGGCGATGGTACAATGTACCATGTTCTGGAACACAAACATTGTGAAGGTGATGCGAAGCAGGTAGGGGTCATGTCAAAATCACATAAATTAAAACATTCGGGCAACTTTCAGAAAAAAATTGTTATGCAGACTATCAAGTTCTATTCTGAAAACATACATACATCTCGCTGAAAATTGGAAAAAGCATTTCAATCAAGAACACAGCCTCAGTATTAAAGAACACACTCTGGCGACTCTTGCACTCTTTCGGTATCATTATAAGACAATTTTGGGGGAAGAATGTGTCGGTGAACGCCCTGATATCGTTCACTTGAGAAAGTGTGGTCAGGGTAATAAAGAAGCGCGAGGAAGGGTTCGAGCCAGTGTATTTGGACGAGATCTTGGTCAATGCCTCGCAGATCTAGGACTGTCAGCTGTCGGTGGGTATGACTAATGGGGGGTGACTAATTATTCTCCATGCTTGTTGCTCCAGCAAAGGATTTCTCCCAGGCTGCGACGTGGAATTCAGGGCAAAATCCACAGCTACCAGAGACTACCATTCTGAAATGAATGGTGCGGGTTTCCTCGATTGGGCTAAAAACAAGTTGGTAGCAGGTGTACCAGAGAAGTCCTTTTATCATAATGGACAATGTCCCATACCACAGCATGCAGGACCCCGACAGTAAAGCACCGACATCGAACGCTCGAAAAGATGATATATCATGGCTCCACAAATTTCACGGGCTTCAAAGGCAACGAAGCCTCAGCTATATGAGATCATATAAAATCCCACAAAGGTGAACCTGTCTATAAAGTTAAGTTACATAAAAAGTAAGGGTCACGATATTCTGCGACTTACACATTATCACTGTGACCTTAACCCCATTGACAGGACATGGGGTACTGTTAAAGGAGACTTTTAGATTACGTGACGTGCAGGTTTTGGTAAAGGAGAAACTTGGCAAACCTGTATCAACAAGAAAGCTAACGTCATTGAACAGGGTTACTGGTCTCGGGATGGCTTACAACGGGCAACTGTGGCACCACTTGTCATCCATCCCTTTAAGTCGCAACTATGACTCTACCACAGACGAGGAACCGACAGGTCTCCCGGAACAGATTTGAGAAGTCCCCTGCCATGACTGATCCTTTTCTGCGGTTTCACCCCCCGCGACAGATAACAGCTTTTGCATTTTCAATGATAATAGTTTCTTAAACAGCCTTTTCGGTGGAGTCTGGAAAGTCTAAGAAAGCTGTTGGGTATAATAGTACATGATAAAACTGTGGACTATATATATTTGAGGCAATTTGTACAATGATAAAGTTTGCAATTCACCGGTCCATTTCTGACTCAATGGGACTGTAAGTAGAGTCTGTTTTATACATTAAACTATTACATGTGTACAAAATTGACAGCCTCTTATACATAAGACGAACATACGAACACACTCTTAAACATTATAAGTATCATTCAACACGGAAAGATATTCACTCATAATACATTAATTGAAACAATACACGACACGCTCCACGACAGTCACGAAACCACTATTATCAAAGAGACAAAACATGAACAGCAATATAGGGAGCGAGTTGGGTTTTACAGCGCTTTTAACAATATTTCAGCAATAGCTTAGGACACCAGAAATGGGCTTAACACATTGTGCCCACGTGGGGAATCGAACCCGGGCCTTCAGCGTGACGAACAAACGCTCTAACCACTAGGGTACCTAGGGTACCGCTCCTGAACAGAGCAATAGAGAGTAATACAGTCTAAAATATATTAACGACCACGTTCCACATAAACATAACGACCTTGCCAAGGATCTTAACATGTGGCCATGATAGCAAAAATGTACTGCAGAAAACATCGAATAGTAATGGTAACGATTTGCCAAGGTAGAAGAAAGTAAGGGGTCTTACCTTTGTGAATAAACAAGGAGTTTATTACGCCACAGTCACAGGATGATTTGTGACTGTGGTCGTCCCTGTTTTATACCCTTTCCCAGTTGTCTTAGCTAATCGGGTTTACTGATAATATTGCTGATAAGTTGTATCTAAATCCTATTGCCTAATTCGACTACCGATAACGTACCTACTGCGAAGTTAAGTTACTCTATCTGTCAGAATTACATAAAAAATTTCATAACGTATTTGACGACAACGGCGTTGACAAGCGAAAGACATGATGCATCTGCTGACACATACAAGATATTGGTCTTGGACATTCGATATCAGTGTGACCACGAGTGAAGTACACGATAAACTGGATTAGCCTATCTCTATCTGTTAACACTTACAAGATATTGGTCTTGGACCTTCGTTGTCAGTGTGACCCTTGGCAGACTGAAGATGTGGAACGTGTAGCATTTCGATATTTCAATAAAATATTCTGTCATAGAATCTTTATAAAATATTGTGCATTTCCACCATGTTAATAGATTGGCCAACAGGTCGACAGTGATTTATCGACTTCTTTGAAAGCAGTCAAAATCAAGAATGACGCCCCATGCACGTGTATGGGAGTACTGTGGTGTATTTAGGAGAAGTGATAAAGAGAAATGCATGGTGCCGCATTCATAAGATGTCTGATTTGGAAAAGGTTTTAACGCTTTTAACCAATACTTTCTATCCAAATTGAAAGTTCCCCTAGCTGTAAAGGGTATTCTTTACAGTCACATTCACCCGAGTATCTTTGCAACAGGACATGTTTCACTCCCTAGGTTGAATGCAAAGTATAAAATTTCTTTGAAAACTTATATCAATTGAATGTTCTGAAACTGAAATATAAAAACTTAACGTAACCACATGTAACCATAAGTCAGCTGATGATACTGTTCCTGGTTAGTCTAGTGGACAAGTTTCTCCTCTCACGCATGCAGATAAAGCAATTAGTCTGCTTCTGAAGTGGGGACTCTGTAATCACGTGGAAGCTGCCATTTCAAAAGACAAACCCAAGTAACTGAGAGCATCACAGTTGGAAGTGCTCGGGTATACAGGGTCTGAGGTTGGAACTACTCGGGTATACAGGGTCTGAGGTTGGAACAACTAGGGTATACTGGGCTTGGGGTTGGAACTACTCGGGTATACTGGGCTTGAGGTTGGAACTACTCGGGTATGCTGGGTCTGAGGTTAGAACTACTCGGGTATACTGGGCTAGGGGTTAGAACTACTCGGGTATACAGGGTCTGAGGTTGGAACTACTCGTGTATACAGGGTCTGAGGAAGTATTCGGGTATACGGATTCTGATGTTGGAAGTAATCGGGTGTATTGAATATGTTGGGTTTGGGGTTTGAAATACTCGGGTATACTGGGCTTTTACGTTTTTTGCATCTGCTGTGTATTCAAACAAAATGAACATTATTCTCTCCTGAATTCAATATGCATGTATATGCTGATGGAATAAATTAGCTGTGCATTATTTGGTGTTATGCGATTGTTTTTAATGTAAATACATAAAATACGTAAATACATTGTCTGTGATGTTTGCCTTAATCATTGTTGACTGTTAAGCTGCTGACTGAATGATTTGACGCGTCGTGATACTCGTGAAGAGATGTGCGCTTATGCAGGCTTGACAACGACGCCGCACAGATGACACTATCTGTTGAAAAAAGCTTGAGGAATGTTGGTCCATGTCGGAACTAACCCTAGTTCCAAGCCAACTACCATCAATGGTGGAGGAAATATCACACAACACAAGCGATATGTTGACAGGCATTATCTTGCTGAAGCGTGAAGGTTACGTCTGTCCCTGAATGACCAGATAATGTAATCCCTCTATCGCAGACCTGTCAGATTGCCATTGACGAGAACAAGTTGTGTCCGCCCATGAGATGTGAAGAGATGCAGATGGCCACTGTTAGGCCGCCCACTGAATCCAAAGTGACAATTCGTCCTCTATGTAAAAGTGACAAATATCTTTGACAAATTCCGACTATATCAGGAGCATGTGTTCACGTACCATTATCAAAAAGTGATGATACCAGGTGTTCACGTATGACTATCAAATAGTGAGTGATATCAGGTGTTAGCGTACCACTATGAAATAGTGATGATACATGGTGTTTTTGTACCAGTACCATGAATGATATCAGGTGTTAGTGTACCAGTACTGTGAATGATATCAGATGTTAATGTACCAGTACCATGAATGATATCTGGTGTTAGTGTACCAGTACCATTAATGATGATATCAGGTCTTGGTGTACCAATACCATTAATGGTGATATCAGGCGTTAGTGTACCACTATCAGCTGGTGATGATATCACGTGGTTACAAGAAACATGAGCGTGCTCTGGTCCACCATTTGTCACAAACACAAAGTGACGTAATTCCATTCAGGCACATGATAAATAAATGGGAAAATATAGTTGAGTGGCAAGCAATCTGTTACGCGAGACAATTGAGTCGTCGGGTGGTCAGATTCCTGACTTGTTTGACACGTCATCGTATCCTAATTGCGCAGATCATTGTTCATGTTGTTGATCACTGGATTCTCTTATCTATACTCGATACAGAGCTGGAACATTGCTTTAAACAACAAACAAACCAAACATATTATGCTTCTCCTTCCTCTCATTTTCTAGACAGCTAGTTCGCGAGAGCGATTGACATCACAGCCGTCATTCTTTAAGTATCCCCAAAAGAATTAATATTTCTCGATTTACATCATATCACTTTCAGTGACAAGACTATATACGTATATTCTAAAAAAACCATCCCACAAAACATAGGTATGTGTTTTTTTATTTAACCATGCGAAAATGTTCCTTTGCTATTCATGAAATTGAATATTCGTGTATGACCCTGCTGGAGGGCTGGTTTCACCAAAGGGAGAGATGGTCATTACTACTTTGTTTTGCTTAAATGCAAGCTGTTGCCGATGTCAGTCAATGGTGCTTTGTAATGCAACATTCTCTCACCATCAACAGGTTCCTCGTTTGTATATAGAGGTTTATCTCAGACTAGAGAGTATCGGCTGCCGTGATATGCTGACAGGAAGCCATCAGTTCCTTCAGCAGCCCTGTCTCTGTCCCTTTCTACGTAAGTCAACGAGCAACACAAACCACCAATCACCTCTTTTATTGTCATACTTTGCTGTGAATCTCAATGTAGCGCAAAGATCGTTGCCGGAAAAGATAAACGGCCACGACAAGGGAGATAACCACGACGAAGCCGAGTGACGCTAAAGCAACAAGTGGAGAGATCTTAGCATGATGTCGATTACCTCCCCCTGGTGATGTGACCGTCGTACATGCTGCAGTATTGCCTAGTTTTCGCGTCGTCGACATCTGTGACGTTATCCCAGGTGAGTGGAGGGGACTGACGAGGCTGGAAGAGGGAGGCTTGACATAACTTATGGTTGTCACCACTTTGTGAATGCTTGATGACTTTTCTGTACTTCTGTGCACGTTGACGAGTCTGTATTCCACGTCATCCCTTCTCCTCCTCTCATTTTCACAGGAGCTGCCGTTACACACAGACGTACAAAGTGTATAATTACACTCAAACATCAGATGTGACGCTTCAGACAGTCCTACCGACTCAAAGTAAGGACTAACGGCTTTCAGACCATTTGAGGTGAAGCCACTACCTCGTGGAAAAATAATTCCATCACCACATCCTGCTCTGAGCAGGGCGTACCTGTGGGCAGTTGCCGATCCCACTATGTCACACGACGAGGGTCGGATTCCCAGCTCACCCGCTGCACCATCTGAGATCAGCCGGAGTCGAATCTTCTTACCAAGAGGTATTCGGTGGATCCGGCGACTGAGAATGTCGACCACGTCCATAGTTATCACGGATGATGCTTTTGCTCCTTGGTGAGACTGCAGTTCCTTGGGAGCTATGAGACGCCATAAACTCCGTGACGCCAAACTTGTTTTGTTGGCGAAATCTTCAAACGTACAAGTGACTTGGTAGTCTCGCTTCCTGGTATGTATGTATTTGTTGACGTTACCACGAGATATTTCAACTCGAAGGTTATAAACTTTAGAATTCTTGCGCTTCTGAAACACACACTGATCAGCTGCCGATTTCGAACCATCGTAGAGGACACGCAGTGAGAAGTGTATTCTGTCCTTGGAAGTAAAAGGGACAGTTACATTATCCTTGCAGATTCCAACAACGTCAAGATTTAGGTCTGTTACAATTTCTATCCATGCATCGTTCCGATCACTACTGCCACAATATGGCTCAATCAACAATACATAATCCTCCTTCCTTTGACGGCCGAGTTCAGTAGATCCGGATACGCTCGACGTTTCAGTTGATAAACGCGTTGTTGACGTGGTGGTTGAGGTTGTGGGCCCATTTGTCTTAGGAGAGGTCGCTGTGGTAGAGATTGAAGGTGATCCATATTTTGGTGAGACATTGGTGTTTTGGGGTGTTTGTCTATGAAACTGCTTTGAATCAGTCCTGGACTCACTTTGCCTCGGTGAAATACCACTTCCAGGGGCTGATGGTGTCGTGAAAGGATTTGAATCGCATTTTACCTGATAATGACTTTGTCGGTAGTCTGACCAGTGAAGACTCAGAGTTGCTGTATACCTCTGAATGTTTGTCCCTGGAACTACGTTGGGGGCTTCAAAAGTACATGGATGGGCAATTCCTGTTGTGTGTATTGTCGCATAGAATACGTACTGGATGTTGTTGTGGTGGTTGCTGTAGTCTTTCGTGAACAATTTGACTCCTTCTCTGCACTTTATCACAACCTTTGTCAGATATGGTTCGTTTGGAACTATTACATTTCCCACAACCACCACACTTATGTCCTCAGGGCTGGAGCCGCAGTCGATATTCAGTCTGAGTCTGTGATGGCGATGGTCGCTGGCCTGCAGTCAAAAAAGAGATGCCATTTTAATGTTAGACAGCACACGATTCACATTCTAAATATACGCACACTTGACATGACATGACACATTGTACAAATGGTGGCAAAACCAAACGCGAAACGACACTGTACATGACATGACACGCTGTACAGATGACAGCAACATGTAACACGCCTTGACACACTGTACGAGTGGTGGCAACACCTAACATGACATGACACGCTATACAGGTGAAAGCAAAACGACATGACACACTATACAGGTGACAGTGACACCTAACACGACATGACAACTGCACAAGTAGTGGCAGCAACTAACAAGACATGACACACTATACAGGTGACAGCGACACCTAACACGACATGACACACTGTACAAACGGTGGCACAACCTATCGCGAAACGACATTGTACATAACATGACACACTATACAGATGACAGCAAAAACTAACACGACATGACACACTGTACAGACAACAACACCTAACACGACATGGCACAGTGTACATGTAACAACACCTACCACGACATGGCACAGTATACAGGTAACAGCAACACGACACGGCACCATACAGATGGCAGCAAACAACTAACACGACATGACACACTATACATGTGAAGAGCAACACCTAACACGACAGGACACAATATAATGGTGAAAGCAAACTCTGCCATGACAAGACAGACTGTACATGACATAACACACTGTAAACATGACACACTGTACAAGTGACGGCGACACCTAACAAGGCACGACACACTATGCCGGTGACAGCAACACCTAACACGACACGATACATCACACAGGTGACAACAACACCTAACACAACATGAAGCACTGTACAGACAGCAACATCTAGCTCGACGTGACAGACTACACATGTGACAGCAACACCTAACACAGCATGATACACTGTACAGAAAGCAACACCTAACACGACATGACACATTGTACAGATAGCAACACCTAACACGACATGACACACTATACTGGTGACAACAACACGACACAATACATTGTACAGATGACCGCAACACCTAACACGTCTTGACACACTATACAGGTGAGAGCAAAACCTAACACGACATGAGACACTGTACAGACAACAACACCTAACACGACATGAGACACTATACAGGTGACAGCAAAACGACATGACACACTATACAAATGACAGCAACACATAACACGATATGAGACACTATACATGTGACATCAACAACTAACACGACATGAGACACTGTGCAGATAGTGGCAACACTAACACGACATGACACATTGTAGAGACAGCTACACCTAACACGACATGACACATTGTACTGACAGCTACACCTAAAACGACATGACACACTGTACAAATGGCGGCAAAACCTATCGCGAAACGACATTGTACATAACATGACACACTATACAGATGACAACAAAAACTAACACGACATGACACACTGTACAGTCAACAACACCTAACACGACATGACACACTATACAGGTGACAGCAAAACGACATGACACACTATACAAATGACAGCAACACATAACACGATATGAGACACTATACATGTGACATCAACAACTAACACGACATGAGACACTGTGCAGATAGTGGCAACACTAACACGACATGACACATTGTAGAGACAGCTACACCTAACACGACATGACACATTGTACTGACAGCTACACCTAAAACGACATGACACACTGTACAAATGGCGGCAAAACCTATCGCGAAACGACATTGTACATAACATGACACACTATACAGATGACAGAAAAAACTAACACGACATGACACACTGTACAGACAACAACACCTAACACGACATGGCACACTGTACAGACAACAACACCTAACACGACATGGCACAGTATACAGGTAACAACACCTAACACGACATGGCACAGTATACAGGTAACAGCAACACGACTGTACAGGACACACTGTACAGACAGCTACACCTATATCACGACATGACACACTGTACAGACAACTACACCTAACACATGACACACTGTACAGACAGCTACACCTAACACATGACACGGTGTACAGACAGCTACACCTAACACACTCGACACGACACACTGTACAGATGACAAGGGATCCTAGACAAATGTGAAAAGTTGCTTGTTGATGAATAACCTGAGGAACCTATAGTAGAGCTAACATTATAAAATGTTTCAAGGAGAATACACACGCATTGCGTTACAATGACTTTGAAAGGTGTTGGGAATTGACTGTTATCAGAGTGATGGGAGGCAGCTCTTGTATCTTCCTGTTATAGTTGGTCTATTCACTCATATACAAGAAGACAAAACCAGATCAAAGTTGCGAAATAATCCAAACTATGTGTTCTTGAAATGTATTGTCACCTCAATACACAATGAGAATGTGTTTGATGAATGTTTCAGTACTGTTTAAGGGATAATAAATAATCACCAAACTCTGCCCGAACAGGTCCGTTGTCCAGCACTGCATGGAGTGAGAGTCGTCTGCTTCACAAGCACATGGTACATCTAGTATTGAGTGACTTGGTCATCTAGAGTTATGTCCCCTTAGTTTCTTGACAATTCCTGTTACTGCAGTCTTTCATTATCCACCTCAAAAGAATGGAATATGAACCCATTATTTGCAAAATACAAAACAGATAATTTAACAGTTTAAATCATTCTATTTCAGCATAGTATCAATATGTATTTACCGAAGCGATAACATAATGGCCCCATGAGGTTGTGAATTCTCTGTGTGAACCAGCCATGTTTATGTTTAGTTTCTAATTTCCTTGATTATCACAAAAACAGGTTTTCATTCATTTCTAGTTTTTCTGAATCTTTGGAAAAGTAATAAAGGGAAATGGATTTAGAGTGTTAAGTGTAAATGTTTTCTGTCAAGTCATATGCTACTACACAGTTTGCACATCAGACATGTGCCATATGTAACCTCTTGCACAACACTGGAACGTGTTTTACTACAGAAAGAAGATGAATCTGAAGAGGATTCATCCTAGATTCAGCTGTGCGCACGCCCATGATTCATCGGATCCTTCTTTTACTGCCCTACTAAATAATAATAACTGGCTGAAAGTAAATCCAATACCTGTTATCGGTCATCGGATATGAGGCACACTACATAGTTTTTAAGTACATGTTGAACGCGTGTTCGTCTCGTTCGACTCGTGGACACACGTTGTTTATACTCATGCAATGTAAGATCGGGCAAGTCATTTCCGGTTTGTCATATTCTGCTAATTAATTAAACCCGTTAATATGTAAATATCCCAATATTTCAGTGTTAAGTGCGATCTTCATATATTAGTACGACTGTATTTATCAAATGCCTGTATCTTCAAGATTGTCTCCATGAAAATTTTGGCTCGACCCGATATGTAGAAATTGATCTATAAATACACCAAAGTTAAACTACGCGGTGACAAAGTGGCTTTTTCGGATGGTATGAAAATTCTTACTATTTTTGGTGTAATTATAATTAATGTAGGCAATAAGAATAATTCCGAAAAAAGTGGAGCCGACGTGAATGACTGATCAGCAGCACAGGCGGCAGCCATCAATGACATCCAAGTCGAGAGAGGCGTGTGACTGGCGCTTTGCATTTGCACTGTACTAACATGTAGTGTGACGCTTGGCAAAGCTGATTTAGTAACAATTCTGTTAAGTATTGCTATTATTGTTTATGAGGATTGTGTATATGTGGGATAAGTGCACATTTAGGACGCATTGTAGCTTTTATTTATGTCATTGTCCAACTTGTAAAGCCCGCTCATGGCGAGATGGGAATCCCGTGACGTCATTAGGAAGCCTAAGTTGACACCAACCAGCTGACAACACGACATGACTCTCTAGAGGTGACACCAACCAGCTGGCAACATGATATGACTCTTTACAGATGACAACAACCAGCTGGCAACATGATATGACTCTCTACAGATGACAACAACACAACACATGACAAGACGATGTACACGAGATGACAGTCACTGTAAATGACATGACACATTGTACATGATACGACACACTGCACAGATGAAGGCAACACCTAACGCGACATTTGCTCACTTGTACGTTCACAGAGAACTCACGTGTATAGGCTAGGCTGAAACATGACTAGATCAAAGACTGTATTTACACTATAACAGTATTGGCAAAACACAGTAGTCACATAGTTAACGTTAAACATAATTTAATTACAAACATGCATCATATTAACACTGTTTTGACAACTGACAACACTGGCATTAACAACAGTATTGCGATTATGTGGATGTAGAACCAATAGTTTGAGGCTTTACAGCCAAAATTCGATTTCTTTCTTGAAATAGTTGTTTTCAGGAACGATGATGTGATTCAGCAAAAGGAATTCATTAATTTTGATACCTACTTCGTCAACGGATGTCAAGCATGATTCTACTTGCACCCAAGCCCAGGCACTGTACCTAGAACAGACAGGTACTGAGGTGCAGTCCAGACTAACTGCACACAGTCGACAGGTAAGACTAAACATGTAAAATCAGACAAGAAGCAGTACATACCAAGCCGGGTCTGGCGATACAAGTTGCAAGTAACCCACAAACTAGTAGTAGGTTCGTCCCCCGCGCCATGACGATAACCAGTGTGCGCACTGTCCCGGCACATGTTTCTACTTGCACGTGAAACACGTGCTCTCCTTGCTTGCATTATAAATAACCCTGATACTTGTACATTTCTTCAGTTCAACGTTTTGGTCAGATGCAGACACTGTGTACAATAAGACTTCTTCCCACAAATATGACACTGTTAAGATAATGAGGACCTGACCTTCAGTACTTGCATTACCAGCATGGCCAGCTTTGAAGGATAATTATCCTGAGTCACAATTGTTACAAATAACATCCAGGTCTGTGTTGTGCAGGGAGAGTATGCTCCCTGAGCTCTGTGCACGTGAACGTGCTATTTGGCGACTCAGTTTATCACAGTCATGGTTCGGGGCAAGTATACAAGTCTCAGAGGACCTGCACAAGCACATTTATCAATCACATGACAACTATTGATTGGTTAGCTGGCTTTGATAGAACGCTGTCTATTTCAAGTAATTTTCCTTCCATGTGTTCGTGTCTATGAGCGTATGCATAATCACAAAGATGTAGATAAAATGAAAAGAACAATGCAATTTACTTCGGGGAACTGTCGGTAAGTAAATATGTTACTGTTAAATGTTAATTTTGTAAGAAGACATCAGTCGTGTACAAGTCAGATGTCCAATATCATTGCTCGCAAATAGTTGGTATTTTCTTGTCTGCCTAATGGCGAAGTGGTTCATGGATTGTCTGCCTTATAATGACGCGATTCATGCATTGTCTGGCTGATGATGAAGTGGTCCATGTATCGTCTGTCTGATGATGAAGTGGACCCGTGAAGGTCCCAGGATAGAATAGGCCTTCAGCAACCATGCTTGCCATAAAAGGTGACTACGCTTGTTTGTCGTAAGAGACGACTTGGTTGACACGTCATCGGTTCCCAATTGCGCAGATCAATGCACATGCTGTTGATCACTGGACTGTCTGGTCCAGACTCAATTATTTACAGACAGTCGCCATGTAGCTGGAATATTGCTGAGAGTGGCGTAAAACTAAACTCACTCACTGATGATGAAGTGGTTCATGCATTGTCTGGATGATGAAGCGACCTATCGTTAGTCTACCCGATGATGAAGTGGTTCAGTGTATACACATTTCCATGCATTGGTGCAGCTGTTACCGCAGCAGATTCACTTAGATTTGGAACCAGTGTTCCAAACTTTAAACTGATAACCGAATTTACTAAAAATGTTGGAGGGAATTACTTCCTAAATGGGATGAGGTTGTTTGGTTTATTATTTATTGTGAAGTTGGTAATCAGTTTATTAAATGATAATTATAGTCATTCCGTCACTGTTGAACGTCAGGATGTTATGAGCTGACGCTATCAATGAACGAGTTCTTAATGGTCTAAACGTTTCTTTACAGTTGCAAACACGTAAAATAGTGAGTGTTTTCAAGCTTTGCTTTCTGGGATTGACAAAAATCGAGGCAAACTTCATGGCATTTCTGTCTTCAAACTTCTCGGTGTTTCTCGTTACTTCTCGGTGTTTCCCGTTCAACAGCTGATTTTAGATCCCGGATTTGAAACCCAGCACAACTAACGTATTGGAGTTTCCAAAATTTGACTACAATAATAAAGTAAGTGTAACAGATGCAAGTTAGACAATTCACTTCCTACCAGGGGTACATTCTTCCCTGCCCGAAGTCGCAGGAGACGTATCTCACCAAACTGAACGCTGCTGGTTAAATTATAATGGCTTCTGGCTTCTCAACTTACACGTGTGTGTGTGTGTGTGTGTGTGTGTGTGTGTGTGTGTGTGTGTGTGAGAGAGAGAGAGAGAGAGAGAGAGAGAGAGAGAGAGAGTCCTTATATCGGTGTCCCGTTAGCACAGCTAGCTTGAATGACAAATAGGACGGTGATGGGGGTTTGGCCATGTGAGTGAGTGAGTTTAGCTTTACGCTGCACTCAGCAATATTCCAGCTAAATGCCGGCGGTGTGTATCAGACAACCCAGTGACCAACAGCATGAGCAGCGATCTGCGCAACTGGGAACCCATGACGTGTCAACCAAGTCAGTGAGTCTGACCACCCAATCCCGTTAGTCGCCTCTTGCGACAAGCATAGTCACCTTTTGTGGCAAGCATGGGTTGCTGAAGACTTATTCTGCACTCACTCATTCCCTGTTCATCTTTGAACTCTTACAACCAGGCACAGGATACAGTTATTGGTTTGCACCGAGATATTGCTTACAACCTATATCATGATATCTGCAAATGACAGTTTTTGTTATATTCTCATACCGTATGGTTGAATAATATAAATCTTACCACAAGGAGGTTTTCATCTGTTTTGCCAAAACGTATGCATTGTAACTGTGGAGACTGAAATGTATTCATCTATACTTGAGTATTTTAGCGCAATTATGTTTGAGCTAAACGAATTGTATTAAAAGTCATGATAGATTATGTGGTAATTTGTTCCAGTTTTATCTTTCTATAATCGTTCTATAATCTTTCTATAATCTTTCTATAATCGTTCGTTCTAGTTGAACTACGAGCTAAATTTGAAGTCATGCAAACAAACAATTGAAATTTAATGATTTTCAATGATAAAACTGCTAAAACTCAGGGAATATATCTTAATTCAAAACAATCAATCTTCGGCTGGACGTGTGGTCTGGAGAACAAATATATCCCCTTAAAGGAGATATCAAGGGTATTGACAGGTACCTTTTAATAAACCATGTACTGCAAAATATATAAAACACTTCTAACATATCAATGATAAAAATTCCAAGTAGATTCTTTGTCCAGAGAAGATTAGAACATGTAAGTCTTGTCTTTTGACCTGTCGAGGATGTTTTGAGATGGCCAAGTGGTTACCTCCCTTGGGCCGTTATGCCAGGGAAGTGCAGGGTAGCAAACTTGGTGGAATCTTTGTGATTCTATCGACTGCAGCGCGAGGGAAAGGTTCCATAACAGGGGCGGATACATGCACACTTTATGCACACTTTTCGAGTTTCACTGGTCATACCACAAAATTTCAGAACGGGGTGGGTGTAGGGGGCGGGTGATCCGCCTATGCATAGATGTCAACTAATCAGCTTTATGACGAAATTAATTGCACCTTTACCTCAATGTTGTTATACTACTCTGAAAACCTTTCGTAATCTTGTAAAGTCATAAATTGTTCGGATTTTCAAGTCTTTTTATATTGAATTGGTGTTTTTTTTTATAAACTGAGTGAACAGATTATTGTAGCAGCAAAATTCATCATTCTCATTGGGTGTATCTTCCTCTATAAGAGGCAGTGTTATCAGCGAATAGAAGCCACACATCTAAAACACTGAAATGATCCAATGCGACCGAAAATTTGTGATCATGAAATTGACGTAACGGAAAATTCAGAATTGATCACAGACAAACACAATAAGAATAAAAATGAAACTTACGGGATACAATTTGTGAAAGCTTGTTCATGATTCGGAACTGGACGTGTCTATTATCTGTAGATCATTTGAATATATGAAGCTAAAATTTGAGGGGATTTAAAATGAGTGAGTGAGTTTAGTTAGTTCAGCAATATTCCAGCCATATGGCGGCTGCCTGTAAATAGGTAAACTAGACAGTCCAGGGTCCAGTCTGGACCAGACAGTCCAGGGATCAACAACATGACCATCTATCTGCGCAAAATCGAATCACGTTGGTTGAACATTTCCTGACATAACTATTGCTGTAAGGCGGGCCTGTCATATCTTACTTTATCGCATAGTTTTCTCAATCCTGAGATTTACTTCAATGTTCTGGCAATATCAGTATCAACCAATCTAACGGATCCACTAAAATAGCCATGAATTGCCAAATGAATGGGGATGTAACACTCCAACCTGTTCCTCTAGCCTGTAGTGTTTATTCACATATGCCGTCTTCTTCTGAAAATAATTGTTTTGTATGGACTATGTGAGTGAAACATTATGAATGGGGCTGTGTACTACCTATATATATATGCATGTTCTCCATGTCGAGAGGTAATGATATTGTAACTTATATAGACAGAATAACATTGTGATAACTGGAGAACTGCACGATGCACTAAAACAGTTTGCTTGAGAAAAGCAATCTTATGACTCGCTCATTTGGGCGACGTGAAATTACATAGAGGTTGTTCAGTTTGGCCTGATACTACTAATAAATTGCGTGACCGTTTCACAATTGGTTGGGTCTATTATTGTGGAGGGGTGAGCCTTTATCAGATGATTGTCAATATGTCCGAACAGTCAAGGTAAGGTTGCCGTTTGACATCTAAGTGTCTATAAGTCGGCAGCAATATCCTAACTTTCTTTAAAGAATTAGCTACAGATGGTTTAATGTTTCCTATTCGAACTTTTAGGCAGCGAGTTCCGCTATTTAATGAAGTTAATCCCACCAGCCGTTTGTGCCATATGACGTCCGGGTCATGCATGTACAAAGTAGCTCAGGTCTAGCTGAACAACCTGTAATTCACACCATATATTGGCCAAAGAAATGCTTATATACAGTAGAACAAGTTGCTGCCTTATCCTGAATGAACG
Source organism: Haliotis asinina (assembly GCF_037392515.1). Lineage (NCBI taxonomy): Eukaryota > Metazoa > Mollusca > Gastropoda > Lepetellida > Haliotidae > Haliotis > Haliotis asinina. The sequence continues at coordinate 882,436 of NC_090289.1, forward strand.
CAATACGATAGGAACGTTTTCTTTACCGGCATCCTTCAATCCGAAATTCTCCGATGCCAGTGTTAAAGACTATGTGGCATTGAAAAACAAACACACACAAACACACAGACAAACACAAACACACGCACACACGCACACACACACATGCACACACGAAGAAATTATTATAGTCTTTAATACCACATACCATTTTGTCTTATTCTCTCACACATCACCCCTAACACTCTGATATCCTACGTCACTCACCGTCAAGAACAACTGATCAGGAAGAATGTGATGGACTGAACAGAGGAGACTCGGGGTGCGCGGTAGGGATTGCGTTGATGATAAGAGGCGAATGTTGACTTGCCGTCTCTGTTCACCTCACCTCATGGGCATAACACGTGAAATAAAGTAATTTAAAGGAGTGCCATTATAATCGAAATGGGTGAAGTTCTCATTCTGTGATCATACCTACCTACATTCATAAACCTGAGTCCAGATCTTACAAACACCTAAATCGGACAGCATGAAATTGCACGCCAGATTTGCCATAAACACACATTTGAGTCCTGTACACAAGTGTGTATCCCCGAGTTTGACTAAGTATTTTTCTTGGTATGTCAATATGACACACGATCACCAAAATTTGAAACATCAGTACACCTGGTGATTTAATTTCCTCACTCTTCACATGGGCATATGGTGCAACTCACTCACCACACCAAGGATAGGTCTTCATAAGTCCATGTAATCCTGGAACTTTGCCCACAGGAGCTCTGCCCACAGACACTGTGACCACAAGGAACTTTGTCAACAGGAGCTCTGCCCACAGGAACTGTACCCACAGAAACTGTGCCCACAAGGAAGTGTGCCCACAGAAACTGACTGTGCCTACAAGGTACTTTGCCCACAGACACTGTGTCCACAAGGAACTTTGTCAACAGAAAGTTTGCCCACAAGGAACTTTGCCCACAGAGAAACTTTGCCGACAAGGAACTTTGCCCACAGAAACTGTGCCCACAAGGAACTTTGCCCACATGAGCAGTGCCCAAAAGGACCCGCAGAAATTTTACCCACAAGGAATTTTGCCCACGGACACTTTGCCCCCAAGTAAGGAAGTGTGCCCACAGAAACTTTACCCTTAAGGAAGGAAGTGTGCCCACGGAAACTTTGCCCACAAGGAACTTTGCCCTCAAGGATCTTTGCCTTCAAGGAAGGAAGTGTGCCCACGGAAACTTGGCCCACAAGGAAGTGTGCCCACAGGAACTGTGCCCACAGAAACTTTGCCCACAAGGACCTTTGCCCTCAAGGAAGGAACTTGCCCCTCAGGAACTTTGCCCTCAAGGAAGGAAGTGTGCCCACGGAAACTTGGCCCACAAGGAAGTGTGCCCACAGGAACTGTGCCCACAGGAACTTTGCCCACAAGGACCTTTGCCCTCAAGGAAGGAACTTGCCCCTCAGGAACTTTGCCCTCAAGGAAGGAAGTGTGCCCACAGAAACTGTGCCCACAAGGAACTTTGCCCACATTAACTGTGCCCACAAGGAACTTTGCCCACAGAAATTTTACCCACAAGGAACTTTGCCCACGGGAGCTTTGCCCCCAAGTAAGGAAGTGTGCCCACAGGAACTTTGCTCTCAAGGAACTTGCCCACAGGAACTTTGCCCTCAAGGAAGGAACTGTGCCTAAAAGGAACTTTGGTCGCAAGGAAGGAAGTGTGCCCCCGGAATCTTTGCCCACAAGGAAGTGTGCCCACTGGAACTTTGCTGTCAAGGGAGGAAGTGTGTCCACAGAAACTTTGCCCACACTTTAATACTCACCTTACCTCTCACACACCTTGATACTCACCTTACTTCTCACACACCTTAATACACACCTTAATACACACCTTAATACTCACCTTACTTCTCACACACCTTGATACTCACCTTACTTCTCACACACCTTAATACACACCTTAATACTCACCTTACTTCTCACACACCTTGATACTCACCTTACTTCTCACACACCTTAATACACACCTTAATACTCACCTTACTTCTCACACACCTTAATACACACCTTAATACTCACCTTACTTCTCACACACCTTAATACACACCTTAATACTCACCTTACTTCTCACACACCTTAATACACACCTTGATACTCACCTTACTTCTCACACACCTTGATACTCACCTTACTTCTCACACACCTTGATACTCACCTTACTTCTCACACACCTTGATACTCACACTAATCAGGACATATAGTTTCAAAATAGATCAAACTTTAATTGCACTTCATCAAAGCCTTCTGCTGCCTTGTATTACGTTTTCTATTTACAGTCAATGCTCTCCTTACTACTCACAAACCTAAATACTTTGCTCGGGGTATATTGTTTTTACACTTCACCAAAACTGGATAAACATATAAGGCTAGTGTTAATTTTTAACTTGATGAACATGCTATATTGTGTGTTGTTTCTGTGTAGTTCAATAAAATAATGCATACGTGTTTTAAATGCTCTGTTATCATGGTGGGCAAAATATGAATATTCTGGACAAAATTCCTTCCCTGTAAAACTGTGCTGGGCACAGTTCCTGTTGGCAAAGATACTCGGGGGACAAATTCCTTGGGGGCAAAGTTCCGTGGACTGCACCCTTATTCCTTTAGCGTTTTACAGTTATTTCTCCTCGCTTTTAATATATCGGCCGATCCATTTCTTTCAAGTACATCCATTCACCACAAAATCCTATTGTGTGCCTTTAACACTAGAAGGAGACTCCTGTGTTTGAATGACGCGGATTTGGAAACTTTATGACGACCTTTATTATCTGATAAGTCGTCATAGCAACCAGTCAAGAGAACGATAAGGCGGAAAATAATTCTTACAATACTAAAATTAAGTTATGTTTCGAAAACAAAGAAGGGTGTTAATTTACAAGTTGAATGTAATGGTGTCTACGCCCGTATTTAGCGGGGTCGTTTGGTCATAATTGAGGCAATCTCGCCAGCGTGTAAAGGCATCAGATCAGTAGCTCTCTTCTCCGCATGTTTGCGATGAAATAAACATCGATTAAGCAATACTTCAAAGAAGCCTTCGGTCTATATTTCGCGGTTGTAAAATTGGTCTTAAAAAGCAAATGGTTGTACCATCAACACATGTTTTTTCTGACGGTGCTTTATTACACTTCTCATTGTGGAACCAAACAGCCCCGAGAACATGTCTAAATTCAATCTATGAGGTGATGAATAATACTGTAGTTTCATTTTAACGATTTATAACAACGTGGTTTGAGGTTGGTGGGTGTGAAGTTGCTCCGTTCACGTCTGCCATGATGTTAGTTTTGTAAAACAAGTTTAGACTCTGAATGTTAATATAATTTCATTAATAACAGACTAACCCATAGAAACTGAAAAGGAGCCCTTGGAGTCCAGAGACCTGAAACCGGGCCGATACCGATATGAGAAAATCTGGACTTGCTTCATCTGAGGCTTTAGCACTGCAGAGAGGACTTGGCAGTAGGGGAAATATTGTGGACCCTGGTTCAGGGACCCTGAGACAGACTAAGAGTGTTCACACATGAACATCCCTTCCTCGCTCACTGACCTCTGTTACTGAGGCGGGATTCTTCAGTACAACAGCACGGCCATAGAGATATCCACTGCACGTGCATGGTGTCTGACAAATGTACCTACAGCGCATGGATGTAACTGTCCTCACATCAATATTGTCAGGCTGCATCATAACACACACACTCACGTTAGATAAACAAAGCAGTTGAGTTTAATGTGGATTAGCCTGTTACTTACAGGTCCAACAGTACTGACTGTCAGCCGTGTCACAGTTTCACACTTGTCACTACATATTTGTCACTACATACTTGTCACTACACACTTGTCGTTACACACCTGTCATTAAACACGTGTCACTACATATGTGTCCCAACACACTTAACACTACACACCTGTCAATAAATATTTGTCATTACACGCCTGTCGCTATAAACCTGCCACTACACACTGCATACTTGTCACTGCATATTTGTCACTACACACCTGTCACTACATACTTGTCACAACACATTTGGCACGAAACGTGTCTCTACATACCCGTCACAACATACTTGTCACTACATTCTTGTCCCTATACACTTGACACTACACGCTTGTCAAAAGATATTTGTCACTACACACTATACACTTGTCACTATACACCTGTCACTGCATGTTTGTCACTACATACTTGTCACTACACACTTGTCATTAAACACCTGTCACAACATTTTTGTCACTACACACTTGACAGTACACACTAATCAATAAACATTTCTCACTACACATCTGTCACTAAACACTTGTCATTGCATACTTGTCACTTCACACATGTCACTTCACACATGTCACTACACACTTGTCAGTACACACGTTTCAATACATACTTGTCTCCACATACTACACATTTGCATCGTGCTGTTGTGTGCTATTGTACAACAGGATGCGGCAGGGAGACCCGCACAGTCCAGCTCCAGGTTTATGGGCAACAAATCATGTCATTTCAACATGTGTCATTTCACTATGTGTCATGGTGGAACTGGGAAATGTGAAATGTGAAACTCTAAGCTTTACATCTGACTTAAACGTAATGTGGACCTAACTCGTCAAGACATGAAGTGTAGAACATGGCGGTAGTAATTGTAAGTGTATACACTACCATTGGTGGCCTGTGCCACTACCTGACACCTTGAACATCGGTCAGTCTGCTCCAAATGTTGATCACTCACGTGACAAATTCACACCATGGGAATCCTTTGCCATTCCTCATGGAAGGCCATCGTCAATCTGTGCAGATGTTCAGTACGAAATCATATCTCAACCTCGAACGTGTAAGATAGTTCCAAATATGTTTGATGGAGTCCCAGAAGTGAGCTTTACACATTGTATTCATGTGGGGAATTCAGCCTGACGCTTTAACCACGGTGGTGGTGGTGGTGGTGGTGGACGTACGACAGCGACTGTTGCAAGTGATGAGGAGGGAACTTATCATGGGAGAAACACTATTAGGATAAGGACGTTTCTTCCCGGAAAGTAACAGTGATGTGCCAGGCACATGAGCATGGAGATGAGGAAGCATTGTGGCATACAATAGTAAGCAGTGCATGCAATGGCATGCACGGGCATACAGGGCCATACAGTGGTATACAGGGTCATACAGTGGCGTAAAATGGCATACAGTGGGATACAGTGCCATACAATAGTGGCAGACAGCGGCAAAAAGGGGCATGCCATGGGATGTGGAGGGAAACAGTGCTATACACTTGCAGTAATATACAATGTACCCCTGTATCTGTGTGTATGGAAACATTGCAAGAGTACACCTGTATCTGTGAGTATGGAAACATTGCAAGAGTGACTTTGTACACCACCTGTATCTGTGAGTATGGATTCGATGTTAGAGTGACTTTGTACACCTGTATCTGTGAGTATGGAAACATTGCAAGAGTGACTCCATACTCACAGAAATAGGTGTACAAAGTCACTCTTACAACGTCTCCATACTCACAGAAACAGGTGTACAAAATCACTCCTACAACGTCTCCATACACACAGATACAGGTGTACAAAGCCACACCTACAACGTCTCCATACTCACAGAAACAGGTGTAAAAAGTCACTCTTCCAGTGTTTCCATACACACAGATACAGGTGTACAAAGTCACTCTTACAACGTCTCCATAGATACAGATACAGGTGTACAAAGTCACTCTTACAACGTCTCCATACACACAGATACAGGTGTAAAAAGTCACTCTTCCAGTGTTTCCATAAATACAGATACAGGTGTACAAAGTCACTCTTACAACGTCTCCATAGATACAGAAACAGGTGTACAAAGTCACTCTTACAACGTCTCCATACACACAGAAACAGGTGTACAAAGTCACTCTTGCAGTGTTTCCATACTCACAGATACAGGTGTACAAAGTCACTCTTACAACGTCTCCATACTCACAGAAACAGGTGTACAAAGTCACTTTTACAACGTCTCCATACTCACAGATACGGGTGTTCACAGTCACCGTTACAACGTCTCCATACTCACAGATACAGGTGTTCAAAGTCACTCTTACAACGTCTCCATACTCACAGATACAGGTGTACAAAGTCACTTTTACAACGTCTCCATACTCACAGATACGGGTGTTCAAAGTCACCGTTACAACGTCTCCATACTCACAGAAAGAGGTGTACGAAGTCACTCTTACAACGTCTCCATACTCACAGATACGGGTGTACAAAGTCACCGTTACAACATCTCCATACTCACAGAAAGAGGTGTACGAAGTCACTCTTACAACGTCTCCATACTCACAGATACGGGTGTACAAAGTCACCGTTACAATGTTTCTATACTCACACATACAACTGTACAAAGTCTTACAATTTCTACATACACATATAAGTGTACAAGGTCACACTTACGTAATTGTTACGTACTTACACAAACAAGTGTGCACTTTTATGGTGTCTACATTCTCACACACACAGGTGTACAATGCCATTCTTACAATATCTACATACTCACACATGCAGGTGTACAAAGTCACTCTTACAATGTTTTCATACTCGCCTGTAAGTGAGAGACATAATCAGCTTCGGTGATTTCTGTTTGATTACTGCTGACTCAGGAAGACATTGTTAGAGGCCTTTGTGGGCTAAATATTCACGGCGAAACATGAAGTGAATCTTGTGTGCACCATATGATACGTACAAGAGGAATGTACTCTACGTACAGGAGGAATGTACTCTACGTACAGGAGGCATGTACTCTACGTACAGGAGGCATGTATTCTATGTACAGGAGGAATGTATTCTACGTACAAGAGGAATGTATTCTACATACAGGCGGTATGTACTCTACGCACAGGAGGAATGTACTCTACGTACAATGTACTCTACGTACAGGAGGAATGTACTCTACGTACAATGTACTCTACGTGCAGGAGGAATGTACTTTACGTACAAGAGGAATGTACTCTACGTACAATGTACTCTACGTACAGCAGGAATGCACTTTACGTACAGGAGGAATGTACTCTACGTACAATGTACACTACGTGCAGGAGGAATGTACTCTACGTACAATGTACTCTACGTACAGGAGGAATGTACTCTACGTACAATGTACTCTACGTGCAGGAGGAATGTACTCTACGTACAATGTACTCTACGTACAGCAGGAATGCACTTTACGTACAGGAGGAATGTACTTTACGTACAATGTACTCAACGTGCAGGAGGAATGTACTCTACGTACAATGTACTCTACGTACAGGAGGAATGTACTCTACGTACAATGTACTCTACGTGCAGGAGAAATGTACTCTACGTACAATGTACTCTACGTGCAGGAGGAATGTATTGTACATGTACATGTACGTACATGACAAATGTACTTTGCGTACATGAGGAATGTATTCTACGTACATTACAAAATACATTGCGTTTGGCACGCGTGGCGTCAGCACCTCTGAATAAAAAGATAAACATTTACAGTAGACTCTGATCCGGTTGCGAGGAAATCGACACGGGGTGAAAAACAGCGGTCAAAGGAAACAGCCAATGAAAATATTTGCAGGACAATTTACCAGCACGTGAAAAAAGTGGTTGCGATGAGTCCCATACGGAGACAGAATTCACTATTAATGCTGAGACCTGTTTCGGGTCTCCCCATCTGGACTCCATCGCTCCAGTGTAGCGCCATACAGGCTACTGTTATATTGCATGGAGTATATACAGCACGCACGTCCATTGCCTCACTCACGCTCTAGAAGTAGATGGAGGTTGTGCATGGCGAATTTCTGCAAAATTTCATTTTTCAGATGGTTTCGGATCCAGAGACAAAGTGTTTACAAATATGAACTAAAATGATGTCATTGCTTTCCTCTTGTTTTTTTTTTCACCAATGGCGGTCGTGCTTCGATGAAGGACAAGAGGGCGTATATACAAAACTTGTATAATTGTCTACCTGATATTTGTTTATTTGTTCAGATAATTGAGCCTACATTTATAGCATTATCACCCACGGAAACATTTGGAAGAGCTTTATTATGGGTACTGGGTGGTATGTTACTCTCTCTCACTCTAACGTCGACAAGTTATAATGGAAATATTAACATGGTGGAAATGCACAATATTTTATAAAGATTCTATGACAGAATATTTTATTGAAATATTGAAATGCTACTCGTTCCACATCTTCAGTCTGCCAAGGGTCACAATGATAACGAAGGTCCAAGACCAATATCTTGTAAGTGTTAACAGATAGAGATAGGCTAATCCAATTTATCGTGAACTTCACTCGTGGTCACACCGATAACGAATGTCCAAGACCAATATCTTGTATGTGTCAGCAGATGCATCGTGTCTTTCGCTTGTCAACGCCGTTGTGGTCAAATACGTTATGAAAATCTTTATGTAATTCTGACAGATAGAGTAACTTAACTTCGCAGTAGGTACGTTATCGGTAGTCGAATTAGGCAATAGGATTGAGATACAACAACTTATCAGCAATATTATCAGTAAACCCGATTAGCTATGACAACTGGGAAAGGGTATAAAACAGGGACGACCACAGTCACAAATAATCAAGTGACTGTGTCGTAATAAACTCCTTGTTTATTCACTCAGGTAAGACCCTTTACTTTCTTCTACCTTGGCAAATCGTTACCATTACTGTTCAATGTTTTCTGTAATACATTTTTGCTATCGTGACCACATGTTAAGATCCTTGGCAAGGTCGTTATGTTTAGGTGGAACGTGGTCGTTGATATATTTCAGACTCTCTATTGCTCAGTTCAGGAGCGGCGAGGTACCCTAGTGGTTAGAGCGTTTGTTCGTCACGCTGAAGGCCCGGGTTCGATTCCCCACGTGGGCACAATGTGTTAAGCCCATTTCTGGTGTCCCAAGCTATTACTGAAATATTGTTAAAAGCGCTGTAAAACCCAACTCGCTCCCTGTATTGCTGTTCATGTTTTGTTTGTTTGATAATAGTGGTTCCGTGGCTGTCGTGGAGCGTGTCGTGTATTGTTTCAATTGATGTATTATGAGTGAATATCTTTCCAGTGTTGAATGATCCTGGTATAATGTATAGAGTGTGTTCGACACTGTGTATTTCATTATGTACTGCGTAATGTTGTTTTGGATATGCTAGTATTATAAGATGTATGAACGAAATTGTGTTGATGTTATGTGTTAGAAATGTATCTTGATTTATGTAGTATGTGTCGTGTATATCGACGTATGATGATTATGTGTAAGAAAATGCATCTTGATTTATGTAGTATGTGTCGTGTACATCGACGTATGATGATTGTGTACTTTGTATATCAGCATATAATGATACTGTATTTTGATAACTGATAACTGATTACTGATTGTCAATATGTTTTAATAATTATTTGTACCCTATATTATTGTCATTAATTATGTAAAAATCATCCTGTGACTGTGGCATAATAAACTCCTTGTTTATTTACTCAGGTTCTCGTGTTGTGTGTGGGTTGGTATAGTTACACCTCCTAGCTGCCAAGCGAGCTGATTCCCCAAACTTCCCCAAACACTCTAAAGTCGACAGGTTACCATTCGCTACCCTGGATTGGAGGACACACACATACACACACACATGGTACATGTATCTACTATGTCAACAGTTTGTTTTTTGGTCTGCCGCTAATTACACTGTTCATCTTACAACAATGTACACAAGTGACAGACAGAGACTAGGAGAACGTACAGAAGGTGTTAACTGGGAAAGCGTTTTGAGTGAGAGGTGCAGACACGTTAAACTCATTGTGTTTTCATTGATTGAGATACTTGCATTGCCATGTAAGATAAGATTAATACTAATCGGTGTTATATTGTTGGCAATATTTTCTAAAGATTAGAACAGATTTAACTGGCATTTAATGATATATGAAACTTCATTAACTTCTAATGCTTTCTTATACGCCACGGTTTGTCTTGTATGCCACGGTTTGTCTTGTATGCCACGGTTTGTCTTGTATGACACGGTTTGTCTTGCGATGGTTTGTCTTGTACGCCATGTTTTTTCTTGTACGCCACGGTTTGTCTTGTACGCCACTGTTTTTCCTGTATGCCACAGTTTGTCTTGTACACCACTGTTTGTCTTGCCACAGTTTGTCTTGTATGCCACTGTTTGTCTTGCACGCCACGGTTTGTCTTGTACGCCACGGTTTGTCATGCCACGGTTTGTCTTGTATGCCACTGTTTGTCTTGCACGCCACGGTTTGTCTTGTACGCCACGGTTTGTCTTGCTACGTTTTGTCTTGTATGCCACGGTTTGTCTTGCACGCCACGGTTTGTCTTGTGCCACGTTTTGTCTTGTATGTCACGTTTTGTCTTGCACGCCACTTTTGTCTTGCCAAGGTTTGTCTTGTACGTCATGGTTTGTCTTGCACGCCACGGTTTGTCTTGTGTTTGGTGGCATCGCATATGTTATAAACTTCTCTTTATTAGCGTCCGTATCAGTCTTTGCATTAAGTTGCCAGTTGGCCATCAAGGTCTCTTGTCACCTGGTCTTACCTCCCCTCACTTGGTCTTATCTCCCCTCTCACCTGGTCTTGTTTCCCCTCTCACCTGGTCTTATCTCCCCCTCATCTGGTCGTATCTCCCCTCAACTGATCTTATCTCCCCTTACCTGGTCTTATCTCCCCCTCACCTGGTCTTATCTCGACCCCCCTCACCCGCCCCAGCGTGAGCAGACCTCTCGTCATCAGCAAACACGGCAATCATACAACGCCCTTGTTGTGGCTGTAATGGCGACTCGGGATTAACGAAGACATTTTGGGACTGGCAAGTGACGCCTCAGACAGAACGGCTCTAGTAACACATGGTTTCTACCTACATATTGGCTTTACTCTTCTGACTGGCCCTTTATAAACGGTGGGAGTTGTCTGCCCTTGTTTGGAGCCTTCGTCGGGGGGAGATTTATGGTTGTGCCACCAGTAAAGGCGTGGGTGGAGTGAGGAAGTTCTATGTGTGTGGGTTTGTGGTCTGATCTTATGAAATGGAGACTTAAATGTCAGCTAACTTTGAATGGGTTTACCATGTTAGAAAACAGATTGCAACTTTTAAAGGAAATATATACAATACTCTTTGTCTGCGACATGATGGTATGCGAGAAGCACCGAGGTCAACTTCCACGAACATATGCACCTACTTCTGAAAAAAATCAACTCGTCTCTGGTGGATTGCGCTGCTTGGAAAAGGTTGGGGGTAGTCAAGAAGCTGTCTTGCCATTGTGTACAGTGCAAGGGAAGACACCTCGATGAAGGACTGGAGGTGGGGATGTGAATGTGTGGATCAGTGGGTCAGGTGTTGATTGTTGAGGGATGAATTGCAAGTTGGTGAGATTCTGTGGGTCAGGTGTTGGGGATGTGTTGTGAGTTGGTGAGATTCTGTGGGTCAGGTGTTGGGGATGTGTTGTGAGTTGGTGAGATTCTGTGGGTCAGGTGTTGGGGATGTGTTGTGAGTTGGTGAGATGCTGTGTGTCAGGTGTTGGGGATGTGTTGTGAGTTGGTGAGATTGTGTGGATCTGTTTTGGGGGATGTGTTGTGAGTTGGTGAGATTGTGTGGGTGAGTTGTTGAGGGCTGTGTTGTGAGTTGGTGAGATTCTGTGGGTGAGGTGTTGGGGATGTGTTGTGAGTTGGTGAGATTGTGTGGGTCAGTTGTTGAGGGGTGAGTTGCAGTTGGTCAAACTGTGTAGGTCAGTTGCGGGTGAGTGAGATTGTGTGGGTGAGTTGCGGGCACGTGAGATTGTGTGGGTCAGTTGTTGGGGATGAGACTGTGTGGCTCAGTCATTGAGGGATGAGTTGCAGATGTTGAGATTGTGTGGGTCAGTTGCGGGTGGGTGAGATTGTGTAGGTGAGTTGTTAGGGATTAATTGCGGATGAATGAGTGGTTGAACTTTAGTCGTGTGTGAGTGTCCGATACGAGTGTAGCATGCGCACGAAGCTGAACTAAAGTTACCGAATGTGGAGAGGGGATCAGAGACAAGGGTCGAGGCAATGACCACCACATCAGTTTGTAGGCAAGCCGCATGTTGCTGAGCAGAGGTGCATGTGTGTATGAGGGACACTACATCTGCGGGTCCGAGTACCAGGTTCTCCCGTGTTTTGATTAACCGTTATAACAGAACTATGTAAAAGTACAGAGAATGAGTTCACATCTTATAGTATGCTTGTGTTGTTAGCGTTATTAGCGATAAACATTTGCTAATACAGGACAGTGACGTTAGTGGACTCGAATAACATAACCTGTTACATCCGCGGAGGTATATCCCAGGGCTTTCATCCATTCCCTTCTGCATACATAGCCGAATATTGAGGACTGTTAAGAACAACTCACCTAACTTTCTATCCGATTTATATATCTCTATTTATAATGACAAGCTGTTGATTTACTTTCGTTCAAACAGTGTCATTAATTTTGTGATTCGGTTCTCCCCATCACCATCCCCACCTCATTCATCTACCATATCTCTCCATCAGTACATGAAAGGTGCCTCTGACAAGCCTCCATCCGTCTCCATCACGAGTGTGGGCTACCTCGCCAGTACCGGTACCATGGTATCAGAGGCCGGTATGTTCATGGAGAGTTGTTTCTGAGATGTACTCATTATTTCTTGTTTCAAAACCAGGGTCTTTTTCTCCAAACGTTCGTAGCTCTAAGAATTCTTAACTTGATCGTAGCTAATGTTTTAAGAATGGGCTTAAGATGTTCGTAGGGCCACGAACGTTTCGAGACTAACTAGCCATAACATGAATCCCACACATACGGGTTGTTTGTTCTTCAGCAGACGACACATTTCTTCCATATATCCAGGACCATAGCTCTCGGGTCAACCTTTCACATAAATATCTTACTCCCGTGTTTTTTAAGAGCCACGGGGCTGCAGTAATTATACCAATTTGTTTAACTCCCAAACGGTACTTAGCTAAGATTAATATAGGATGAAAACAACACGGAGACAGCAAGCGGCCCGTTAGAGCCGACAATTTACCATTATACCCGAGACCGATCCCTGGGAAGAAGCTCCTTAATGACTGGCTTAACCCCCTGGAGCGTGACGCCTTAATTATCATTGCTGGGCAGAAATATAATTATGACTTCTTCTTGGGTGTCCATAAACTAGCTGCTGGTATTCGTTGATAAGTGAGATGGTAAAGATGGACTTAGTATTGTTTAGTTTTGTGCCACTGAAATGTTGTTGAGCAGGACAGAACATGTACTGACATAAAATCTCAGAACTAAGCGTATTTTTGATGATTTGTGGGTTGGGGTGGGTATTCTCCTGTGACGTGAGATACAAATTAGCTTAGACAATTTCCTTTTTCCGATTGAAGTAATGGAGATATGCAATTATTTCATTTGAGTGTTTTCAGAATTTAGGTTATAGGGTGTTTGTTTCGTGTTTAAACGGCAAAGGTAGGGCGTACAAGGTATCTCTGAAGGGTTGCGCGATATTACATTATTGAAAAGAAAACAAACTTGTTGTGTATAGTATTCTTAAGTAAGCTATTGTTTATGTGAATAAACACTTGAATACCGGACGTCCGTTACCATGGTGTGTGTAGACATAAACATGACTCCTGCAACTCAAGATTATTCGGAAACCCTATTCCTTAAGTATACGGAAACCCAATTCCCTAAGTATACGGTGGACTTACATGTTCACATGCTGAGTTTCACAATGTTCTACGAGTGATGGTCTCGGTAGAATAATTTATCCCCGGTATTCACCCACTTCTCACGTCTTGTGCGTATTCAGAAAGGGGAGCAGATTAAACCCAGCGTTCCCTGAACGTTTCTGCAAAACATCAAACAATTCACAATGGGAAATTCAAAGCCAAGAATGAATGTTAAACACCAACAAGCAATAACACCCAGTAATCGATGGTGGTCTGAATCTGTCCGGATCTTACACGTCATTTGGTCGTCAAGTGCACCGGACAAATCCTCAAAGATGTACCTGCACTTAATGACTTTGGCCGATTGTTTGTGATTAATTTTCCTCCCTCGTAATTCGCATGAACATAGGGAGGCATAGCTAGCGTATCTTACTCGCACCCTCCTTTATCTAATATTGACTGCCTTTTATTTGTTATCGATAAAATCAGTACGGATCTGACCCCTGAGTTAGCTGTAGTTTGTCAAAGCACGTAATTTCCGTTTCCCCGGCGACTGACAAAAGCGCTCTCTTTGTTGCAGAATATCAAATTCAAAGCAATAGCTTAATATAACTTCATTGCTAAACAAGATTTCTGAGTCGCACCGGCGATGTTGTGGTATGTTTTCAGCGAATCAATTAATGGTTCTGAAATGTCACTACTTGACCTATTAAGATAGTTGTGTGTGGTCGTGTGCCCATTCTTTCAGGGGGCATGAGTTAACTGGCACATCGTGTGTCTGTCTGCATTGGCCACGCACACATGCATAAGCGCGTTCATCGCTCTCTCAAAAGGAGACAAGCATACATGAACATGCATGCACGCACATGCGTATACGCATATCATCCAGTATTACGTTTTTATATTCACTCAGCATGTTTTATTTCGAGAAATGAGAAAGCAACACGTTAACTTGGACCAGTAAAGATTCATGGGAGAGATGACCTTCCAGAAAACGCAAGCTGGACACAACAACGCCACAAGAACCATGTGTAGTATGGTTATAATGATTCACACACTCCCGATGATCAAGTTGCTCATATTCCCAGCGCCATATGTGACGGGCTCGATCACAGCCAACTTGTACAGTGAACAACCGAAGTACGGGTGGCCAGTTTAAACAGGAACATCATGCTGCCGTTACGGGCTCGATCACAGCCGACTTGTACAGTGAACACCCGGAAGTACGGGTGGCCAGTTTAAACAGGAACATCATGCAGCCGTTACGGGCTCGATCACAGCCGACTTGTACAGTGAACAGCCGGGAGTACGGGTGGCCAGTTTAAACAGGAACATCATGCTGTAGTTCATCATAGTTTTGCGTCTCACGGAGAAGCCATCTTTATGCGGATCGCAGACTGGTCCGAAGCAAATCAAGTTTATGCACAGTGATACTGGTCAATTTATCACGAAAAGCCAACTTCCTGATAAAGGAACAGGCACATGGGGATGTTTCGTTGATCTAAACAGTAGCCAAAGATCCCTGGAATTATGGAGTTCAGGCAAGGTTTTGCTGTGCCCACTGTACAACCAGTAAATTCCAAATGCACATGAAATTACACTGCGGAAAACACAACTAAGGAGGTCAGGTCAGTCAGGTCTTAGTTTGACTGCTACAAAGAGCATGTGAGGTCCTTTAATATAATGACGTGATGCATCGCTCTATCTGGTGTCTGCTTCTACTTCATTCCGTGTAATTAATACCTGTCTTTAGGGTTGGATCAATCTCGATGATGCCACGGTTTGCAATATCACTCACTCACTCACGTTTAGTTTCGTCTCCCATAACAGTCTGTGTCGAAGTCAGGCCGATGGACTGGAGATACCAGATCCCCGTAGTAATAAGATCATATCGTGCAATTTCCTCAGGTGCGCCAGTTGTCTTGTCGCTCTAGGGTAGGCATAGTCCACTTTCATCGAGTTCAGTTGTGTTCCGTCACCTGTATATATCAATGTTTCCTCTGACGTGCACATCCATGTTGGTCAGATGAGCACACCCATGTTTCGTCACACGTGTATATCAATATTTCTTCAGACGTAAAGATCGATGGTTCATCACGTGTGCATGCGATTCATCAATCGCCTGTGTATGCCCATTAACTGTCGCCATGTGCCTGTCAGTCGTATTTGTCTATCAGTTGCCATCTATTAAATGTACTTCAGCTGACATCTGTGTTTTGTTTTCAGAGCACATGCTTCCCAAGGGAACTACGAGCGCATCCTTTAATGTGTTCAGTATTCTAGCAATGCAGCTCCTCGTCATCTTGAAGTCATCATGTTACGCTCATTGTCTCTGAAGGGCGCCTAGAATATTGAACTAATGATGAGAACTGATTGACAATAATGTTAGTGCACTGGGGTTACCGTGGGTCCCTTGGGTGGTCCTCGTGGCGGGGTAGAGCGTTCTAGGTTCATATTCACTTGTTACACCATGTTAGCCCTTACAACACACACAGGAAAATAAATAACAATCAGACGAAGGAAACCCATTCAAAACGTACTGTGAAGTAATTTTTTTGTAAATGTTTGTAGATGTGGGTAGAGATAGCAGTGCACTCATGTTTTTCTGTCCTGGACCAAGTTTCAGTGCTACAGTATTGGAGGCAGCAATGCATGGAAGAAAGGTACGAGATCTCAGTCTTACGGGAGTTTTGTGAAAGGATGTTCAAGTGATAAATTAATGACGCAGGACTGCTGTAAAACACACTCGAGATTCTCCAGTGACATGTTGATTGCCAGCACCGTTCAGTACACACACGTGATTGCACAGTACCAATGGTTAGAACCAGCACCGGTCAGTAAACACACGTGATTGTCCAGTACCAATGGTTAGAACCAGCACCGGTCAGTACACACACGTGATTACACAGTGCCAATAGTTAGAACCAGTACCGGTCAGTACACACACGTGATTGTCCAGTACCAATAACTAGAACCATCGCCGATCGGTAAACACACATGATTGTCCAGTACCAATAGCTAGAACCAACGCCAGGCAGTACACACACGTGATTGTCCAGTACCAATGGTTAGAACCAGCACCGTTCAGTACACACACATGATTGTCTAGTACCAATGGTTAGAACCAGCACCGGTCAGTACACGCACACGTCATTTTCCAGTACTAATGGTTAGAACGAGCACCGGTCAGTACACACACGTGTTTGTCCAGTACCAATGGTTAGAATTAGCACCGGTCAATAAACACAAACGTGATTGGACAGTACCAATGGTTAGAACGAGCACCCGTCAGTACACACACGTGATTGCACAATACAAATGGTTAGAACCAGCACCAGGCAGTACACACACGTGATTGTCCTGTACCAATGGTTAGAACCAGCACTAGTCAGTACACACACGTGATTGCACAATACAAATGGTTAGAACCAGCACCAGTCAGTACACACACGTGATTGCACAATACAAATGGTTAGAACCAACACCAGTCAGTACACACACGTGATTGCACAATACAAATGGTTAGAGCCAGCACCATTCAGTACACACACGTGATTGTCCTGTACCAATGATTGGAACCAGCACCATTCAGTACACAAACGTGACTGCATAGTACTAATGGTTAGAACCAGCACCAGGCAGTACACACACGTGATTGTCCTGTACCAATGGTTACAACCAGCACTAGTCAGTACACACACGTGATTGCACAATACAAATGGTTAGAACCAGCACCAGTCAGTACACACACGTGATTGCACAATACAAATGGTTAGAACCAACACCAGTCAGTACACACACGTGATTGCACAATACAAATGGTTAGAACCAGCACCAGTCAGTACACACACGTGATTGCACAATACAAATGGTTAGAACCAACACCAGTCAGTACACACACGTGATTGCACAATACAAATGGTTAGAGCCAGCACCATTCAGTACACACACGTGATTGTCCTGTACCAATGATTGGAACCAGCACGGGTCAGTACACAAACGTGACTGCATAGTACTAATGGTTAGAACCAGCACCATTCAGTACACACACGTGATTAACCTGTACCAATGATTGGAACCAGCACCATTCAGTACACAAACGTGACTGCATAGTACTAATGGTTAGAACCAGCACCAGGCAGCACACACACGTGATTGTCCTGTACCAATGGTTAGAACCAGCACCAGTCAGTACACACACGTGATTGCACAACACAAATGGTTAGAACCAGCACCAGTCAGTACACACACGTGATTGCACAATACAAATGGTTAGAACCAACACCAGTCAGTACACACACGTGATTGCACAATGCAAATGGTTAGAGCCAGCACCATTCAGTACACACACGTGATTAACCTGTACCAATGATTGGAACCAGCACGGGTCAGTACACAAACGTGACTGCATAGTACTAATGGTTAGAACCAGCACCAGGCAGTACACACACGTGATTGTCCTGTACCAATGATTAGAACCAGCACTAGTCAGTACACACACGTGATTGCACAATACAAATGGTTAGAACCAGCACCAGTCAGTACACACACGTGATTGCACAATACAAATGGTTAGAACCAACACCAGTCAGTACACACACGTGATTGCACAATACAAATGGTTAGAGCCAGCACCATTCAGTACACACACGTGATTGTCCTGTACCAATGATTGGAACCAGCACCATTCAGTACACACACGTGATTAACCTATACCAATGATTGGAACCAGCACGGGTCAGTACACAAACGTGACTGCATAGTACTAATGGTTAGAACCAGCACCAGGCAGTACACACACGTGATTGCACAATACAAATGGTTAGAACCAACACCAGTCAGTACACACACGTGATTGCACAATACAAATGGTTAGAACCAGCACCAGTCAGTACAGACACGTGATTGCACAATACAAATGGTTAGAACCACCACCAGTCAGTACACACACGTGATTGCACAATACAAATGGTTAGAGCCAGCACCATTCAGTACACACACGTGATTGTCCTGTACCAATGATTGGAACCAGCACCATTCAGTACACAAACGTGACTGCATAGTACTAATGGTTAGAACCAGCACCAGGCAGTACACACACGTGATTGTCCTGTACCAATGGTTAGAACCAGCACCAGTCAGTACACACACGTGATTGCACAATACAAATGGTTAGAACCAGCACCAGTCAGTACACACACGTGATTGCACAATACAAATGGTTAGAACCAACACCAGTCAGTACACACACGTGATTGCACAATGCAAATGGTTAGAGCCAGCACCATTCAGTACACACACGTGATTAACCTGTACCAATGATTGGAACCAGCACGGGTCAGTACACAAACGTGACTGCATAGTACTAATGGTTAGAACCAGCACCAGGCAGTACACACATGTAATTTCACAGTACCAATGGTTAGAACCAGCACCGTTCAGTAGACAGCAAAGTGCTTGGTGAGGACACATAATATTCCGGAAGAAGAAACAAGATATTATATGATGACGGCAGTGGACGTCCTCTGTGCCAGCCTACTCTTATACACACGAGTACCCTGAAAGGTACACTCTCCTCCTTCGGTCGAGATGTTGTGGTGAGTTCAGTGCTGAACTGAAACTTTGTGCCTGTCTGATCATTTACAGGCGGACTGATTACTAATTGATTTGTTTATGATTAATATGAAACATGGCATGTTATATATACATTTATGTTGATGGTGTTTACGAGTATAGTTTTACGCCGCATTTAGTAGTATTACAGCACCACAAATGGGCTTCACACACTGTACGCATGTGAGGAATCGAACCCCTAGTCTTCGGCGAGACGAGTGGGCGCTTTAACCACTGGACTACCCACCCGCCTCGGTTGATGAATTACGTGTATGTATCTTCCTTTTGAGACTCCTGATGCAGACATATGTCTGTGTCAAACACCATCTCTATTTTAATGTGCCATGCAGTGCTGTTGTCAGTATCACTGAAAATGATTGAGTGTACATGATATGGAAAGGGGTGATTTCTCTTCTTTATGAATGGCAAATTAACAAGAGATCTTTGAGTAGCAAATGTCATTTTGAACACCCCACAAGATCATCGATCAGCGACTTCTCGTTGTGTCTGGCAACAGTACTTAGTTGGCTCCTCCTGCAGGACGTATGATTGAAATAGTAACTGCTTTAAGACATCCCATCAGCTATAAACAAAGCGTTTGACTTGGAGGTAAACCTTAAGGGTCCCGGATCACGCATTCGCTGCAACTGATTTACTGGCATATTGCGGGAAACAGTTCTCGATGTCCAGTCTATCGATCTGCGAGCCGCCTTGACGGCCACGTGTTCACGTGTTTTCACCGGACAAACGGGTTTCATTTCACAAAGATGTATAAAAACTTAACTTTATATTTTATCAACTGTCGCTAACCTCATTTTGACTCTAAAAACGAAAATATTCTGTCACTGGAATATACACAGCATCTTTCTAGTCATCGATGTGAGCGGTGAGCGGTGAATGTTGATCAATTAATTGGCTGACATTAAAGAAGCATTTGTCAGTGCAACGTTCCAAACAAAATGCAGTTGGATGGAGATTCCAGTTAACCGTGTTTGACTAGATAACGAACTTTAAGTTATATAACAGTTAAAAGCTATTTTGCACCATGCTATATTTTTTTCTAATTCTCAGAAAAATATGAACACCATATTGATCTATTTTCGTGTTTCTCGTTCAATTTTCATCAGTCAATGAATAATACAATAAATCAAGCATAGTCCGGATGTAGTGACATCTCAGTCTATCTGTGAATGACTGGGCTCTCAACAAACGAAATCTTTTATCAACGTAACAAATTATTAAAACATTGCAAGCGTTCACGTATAATCAGTTGGAATTGACGTGTCATGGTTGTCAATAACATCGTTCTGTGTGAAACATGTGCCACATCTCCGCGTCTACGTGGGGAGGAGTGTGCACGGGGGATGGGCTGGGCCATCTGCTGGCATAGACCATATTGTGTGGCAGGGAGGCTAGATGAGGTACGATGTAGAATGAAAACAAACAGCGGATTCGACATAGATATTGGCACTGAGAGAGGGTTACGGGAACAGGACAATTCCCACCCGGACAATTCCCACCCGGACAAATGCCACCTGGACAATTCCAACCTAGGACAATTCCCACCCTGTTATTTTCACTATAATCCCCACCATACCACATGAAGTGTTTACTTTGTGCAATACTCACTTTGATAAAAATATAAACTTGATGAAATTTTAAGATCAAATATTTATAAAACCAGTTTATTAGAGCTTGGGTGCTACTTTAGTACAATATACATATTCTGAGACGGTGCCAAAATAAGACCTATTTATTAAAATAATATTGAGAAATGTGTATTGTGAGCAAGTGCTTGGCAGATCAAGTGTTTTAAAACCAATTTCTTTGAGCTTGGGTGATACTGTTTTAAGTATACACATTTTCAGATGAATCTTAGTGTGAATGTTCTTATAAGGTGAGCATACATATTTTGCTAGAAGAAACAGTAGAATTCTACAGGTTATATCCTTTGGTTTTAGCAGCTTATTTAGTAGTGTTTGTAGTAAATTAGAAAGTTGTACATAAAATGGTCTGTATTCCACATGCACCTCACTTACACTATGGATAACCAAGTAGAGTATGTTATGTCGCAGAGAGGTGTCAAGAATGTTCATTTCATGGGGTATCGGAATATTAGACACAAAGATCTGAAGAATGGAGTTGTCAGCTATCACTGTGAGCTGAGACGGAATGGACAGTGCAGTGTGTCCATCAAGGTTCTTGACGACCAGTGTGTTGGTGTCCTGCATGAACACACGCGCGCCTGACCAGATCTTATCAGAGGTATGTTGTATTGAGTACACACACGCGTAAGTGATAAAAATAAATAAAATAGATAAATAAAATACACACATCTTCACTTTTTCATGGAATTTAGATTTACAATACAGTTACACTGTATCATTTTGTTATTTTAGGTGCTGAAAACCAGGGCGTTCATCAAGGAGAAGGCAGAGACTTTAGAGGAAACTGCACAACAGATCCTGACTGCAGCAGCCAAGTCAACATCAGACGGTGCCAGTGCTATGATGTCAGCTGTATAACATCAGACGGTGCCAGTGCCATGATGTCAGCTGTATAACATCAGACGGTGCCAGTACCATGATGTCAGCAGTATAGCATCAGACGGTGCCAGTGCCATGATGTCAGTTGTACCCGACCTGCGTCGGAATGTACGACGTCAGAAACGGAGAGTTGATGGATCACACTTCCAGAACCTGCGACTCCAGCCACTATGATCATCCCAGACAAGTACAAGTTGACTGGAGCGGGAGAAACCTTCACTCAGTTTGACGGTGGAGAAGACAACCCCAATCGCATCTTGATCTTCTCTACGGCACGAAATCTGGACCTTTTGTCAAGATCATCTCATTGGTTTGCTGATGGAACGTTTAAGACTGTACCTGAATTGTTTTATCAGGGTTACTTAGGATGAACACTAACCCACCGTCTACACAATGGACTCGTCCGTGTGTGGCCGACATGATCCAGTACATGCAGGTAAGGGGTGTAACGTTTGGATGTTTTGTGTCTCTCTTGATTTTCCTTCTCTCTCCTGAATGACCACTTTATATATGAAGGATAGAAACGTCCTGAAACAACTGTCGATTCCTTAATACATGTATCTGAATCAATGTGGTATTGATCGAAGTATCACAGTTGCTAAATGTGCATATTTTTACCTAAAATTATTCAGATATTTCTCCACAAAGTCTATGTTATATCTAGCACATTTTGTTAAGGGTCTTGTCCGGGAGTGGGGTCATGATAAGAGGGGATACACCGACTGTTTGCACATTACATAGACAAGGGGGAGAGAATTTCGGTGCACTTTGGGCTTACATTGAAACAAATAGATCGTTTGAATAAATGAAGTTTTGAAAGTATTGGAATGATTTAGCCTGTGACAGTAGTGACAGTGCGTGTTTAGTGTGTGACTTTCTTTGGTCTATCGTGAATGTGTTCTGGACTCTTTGATGAGAATGTACTGCAAATATGTCACCTATTCGGCGCTGTAACGCCGTACATGGCTCGAGTCGCAGACTAAAAATCAGACTAAAGCACAATGTTTGGATGGATACACACACACACACACACACACACACACACATACACACACACACATACACACACACATATATATATATGTGTAGTTTATATATATATACATATGGAAATTAATTAAGCAACACCAAATTCAAAGACACATAAAAACTTAACAAAGTTTAACGAAGTAATTTTGATGATTGATTATTCAATTTTGATGTATTGACATACAGCATGAGCTTTTCATGGGTTGATATGACGCGCGTGAAGCTTGCACAGCGCACGTGCATTGCTTTAACCTCAACTTTCGAAAAATGCACTTTTTCCCTGGGGTGTTTACAAGCGCAGGTTGTCGATTGCATTCGGTTTTTCATTCATTTCAATGTCATGGCACGTAGGAAATTATCAGAGGCCACTCGTTGGCAAATAATCGGCATGAGGAATGCTGGTATGTCTCTAAGACAAATCGGGACTCAAATCGGACGACATCATTCCATAATTTCAAAACTTTTGAAAAAATACCGGGCCACTAATGAAGTTAAAGACCTGCCTAGACCAGGAAGACCCAGGAAGACCACAGTCCGGGAGGACAGAGCTTTACTGAGACTTGTACGGCGCAGGTCCTTCGACTCGAGCTCTCGGTTGAGACAGGAGTGGCTTCCAGGGAGACCCATCTCGAACAGGACTGTTCGGAATCGTCTGAAAGCTGCAGGATACCGGGCAAGGAGGCCAATCAAGCGACCCAGACTGTCTCCAGCCCATAAGGCAGCCCGACTGGCCTGGTGTAATGACCGTTTGCACTGGAACATTGCCTCTTGGAGGAAGGTCCATTTCTCAGATGAGAGCCGGTTCTTGCTGCACATGCTGGACGGTCGTACTCGGGTCTGGAGGCAGAGGAACACAGCAATGGCTCCACGGAACATCCAGGAGACTGTGGCCTTTGGGGGAGGTTCCGTTATGGTATGGGGGTGCATTTCCATGAACTGCAAGTTGGATATCATTACCATCCGTGGCAACCTTAACGGTGTTCGTTACCAACAGGAGGTTCTTGACAGGGCTGTGGTACCTCATTTTGAGAACCATCCTCTGGCAACGAGACCCATATTTATGGACGACAATGCTAGACCTCACAGGGCGCATGCTGTAAATGATTTTTTGCGGCAAAATGCAATTGACAGAATTCCATGGCCTGCCATGAGCCCTGACCTCAACCCCATTGAACATTTGTGGGACTTTATTGGCCGTCGTGTGAGGCAGAGAGACCCACCAGTCCATAATCTCAACGAATTGACGGCTGCCCTGCATGAGGAGTGGAACAGGATCCCCCAGAATCAGATCCGGAGACTCATCCAAGGAATGAGGAGGCGTCTGGAATCGGTGGTGCGTGCGCAGGGAGGACACACTAGATATTGATGAAAGTCGGTGTGCAGACTCTCAGATGACTGTTCTTTCTTTCCATGTGACATTTGTGTTAATACACCTGACAACAACGTCTGTGGATGAATAGTAAATTGTGTCCATTTTTTCATGAATTTAAGACAGTTTTAAGAATTTGGATTTCGTTGCAATAAAGCAAAGTCTTGATACTTTTTCCCTTTAAGTTGTTTGTCAGAGATCGTCTGTTGAATAAAAAAGTGTCAAACTATATCAACCCGGCATATTTTGATTGTCAGAACACTTCAAAGTTGCTCCAATAGAAAAAATTGGGGTGTTGCTTGATTAATTTCCAGGTGTATATATATATATATCCTGGCGTGCCTGTGTGTATGAAGCAGATTAGTATACCTTCCTATAAAGCTGTGGCTTTGGGGATATTTGCGCACCTGCAGTCGGCACGTGCACATGCACACGTGCGCTCAACCAACGAATGCCATATGGCGATGCGATATGAAGCGTATGCACCACTAAACGCTGTATCGACGCATATTTATCATGCAGTATTATTGCAGACAATGGGCACACAAAGTATAGACATCGTGTGCACATATCGTCGGGCCGATTCAGCGTCCACGAACCACACTTGCCCATGACCTTTCAGTATAACACTGTTGAAAATTTAATTACTGATGTGCCCTTTACTCGCGGGTAATTCATATTTCAACTTTGTCTTTGTCACGTTTAGATTTCAACAAATTGTGGGGAAGTCCCGAGCAAGACCGAGTCAAACAGTACAGCTTCACACAACCTGGTCGACAGTCACAGTCACCACTCTCACCGTCATCTGTCACCGCGGTAATTAGGCACGTGCTGAAATGCCATCTCTAACGGTGTTCCCTGCGGACGAGGTGTCGCCCACGAGAAGCACGGACATAATGAGACACTCCAGGCATTGTAAATAAAAAACATATAACGGTATATGTGCAAGCATATGGAATACTGCCTTTAAATCTTGTTATTAAATTGCGGACAAACGCCATAGTGCATTAACGGGCCTTTGATATTTGTTAATGAATATTGCGAAAACAAAGCCTAGGAACTCTAGCCCTTTGATCCCGCTACTGTAGTGTTATTATATCAGGAACATTCTTCCACCTAACGATTTTAACATAAGTGCTTTGACAAACTACTGGAAATTATTATCGAAAATCATCTAACGTGTTTTTCAAACGATCTGTTCTTCATTTACGTGGGTGGGTTGTAACATGCTTGGTTTGCAGCCATGTAGACGGCGTTAAGTACCAAACAACATTTCGTGAAAGAGACATTCAATCTGACGGTACCCGGGGCAACTGGACAAATTCAACAACCCACGGAGAAGCCCCTGACAATTATCCACCAAAACCCAAGAAACAATAGAGAAGGAGGTGTGTGCGTTTTTACGGGCACCCGGCGTCATCATAGGGACTGTCACCCAGTCATATAACTCTCACCACTATTCTGCACTTTATGAAATCAAAGTTGCAGATCCTCTTGGCTGATTGATCA
This sequence comes from Haliotis asinina, assembly GCF_037392515.1. Taxonomy (NCBI): domain Eukaryota; kingdom Metazoa; phylum Mollusca; class Gastropoda; order Lepetellida; family Haliotidae; genus Haliotis; species Haliotis asinina. The sequence continues at coordinate 908,182 of NC_090289.1, forward strand.
CACATGTCATACCATACGCTATTAAAACTGCCACATTATCACCATATGTCATCAGGAATCAAACATTGTTCAAACATACATGTAGGATAAATGCCGAACTTCGGGTGATCATGAGCATAGTTTGGTAAATCTATAATATAACGGAAATGAGTGGTATTTTAGTCAGGAAGCTTGTGAGACATTTGTCATAATTTGTGTTATCATGAGGTTGGTAGATAGTTTGACTGTATCTTTTGTCGTGTCGTGTCGTGTCGTGTCGTGTCGTGTCGTGTGTTATCAGAAATGTTGAGTAATAACCAGTAATGTACGTGGTTAAAGACCACATATACTCCAAAATGGATACGCAAAATGGATAAATCACTCACTGACATCGTTGTAAATTAAACTGTTACTTAAAACTGTTCATTTCGATCTTTAATTACCTTAAATCGACCTTTTTGACAACAGTGCACAATTCTCAGCAGCAAACGAAATTTCAACCAATCAGAGCGGCGCGTCTCCGTGATGTAATAGTAGGTATAGATGTGAAGGTCTGTGCAGAATTCATCTACATTTCATCGGGTAAACTATTTCGTTTACAGCTTTGTACACACCTGACATCGCGAAAGCTGTTGTGAAAAATGAAAGCTGCATGTTCTCACAACCTACTGTCATTTAGTTTTGTATACTGCTTTGCCTAGTTTTCGAGTTACAACCCTTGTTTTCATAGACGATTCTGTCAAAGTCAGGTGGTCAGTTGGGTGGTATAAACCTACACGCTATTTGTCATCATTCACTTGATGCTCAGTTAATGAATTTATGACAGGTATAATTAGTGGTAACGCCACTTAGATTACCCGACAAAGGCCCCCATTTGGCATTTCTTGTGTCCGGGTTGATCAAAGTATTAACATGGTAGAAATGCGCAATATTTTATAAAGATTCTATGACAGAATATTTTATTGAAATATTGAAATGCTACTCGTTCCACATCTTCAGTCTGCCAAGGGTCACAATGATAACGAAGGTCCAAGACCAGTATCTTGTAAGTGTTAACAGATAGAGATAGGCTAATCCAATTTATCGTGAACTTCACTCGTGGTCACACCGATAACGAATGTCCAAGACCAATATCTTGTATGTGTCAGCAGATGCATCGTGTCTTTCGCTTGTCAACGCCGTTGTGGTCAAATACGTTATGAAAATCTTTATGTAATTCTGACAGATAGAGTAACTTAACTTCGCAGTAGGTACGTTATCGGTACTCGAATTAGGCAATAGGATTGAGATACAACAACTTATCAGCAATATTATCAGTAAACCCGATTAGCTATGACAACTGGGAAAGGGTATAAAACAGGGACGACCACAGTCACAAATCATCCTGTGACTGGCGCAATAAACTCCTTGTTTATTTACTCAGGTTCTCGTGTTGTGTGTGGGTTGGTATAGTTACACCTCCTAGCTGCCAAGCGAGCTGATTCCCCAAACTCGCGAGTTAACAAGTGGTGGAGGATCAAAAATCGGCCTATGGCTACATACCAACCCACCAACTACAACACTAGGAGTAGAACACAGTCACAGACGACCTCCGACACGGCCACCAAATCAAGTGGCCTAGACGAACTCCTGGAGGACCTAACAACCATAGCGTCGGGCCCAAACACTGACGACGTTCATCACGAAGCTATCAACGCAGACAGTCTCGTACTCGGTCCAGACACCAACAGTGGTATTCCTGCAGCCGCCATCAACGGAGAGTCTCATCATACACAGGCCTCCAGTATGTCATACGTTGGCAATCTAGTACCAAAGTTCAATGGAACAGGCAACGCCCGACAGTGGCTAAAGAAAATGGACTGTCTGCGACAGCACCAGTCACTCACAGATGCTGTCTATCTGAACCTCCTTCCACTGTACCTAGACGGTCCCGCTGCTACCTGGCTAGATTCTCTTAATCCAGCACCCACGACTGCAGCACAATTTGCAGCCCTCTTTTCACAAAAGTACCAGGACGTGACTTCACAGACGGCCTTCCTGTCCGCCCGCCAGGGTGACACAGAGTCTGGGTCTGCCTTTATTGAACGTGTCCAGGAGACCACTGCTGGCCTCCAGATCCCTGAGACACTCCTGGTACAGGTCATCATCAATGGCCTGCAGACCTCCTTGAAGGGATTGGTCATCCCACATGACCCAAAATCACTTGATACATTGGCCAATCAAGTGCGACTGGCTGAGACAACTCTTCAAGCAACCCACAATGCAAACCCAACAATATCGACTGTGACGTCTCCACTGGGTGACAACGATCAACTGGCAACCATCGCTGCTCTATTGACAACACAACAGCAACAGCTTGACAAGATAACTGCTCAGATGGCCAGTGTCCCCCAGAGGCACAAAGTTAGCAGAGATGTCAACCGGAACCCACCTCACCATCCCCATGTCAACATCCGACGTTCTGCACAGCCTCTGCAGCGGCAGCAACAGCAGCAACAACAGCCGAACAGCTATAGGCCATCAGGTAATTGCCAGGGGTGTGGCTCCAACTGTAAATCTAGATTTTCATGCCCTTCATTAAATCAGCAATGTAGTTATTGCCATGCGTTACACCACTTTGCTAGGGTATGTCGCCTAAGGTTAAGCCGGCAATAGGGATTCGCGCCTGTTGGTAGGTCCTGGCCTACGAGCAGGCACAAAATGAGATCTCCGAGGAAAAAGAATTCACTTAAATCATCTCCTAATCAACATACCAGAACCTCTAAATCTTTTAGTATGTTCAGGCCAACAGAGATAAATAATACAGTACATGTAAAGATTGGTGATGTTTCCTGTCATGCCTTGGTTGACACAGGTGCCACCCTGTCTGTTCTGTCCCTCCCCACCTTGAAACGGTCAGGTATTCCCATGGCCCAGATGCAGGCCAGTGAACTCTCGAAGGTTAGTGGTGTTGGGGGAGAGCATATTGAGGTACTTGGGTCGGTTAGTATTTCCCTTGCCATTGGCGGTACGAAAATCGACCACCACTTCTTAGTTCTCAAGTCAGTACAACATTCAATCATCCTAGGGCAGGATTTCCTTAATCAAAATGATGCCATCATAGATTACACTACACATACTCTTGCCCTCCATCATGGTTTAGTCATGGTTCCTCTCCAAAACAATGGCTCAGGTCTGGTACGTACTTGCTCACCTGTCACCATACCTCCTAACATGCAAGTCACCATTCCTGTTAGGTTGAACCACAAAAGTTCCTCATGTGCCCTTCTATTCGAACCCGTCCCTCAATTGACCACCTACAAACTGGCAGGTGCTAAGTGTCTTGTACAGTCTAAGAAAGGTAGGGCATGTTTTACCCTTTTGAACCCAACCAGCGAACCCATCGTACTGTCCTCCCGCACAGTCATAGCAGTTGCCCACCCTGTCGACGTGGCCTCCATACAACCCTTAGAGGACAGATCCAGGTCTACATCTCAAGGTAAGCCTTCAAACCTAACCTTTGATCTCAGCAAGGCGGATCTAAATGACACTCAGAAATCAGCCTTATCTCAACTTCTTCAAGCTAACAGGGATGTGTTTGCTGCTGACAAAACTGAACTTGGAGTTACTAACCTATATTCCCATAGGATAGACACAGTGCCTGGCTCTAAGTCTGTTCGTTTGCCTTTCTATCGGAAGAGCCCTGAAGGCAAGGCTGAAACTGATCGCCAGACCAAGGAACTTCTCGACCTAGGGTTCATTGAACCCTCAACATCTCCCTGGCAGAGTCCCGTGGTCTTGGTCAAAAAGAAATCGGGTGAGTTCCGTTTTGCCATAGATTACAGATCGTTGAACAAGATTACTGTGCCAGCTTCCTATCCTTTGCCTCGCCTGGAAGATGCATTTGATGCTATTGGTGATTCTCATGCTCAAATATTTTCCACACTTGATTTGGCATCAGGGTTCTGGCAGATTCCTATGGATTCGGAAACTGCTCACAAAGCATCCTTTGTCACACAGAGTGGTCTCTATACATGGCGTGTCATGCCCTTTGGGTTACGCAATGCTCCCTCCACCTTTCAAATGGTCATGGCTAGAGCCCTACAAGGTTTGACATGGAAACATGTCCTGGTATATGTGGATGACATTTTGATTTACAGCAAGACTTTTGAAGAGCATCTTTCCCATTTACAAGCAGTTTTTGATCGATTGAGATCAGCTAATTTAAAACTAAAGCCAGATAAGTGCAACAATGCATGCTCTGAAGTTCTCTATCTTGGTCACATCCTCTCCAAAAAGGGTATACGAACTGACCCATCCAAAACAGAAGCTATTCGTACTTTTCCCCCACCTAAAAACATTCATCACCTTCGCAGCTTTCTTGGATTGTGCAATTATTATAGAAAATTTATCCAGGGTTATTCCAAACTAGCTACACCACTAAATGCCCTTTTGCAGAAAGATACCCCCTTTCACTGGTCTTACACGTGTCAAACTGCATTTAAACAACTGAAACAAACCCTTGTTCAAGCTCCTGTTTTAGCCTACCCTGACATGAAAAAGCCATTTATCCTCACCACAGATGCGTCAGGATCAGCAATCGGCTATGTGTTAGGCCAATTAGATGACCAGGGTAGGGAACAAGCAATTTCATATGGAGGAAGGTCTCTAAATTCATATGAAAAGAAATGGACTGTCAGCGAACAAGAGTGCCTGGCAGTGGTAGAGGCAGTCAAGAGCAACCGCATATATCTCACCAGTAAACCCTTCAAAATCATAACAGACCATAGGGCCCTTGTTTGGTTGCAGAGCATCAAACACACTACCAGCCGTCTCCATAGATGGGCTCTTGAACTGCAAGAGTACACCTATGAAATCGTTCACAGGCCTGGGAAAGTGAACGCCAATGCTGATGCACTGTCTAGGAGAACCTACCCTCCTATACAGACCCTTAGTGTCAATGACGACCATGACACACCAACTGAATCTCTTGAAATTCAATTTTTCTATGACACCCCTTCTCCACCTATCTCTGCTGTAGATACCATTATTGAGACAAGTGGGATTCCCTCTTCTCCGGATATGGAGAATATCGAAGAAATGCAATGACAGTGTCCTGATTTCAAAGGCATTGTCAGTTTCCTCGAAGATGGTACTTTACCAAAAGAGGACAGCCAAAGGAAAAGGATCCAAAACACTGCTCATGAGTATGACATGTTAAATGGTGTACTTTACCACTTCCACCAGCCTCGTACTCGCAAGACTGAAGAAGCTGATAAACTCATTCGTCAGTTAGCCCTTCCCCAGAGTCTCCGCAGGGATGCTCTTCTATCTTATCATGATTCACAGGCAGGTGGTGGTCACCTTGGTGCTGACAGAGTGTATGGGGCTCTCAGACTAAAGTACTATTGGCCTAGGATGTATCAGAATGTTCATGATTATGTCAAGTCTTGTCATAAATGTCAAGTCTCCAAGGTTTCACGTCACCCCAACAGAGCACCTCTCCACCCTCTGCCCATCACTGAAACATTTGAGCGCTATCACATTGACTTCCTTGGACCATTGACAGAGACACCTGATGGCTACAAACACATCCTTCTTGTGGTAGATTCCTACAGTCGTTGGTCAGAGGCATTCCCTCTCAAGTCCCAGGAAGCCACAGAAGTGGCAAGGGTTTTATATCAGGAGATATTCTGTCGTTATGGTGCTCCAAGATCCATTGTGTCAGACCAAGGTCGCAATTTCACATCTAAACTGGTTAGTGCTATATGTGAAATCTTCCAGGTTACACGACATGTCACAAGTAGTTACCATCCAATGACGAACTCAGCCTGTGAGCGGACAAACAGCACCATCCTGCAATCCCTTCGCACATATTGTGACACTGATCACTCAAACTGGCCTGGTTTGATTCCAGGGATAATGATGGCATTCCGCATGACTCCAAGGATACAATCTACAGGATTCTCTCCATTTCATTTGCTTTTCGGCAAAGAAATGCATGTTCCCTTTGATATAGCAATTTTACCAAAGACTTCATTGGGTAAAAATGCAGTGGAACACGTTTCGCAGGTGTTGGATAACCTGAAAGTTGCTAAAACAATAGCTTCAGAAAATATGAAGATAGTCCAGGAGAAAATGAAACAACGGTACGACTCAAAGGCCAAAGAGAGTACTTATGATGAAGGGGATCTCGTCTGGATCACCAACCCCGTCACTGTGAAGAAACGGTCACCCAAACTTGAACCAAAGTACAAAGGCCCATACCTCATTAGCAGAAAGTGTTCTAATGACACTTATCAACTACGCAACAGAGTCACATTGAAGGAGCTACCATCACGTACTCATGCCAATCGGTTGAAGCCATTTTATGAGACAAACCATGTCCTGAATCGACCTGGTACACAGGTTGCCCTAGACACTGATTCACAGGACGTCCTAGAAGGTGACAGTGCAACTTCTCAGTTAGAAAGCAGATCTACCGTCAGCACTTCTGCTGTCTCTCAGGAAACAAATGGTAACTTGGATATTCAGGCAACAAAGGTAGGTAACGATTCCCAGGACAACCTGCAGGATGTCTTAACCAGGTCACACTCAAAAGGACACTCGGAAACCACAGCAACCAATCAGTCAGTCTCTCAGACCACAGATGCGGATGGTGACAAACAGTCATCCAAGGTAAGTGACCAGTACTACCCTGTTGAAAAGCTATTGCGCCAGCGCATGCAACAGGGTAAACGTTACTATTTAGTCAAGTGGGTTGGTTACTCAGAACCCTCATGGGAACCCTCGGAACATGTTACTGAAGACTCCAAGCGAATCTTTCACGAACGCTTCACCATGAAAGGTAAGAGACGGAAACGCCCCTATAAATATCTTCAGATAATGTAAGTTACGGGGATTTGAGATGTGTCCTTCATACCTAAATTTAATTATGTCAACACCATCTAGATCAAACATAGTTCTGAAGTGCTAGAAATTGTCCGGACAATTTCACCCAAACCCTATATGTTGTTCTATTTGGTGTACACATTCAGTAACTCACATTTTCTTGTGTTTTGTTTTAGGGAAGGGGCACATCTTTAACATCCTCTGTATCCTGATAATCGCCATTGCCCAACCATTGTTTGCTTCGCCACCGCCCTTTGAAGACTCCGTACTTCGTGTAAATTATGGCATAGCCTTCACACATCGAAGGACACTACAGATATCAGGTGATTTCTGGCTCCACTCTTTTGAGATTCCCCTCCCTGAAACAAATCTTCCGGTCTTCGCATTCCACTGCTTAACAAATGAAACCAGATGTCATTATGTTCATCATGTTTTCACACCAATGTTTTCCTTTAAATCCCAGTTTTCACATTATCTGAATAATACCCGTGCTCAAATTTATGATCTTATCCCAGAAATTCCTATCTTACCAGCCCGTTCACGACGAGCACACTTTTCAAGGTCTCTTTTTGGTACAGCGACAATAGGTGATGTACAAACACTTGGGCGCCACATTGTATCTCTTAGCAAACAAACCTCTGAAATGGCCAAGGCGTTTAAACAACATGAAAATGACCTCTCATCATATATGCAAATAGAGAATGATCGTTTTTCAAATGTTCTAAATGGGGTCAAATCAAACCATGACGCCATTCTGGTACTGGAAAAAGATTTGCTGAAATCACAGTCAAATATGAGGAAATTCTATGTGCGTATGCTACGTCTTTTAGCTCGGCAGATTGCCCATACCACGACCCTTGAACATCAGTTAGATCAACTCCTTCAAGCCACCAAAGAACTAGTAAATGGTAAACTCTCACCTTATCTGGTTCCATACCAAGTGCTGGGACATACCCTGAAGCGAGTCCAGCATACCATGAACAAACAATATCCTCGTTTTCATGTGGCTAACACAGTCATCCATTCTTACTATAGAGAAGGTAATTTTCTCATTGCCAGAGATGGTTTGAAAATTTATGTTACTATAAAGATTCCTCTGACAGCATTTTCCTCTCCTTTATCCATTTATAAAGTGCAATCATTTCCAGTTCCAATCAATAGAACATCTTCTCACGCCTCCCAAATTTTAGACCTACCTGATTATTTTATCAAGACCGAGTCCAGTGATTATTTTACCACCATGTCTACTACCGACTTAGCAGTTTGCTCAATCGGTAACACTTTAACTTGCCCTTTTAATCTAGCATTTCGTTCTAAGTCATCCATGTCCTGCGTTTCGGCCCTATATTTCAATCTGAAATTAAATGTTAGCACTCTTTGCAACTTCAGATTGCGAATAAACCACCTTGTTCCACAGCTTCAGGAACTAACACCAGTTTCAGTACTCGTTTATGAATCAGATCTACTTGCTGTTGATTGTCATGCGCATCAACAAATGATTCAGGGATGTAAGTTTTGCGTCCTGTCTGTCCCTTGTAGATGTTCCCTTTCGTCCAAAGATTTGTATTTGCCCCCACGTTTGGCATCATGCTCCGATGTTCAAAGAACGGTTTCCATTCAACACCCAGTGAATCTAGCCCTCATCCAGGCCTTTTTCAATGATACCCAATATGCATCTATTAGTGGTGATACTACATTCCTGGAACCTATAACTATTGACGTACCCCCATTTCACATATTTAATCATTCTTTGACTTCCGTTATAAGTCAAGATAAAAAGGACCATCTGAGCTTATCCCGATTAGTACAAAGAGTTAAGAACAGAAAAATTGCCTTTACCAATTTAGCTGAACCTATCCTTGATGGCTCAACAATCTCTGTTACTTCGTGGCCCAGTCTTGACTCCATACTGGCACTTATTGCCTTAACGTTGGCATCCGCATCTACTCTTGCTTTTGTATATACGTTCCAGCGATTACGTTCAATCTCCACTCTTCTCATACTTCTCCAAACCAGCAGGGTCAAGGCAGACGTTAAGCTCCCTCAACTTAGATATAACGTTCCCACGACCACCCCTTTTAACCCTTTTGCGGCATTGGAGTCAATCGAATTTACCCTGGACCATGCCATGATCACGGTCCTCACTATTCAGTCAATTGTCCTTGTTTTCCTACTATTGTGCTTCACTCTCAAGATGTTCCGGCAAAGGTTTCAACAGTCTTGTACTATTGTATTGGAAATAACAAATGGTCCCAAATGTATTTTCATACCCATTGCCAAACTGACCAAATGTATCACGCAATACAACATAGAGGCTCCGGTGAACATCACCAATCTCCAAATAGTAGGTTGGTTTCGTCCTAGATTGTATGTCGACATGCCAGGGCTTACCATCACTGACGTTTCTTTAGGTAAGGCTGTCACCTTACCTTCTTCCTTTCTATTGCCATTCAGAATTGCCTCCTGTTTGCATCCAATTTTACAGCGGCCATTTTGTGCATATATAATGATAGATCATCATGGGTACATACTGCCAGTCGGCTCTGTGAAACGTGCAGGAGACACTACCTGCTATCTCTATCTACCCATCTCTGGTTGCGTAAATCTGTATAGCGTCATTCTTCATGCAAAATTTCGGGACGAAATTTTAAAACGAACGGGGGGATATTATTAACATGGTAGAAATGCGCAATATTTTATAAAGATTCTATGACAGAATATTTTATTGAAATATTGAAATGCTACTCGTTCCACATCTTCAGTCTGCCAAGGGTCACAATGATAACGAAGGTCCAAGACCAGTATCTTGTAAGTGTTAACAGATAGAGATAGGCTAATCCAATTTATCGTGAACTTCACTCGTGGTCACACCGATAACGAATGTCCAAGACCAATATCTTGTATGTGTCAGCAGATGCATCGTGTCTTTCGCTTGTCAACGCCGTTGTGGTCAAATACGTTATGAAAATCTTTATGTAATTCTGACAGATAGAGTAACTTAACTTCGCAGTAGGTACGTTATCGGTACTCGAATTAGGCAATAGGATTGAGATACAACAACTTATCAGCAATATTATCAGTAAACCCGATTAGCTATGACAACTGGGAAAGGGTATAAAACAGGGACGACCACAGTCACAAATCATCCTGTGACTGGCGCAATAAACTCCTTGTTTATTTACTCAGGTTCTCGTGTTGTGTGTGGGTTGGTATAGTTACACCTCCTAGCTGCCAAGCGAGCTGATTCCCCAAACTCGCGAGTTAACAAAAGGATTAACCGGTAACAAGCTGATTGATAAATTACTTTTACGCGGATTTAAATGGGGGAATTATCAAAATGTAGTGTTTATGTATGTACATTTACTAATCTATACTGAATACACTCTGTCGTGTCTGTGTCACGTTTTCGTATATTAGACTGTTAAAAGACACATCACTTGGGAAATCTGCAGATGAATTATATATCACTTGTTTTTGTAGATGTTGATGGATACATTCCTCGAAGAAGGTAATAGCCTGACATTGCTCCTATAACTTTAATTTAAATTTTTGCATGTTGGTTTTTAATAACTTGTCGTAGCTTTCAACAGAATCATTGTTTTCGTCGTGAAGTGTAATGATGCAGACGACATACAGAAGTGTAATGATGCAGACGACATACACTAGGGCGTGCGTGCGAAGTATGATTCATATAGGCAAACTATAAAATGTCTGAATATTACATCCCTGTTACACATTTCGCAAATCGCTTCTTATCAGATCGCTTCATGTTTCAAAATGCACGCAAGTATGACTATAAACAAATTAGGATTATGAGAGTATAAAGTGTCTACATACTGGTGAGTGAACGTTACAAACCAAGTAAATTTAGCAATTGAAGAAATTTATCGCGCAGTATTTCCACTTCGACACCGACCTCGCTTAGGTTATGTTATGTGTCATGCAAACTCCTTTTGGTAATGATTCAAATAGATATTTAACTACTAGTAGAGAGTAGTTTTGATTTTCTAACTTGATGAAAACAAACCATAATCTCATTAATTCAAATGGATTTGACTTCACGGTTTTCAAAAATGGCGGCGCCCTGTCTTAGGATGAATGCTATTTAAGTTTGTTTTCACCGACTTACAAAAGCAAAAGTATTTTTCACAGGTTGTAAAATATGTATGTTATTGATGGACATTAGGGTTTCACATGACATTGCTTATAACAATTTCGCTCTTGGAAGGGAGGCGGGGGTCAACATTACATTACTTACGATAATAAACATTATGTAACTTCGACCACAACCTCGGTTCCTTGGAAGAAAGTGTTATATTCATGGGGGAAGGTGGTGAAGGAAGAGAACCAACCAGCAAGACCAACCAAGGAGGAGGAGTGGATGGATTGTACGGCTAATCGGAGTGTCGGCCAAGGCTGTCGCCCCATCTACGACTACGATGTTTCTATAACTTTCATCTGCCTTAAATTTAATATTTGCATTTTGTTTTATTAGATTGTTTTTCTTGTAGCATTCAGCAGAATCTGTATTACAGAAAACATGCACTAGGTCTCGAATAGGGTGTGTGTAAAATATTATTCACGTTGGCAATCTATACAATGCTAAGATATTAAAATCATGTTAGAAATTCACTGTAAGCATAAGCAGATCGTGTGGGTTTTTTTCATTAACTTTCAAAATGCATACAAATGTGACAAGGAGCTAATTAGGTTTATAAGGCAGACTATAAAGTCGTGCACTGACTTCGTTACTTTTCAGTCCTAACGTTTTTATACCACTGGCAGATGAGTAAATTTCAAGATATTTGATTTGTTTTCATGACGTAAAAGACTTCATCTTTGTTGATCAGTCTACACATAAACTATCGACTGCGCATATGGGAGGCGCAGCAGGGATCACGAACCAGTCACGAATTCTGGGATATCATCCGGGTACTCACGGGAGAAAAACAACAACAAAAGAAACCACCAGTCCACGGAAATTGCTCCGCATCAGTGCCCCTTTAAGGCCCTTTCCGGAACGGGGGTTTATGATAAGAGGGGGATACACCGAATGTTTGCTGAATACGTTACATAGACAAAGGGTATAGAATTTCGGTGCACGTTGGATATATAATGAAACAAATATATTTTAATAATATAAATTGAATATATGAAGTTTTAAAGAAGCTTATTGAAATGAATTAGTCACTGACATCACCCCTGAACGTCATGGAGCTTTTGTCCTCAAAAGCGCTTTTTGAAAATGGTGACAATATTGAATGTACAAGTATTCATTAATTTGCATGAAACGTTGACGCGTTGACAATATCTGGTAGAGGCATTGATCATTAGTCACATAATCGCAATGGCATTAGATAAGATATACAGGAACGTCAAAGTGTAATACATGAATCGAATTGTCAACGTTGGTCAGGCGAAACATAACAATAACAATATCAGACGTGACACAAAAAATACAGGTGAGCGGAGATTCCACCTGTTTACAAAACACAGGTGAGCGGCTAACCAGCTCGTACAAAAACATTGGACGTTTCCACCTAGCGGCATACACCTGCTCGCGGTCGACCATACAGTCGGAAAACCTGACTGATACGTACACGTATGGAGGATGTAGACTGGATAAACAGTCTCCATGAAATAAACTTATTACACAAAACTTATTATACTTGTACGACTGCTATTACCACATGAAAAGATTTAGACGCCTTTCACAAAGAGTAATTATAGTATTGCAAAACTGGTTGTAAGCTATAATCTATAGTAATAGTTATAGAGGAACAAATTGTTTGAAAAATCCTTGAAACCGGGAGTCTGATTTGAGCGGGACGACTCGGAACCCGCAGATAGCGTTGATCTGCATTAAATGCGTACATGCAAAGGATATGTGGTAAAGTAAGAACCTAACCGATTTCAAAAATTTAATCTAATAAAGATGTACGCCTCATAACATCACATACAGGTAGCAATACATACTCAAACAATGACAAGGGGACATATATAAACACACTTGAAACATGAAACGCCTGGAGAGGATTCCACATACCTGGCATGAACAAGAATGTCCGACAGAAACGTATAAACACAAAAGTTTTGAGAAAGTTCAAACAAAAGTTCACATACATTGTTACAAGAACACAATGTGAAGCACTTGATGAGGAATCTTGAGTCTTGATGACATGATCCTGAAGAGTGTCGTTGAAAGTTGTCCGATAATATGACTTTGCTGGGAGTACTGAGGTTTGATGGCTATGAGCTGTTGTTTCGCTGATGACCGTCGGGTCGGCTGACTGTCTGATGTCTTCGTTCTCTCACCAAGATGGCGCCCGACGTTGACGCTGCTCTTGTCAACCACCATCTCTAAACTACCGGTTGCTTTGCTGCGAGTTAGGGAAGGGGAATCGTGCGTGACTCACAGCAAACTCATGCTACCAGGATATTTCCCCACCATCTGTCCATGGGCGTCCTTCGTGTTTGCTCTCGGGTGGTAGTTTAGGATGGTGGACAAGAGACAGGGAAGACAAGAGTCAGTGGTAGAGGTGAGGACAGCAGCAGCCATGGTTTGTCATTGTTTGGTTGAATGATGGTCGAAATGGTATACACAGTTGTAAACAGGTCACCTTATCTAATGCCATTACGATCATGTGACTACTGATCATGCCTGTATACCAGATATTGTCATCGTGTCAGGCAACTTACTGTATACTTGTACATCCAATTTTGCCACTATTTCCAAAAAGCGCTCTTTAGGACAAAAGATCCGCGACGTTCAGGGGTGTTGTCACAGACTAAATCATTTCAGTAAGTTTCTTTAAAACTTCATTTATTCAAACGATCTGTTTGTTTCAATGTAAGTCCAAAGTGCACCGAAATTCTCTCCCCTTTGTCTATGTAATGTGCAAACAGTCGGTGTATCCCCTCTTATCATGACCCCACCCCCGGGCAGGACCCTTAATTCTCAAACGCTATCAATAAATGTCAATTAACACCTCCGTAAGTCGCCGAATCTTACGTATGTACATGTGCATGGTTCATTCCCATTATGACCACTCCCAGTTTGACTACCTGTCCAACAACCAGACCTCTGAATGTGTGTAAGTGACAGAGAGGGTCTCCACATTGGGATCACTGGCCACTCAGTCCCGATGTGCGTTATGTCACATGTTTACAGCTGTGTATACCATTTCGACCATCATTCAACCAAACAATAATAAACCATGGCTGCTGCTGTCCTCACCTCTACCACTGACTCTTGTCTTCCCTGTCTCTTGTCCACCATCCTGAACTACCATCCGAGAGCGACCACGACGGACGCTCTTGGACACTACCAACAAAACACATCACAAACAGTGTTGCCATGGAGACTTGATACCGTCAACACTGACTGCAGATGGATACTTTAGTAGGCTAACAGATTAGAAACTGTAGAAGAACGCTCTACAACTACACTCTGACACCACACACAACAGTCTGCACACAGAAAACAGATTTGACACCGATACGCTACCCAATACACGCATGCATACTACAGACAACATACAGAATACACACAAACACCGAATACAGACTACACACAAACACCGTGCCGACAGCGCACTGACGCAAGGCAGCCACAGGGCGCCATAACGACGCAGGTGCTTTCCTCGCAGTCTTGTCTTCTTACTGCCGTGTTAATGTGACGTTGTCATCATCGTCGCGTATATCACGGTCTACCAGGGAACCTGATTCTCTATAGCTTCCTTTGAAGACATTTTATAACCTAGTATGAAGCGAAGGATTAATTCTACACGACGAAGAGTCCAGATTAAGACAATATATCATTGTTAATTGTGGTGCTATAGATCACGAGCCAGATGCTTAGCTTTGATTGTATCTTCATTAACAAGACTACTGAAAGAAATGCAAACTATTAATTAGACCCCAGGGTTAATCCGTATACATGAATACAATTAACTATTGTCTCTCGAGTAGGCAAGTCAGGTTTCCATGTGGTTCAGTGGCCTTGCTGTCTGTCTGACCCTCAAAAAGCCGATATCACACAAAATACGCATGCGCGCTAATAACAGTCTTGTTTGTTCTCTTGTTTTAAAACGACAGTTGCCGTTTCGTGGTAACCGGGATGATCGTTCCAATATCTGCAAAGCATACCTTCCCACTTAAATCATTGATGATACACTGTTATCAAGTAATCCCGGACATGGGCGTGTTTAAAGCGTGTGACATGTAATTCCTCTGTCATCAACTTCCGCTTCTGAACAACTTCCACCACGTACCATACCTCTTAGAGATGCAGCACACTGTGCAAACACTGTCTTCCCCTGTCCAAGTATCATCAGGATTCACCGTCACAGTCAACGTTCACCAAACGTCACAGTCAACGTTCACCAAACGTCACAGCCAACGTCCACCAACCGTCACAACCCACGAGCACATTGTCCCAAACCAACGATCACTGTCTACCAATTATCACATTACTGTCTAACAACCATTGTATCATTCTCCACCAACCAACCATCACATCACATGACTGTCCACCAACCATCACAACCAATGTCCACCAACCATCACAATGACTGTCCAACAACCATCACACCATTCTTCACCAACCAACCATCACATCACAACACTGTCCGCCACATCATATCACTGTCCACCAACCATCAATGTCCACCAATCATGACATCACTGCCCACCAACCATAACATCACACATCACTGTTCACCAACCATAACATTTTTGTCCACAACCAGCAGTTCACCGGTAATGGTGGTTGGACGTGAACTCGCCACTGCCACTGGAGATCTGTTTTCACTGACTGCATCAACTGTCATTGTAATTACATTGCCACTAACAGTTGAACTGGCACTCTTTCGTTTCCTGGATCATTTTTTTTCTTTTTCACTCGTGACCTAACCGGTTCCGAATTTGTTCTTCCAGCAGCTAGCGAGCCCAGTGTGCTGACTGGCTAGCCCTGTGTGTTGACTGGCTATCCCTGTGTGCTGACTGGCTAGCCCTGTGTGTTGACTGGCTATCCCTGTGTGCTGACTGGCTAGCCCTGTGTGCTGACTGGCCAGCCCTGTGTGCTGACTGGCTATCCCTGTGTGTTGACTGGCTAGCCCTGTGTGCTGACTGTGCCTGATCAGCTGGTAAGACAGCCAGGTTGATGCTTGGTATTGTTTCTTAACTGCTGAGTGTGGCGTCAAGCAAAGACAACATGCTTTGCAATATTTTCTGTTTTCGTATTAACATGGGGAGAACGCACAGTGCTTTAGAATATTTTATATTGTATTGAAGTAACTCCTTGTTTATTTTACTCAGATGTTGTGTTGTTTGTGGGTTGCTGTAGTCATACCCCTTGCCAAGCGAGCTAATTCCCCGAACTTTAATACTGGGTTGCAAACGTCATTTTAGAATAATTTATAACATTTTTTGTCATTTGTTTCTGAATGAATTCTTTGTGTTAAGTTATTGTTTCAGTTTGAAGATCGTCAAGTAAAGCAAAGATACACGTGCCGTATTTGTAGGTTCACACACAAGCATTGATCTTGAATAATCAGCAGATATACAAGTTTTTCACTGGTACAAGAACAGCTATTTGTTTCTTTTGGAAACCCAGCGGAGATATCATGTATACACCTTGATATCCAAGGTCCAATCGTATCAGTGATCTTCCCTCACAGTGCAGGACATAACCACACAGCTGACAATGTCGGAAATCAGTTTGAATGTAGAGTAATAGAAAATGATAAGTGTGAATTCACCTAGTTCGGCTACAAACCCGTAGAATATAATAACATGCGGTGTCCAACTGTGCACAAACCCCTCTTGCCATGTTGCCACTAACCAACGTACGGTGCAACTCTGCTTGATTTAGTGTAAGTAACGATTCGTTAACAAACTCTGGCAGTGAATTCCCATTTTTCCCGACGGAGGCCATCAGAGGAGGACATGGGGCGAGTTTATGACTGTGTTGTCGTGCAGAAACAGATGGACTGACGCAGGCAATTGATTCCACTCACACGGTGTACTTTTCCCTTCACCATTGTAAATCAGTTTTAACATTGCCAAATGTAACTTACAGCTTTACGGCTTCGATTAAACATTCTACGGAGCAACAAGCAATCAGATTAATAGGGCTTAAAAGTAATCTTTTAAAGCAGGAAAAGAATTACCGACGTATTTGCCCAGTGAATTAACAGAATTGCTGGAAACCAATACATCACAGCTAGGCGCGACACACAAATGGATTGCTGCCGGATTTGTCCTCAGAAAATCTCATTATAAGTACAATATAATTGCCCCCTCGCACTCCACCTGACACAGGTTAGTGTAGTGAAATAACGTACATGAAAATGAAGTAAAGAAGATGAATGATTATTTGCAGGCTGTAATCCTTCTCTGTGGATGTGTCGATCGCGCTCGGCGGCCACACTGAGGTCATAGTGTGGAGGCCAAGACGTTGGGTGCAGGAGTGCAGACCTGAATTGCAGGAACTTGCCTGTATTACCCGGTCTATCGTGGACATTGATGTTCCTGAACATATGGCACATTTAAGGTTCAGCTACTGGGTAGCGTTAGATCTTTATCATTTGGCTCTGAATCAATGTCTTTTCATTACATACATGAGGTATATTGCGACGGTGAATACCGCAAACACAGGTTCATATAGGAACATAACAGGTAATATAGTGTCATGGCAAGGAAAATAATTCACCTCAGGTCGTCGAGGGATAGACTGGTCAGTACACGGTGGTGTTTGAATACCGCAACAGGCTCATTAACACGACATGTACAGTAGCTGTGGTCCATATCGTACAGCAGTAAAACATGGTGTGGCGTGAGCGTATAATGAAAGTTCATTTATTAACCGTAACAGAGGGCATGCAGTAACATCGACGTTTCAGCTATTTAGTGAGTACATAAAATTGCTAAAAACTACAGTACTGTATTCAGTTTCAGCTATTTAGTGAGTACATAAAATTGCTAAAAACTACAGTACTGTATTCACCGAACAAAGACACCCCCCCCCCCCCCCCCCCCCCGCGACAGCCTTAGCGGAAGCCGTGTTCGTTTTTCCCTTCAGGATCAGTACAATACATTTGTCCCCAGCATTTGGCTTCATTAAGTCTCATCGTGATAATGGCTTGCTTGTTCTCACGGTCTTCAAGTGACGACGGATATCTACCGCTCTGTATTTTCTCAGTTTAAACACAATACACGAATCGATCAAATCACAATCAAAGCAGATCTGAAAATACATATATTTTATGTATACTATCAACGTGACGCCAGTCAGGTTGAAATATATCCATTCTTCACTGCCCTCAGGTGTGGCTACAAAGCAAGTACGCCTAGCTTCAACCTCACTGACATAAAACTCGTAAACAGGAATTGGGTTCTACCGCTGCTCGATGTGCTTGTGAATTAATGAGACACAATTTAATGGTTGAGTGCCAGAGGTATTATTTGCAAGGCCATGTGTTGCTGGTGCCAATCACTGGAAGGCTATAAATAAGTTTTGCACAGTTCACATGTTGAACATAAATAAGCCCTCGTGCCTTATCAAGTCTATCTATATATCGCGCATTGTAGGAGAGTTTTGAGGGTTTCTGCTATTGAAATACACAACATTCACCTTACACAACCCACAACAGTTACCATACGACAGGCACTAAATGCAATATACACCGAACACAATTGACACCATAAGCAACATACACCACACACATTATAGACCATGCACAATATACACCATACACAATATACACTACACACAATATACACCACACACAATATACACCACACACAATATACACCATACACAATATACACCACACACAATGTACACCACACACAATGTACACCATACACAATATACACCTTACACAATGTACACCACACACAATATACACCATACACAATGTACCCCATACACAATATACACTACACACAATGTACACCATATACAATATACACCATACACAATGTATACTCTTAAACAAAGTTGGGGAACTTTTTCTTTCAGTGTACGATTGTAGAAATTGGGAAATATTTGGAATTGAATCAATGTTGGTACAATAATAATGGATGTTTTGAGAATGCATCTCCAGATGGATTTCATTCAAAGCCAAGCTGTTTGTCCAGTTATCCTCCATGTCAGCTGACTGGGGTATGACATGAAAATCTCAGGTTTACAATTTTGAGTCAGTAGTGTGTGATTTGACCCTGAAAACCCTGACCATGCACAGATGCAAGAAAATTATCGGAAAAAGGTGGTTTACAGTGATTTATGGACCTGCCTGCAAAACGTCAAAAAGATTCATAATGACACCCCATGCACGTGTAGGAGGCTCCCACGTTGTGCACGTGCTTCCCATGCATTTTGTTTGCGTGTGGTGATAACGTGAATTGATGCTACATAAACAAGATGAATGTCATTGTAACGTTCCTTGATGGGTTTCCCTTCTACCAGACTTCAAAGTTCATGTTCCCCTACTTTTTTAAGAGTATACATCATACACAATATACAGCATAAACAAAATGTACCATACACAATATACAGCATAAACAAAGTGTACCATACACAATGTACACCATGCACAATATACACCACACAATGAACACCTTACATAATATATACGATAAATACTATACAACATACACAATAGGTTTCTCACAAAATTGAGATGGTATCTGAAATCTGCCATCGACCTTAAATTAATGTCTGCAGTCTCTGTGTTCTCCTTTTGTTTTATATTTAGATGTTTTCGTTACAGTAGATGCAAATACAGCTGTTGTACAACAATTCATTAAATCTATCTGGACTTGTAGCATTTACGTCAGTAGTGTTGAGCTGAATATGATCATTAGGCGTTCCAACTCGATACAGGCGACTATGCTTGTCGTAAGAGGCGACTAACTGGATCGGGTGGTCAGGCTCGCTGACTTGGTGGACACATGTCATCGGTTCTCAATTGCATAGATCGATGCTCATGTTGTTGATCACTGGATAGTCTGGTCCAGACTCGACTATTTACAGACAGCGGCCATATGGCTGGAATATTGCTGAACGCTGCGTTAAACTCAACTCAACTCACTCACTCACTCTAACTCGATGCATTCATGTTGCTGGTCCCTGGACAACATATGTCCTTTGTCTTGGCAGCCGACAAACGTTCCCATGTATTATGCAGTTCCGTTATACCATAGCTATTTAATTTGCCCAAAGGGTAAATAGTACAGATTTAAGACACCTGGAGTTAGTTGTTGTTGACTCTTAGACAGACGTCGTGAGCTAATTGTGATGACACGGCAACTTGCTCCCGTCTGAACCGTTAGTTCGGTCAGTTCCAATTTATGTTCAATGTTAAGTAAACTCTTAAAAAGACAATAAATAAACAATAGTATACAAACACAGTACACAATGACGACATCATTCGGTTAGACATACAGCAGTTGTGTTTCATATTCAGTTTGAATTCCAAATTGTTGTTAGTTGAGATGAACGCAGTGGTGGTGTCGAGAATGGTGTTGTAGTAAAATTGGTTGTACTCGTGCATCAAGCCGGCCTGTGTTGTACATGGAGCATGCATTCTAACTAGCGGTCATTGTATGTAAGATAGCTAGACCAGCTGGCATAGTATATGGATGCACAACAAGCCAGTGTTGATGATTATTAAGACTCTGCAAACATAACGGCTTTTTCAAACAACGCTTCTCTCAACTGTTTCCGTTCAACAAAACACACCAATTGTTTAGCTGAGAGTTTTCGCAACGACTGACATTTCAAGGTCACCAGGTGCTTGTTCAATGAAAGGGAACCATTCCCCGCCAGATCCACTCAAGAGCACGTGCCATGGCTATTGTCGTATCAGATTTCTGGCACCTTGTCAGTCCAGTGTGGGAACCAGAAGGGAAACAAAAACCGGCGTGGTTGAAGACGGATTCTATCGTCGTCTTGTGCCAGAAGAACAAGCATGGTTTTATACGGTTTCAACTGTTGATGCATTGGATTTGCTTCCTCGACCATCCCCGCTTATCAGGCCAATGAGGATCACGTTTACACAGCCAGAGCAGGGGCTCTTGAGGTTGATATGGGGGCGCGATATGAAGCTTGGTGCTCACTGCAGCTTCAGGCACGTTATGCAGCAGTTGATGACGAGATAATCAAGAGACATGACCCTCTAAGGGTAGACTAAAATCACAACAGTGAGAAAAATGATATACACAGCCTCAATTTTATATAATATTATATATACTTCATAAATAAGCATTATTGATCTTATGCACATACACATAAGTGTAGACTCTTACATGATAATGAGCGAAGACATGCCACTATACGTATGGATTTCGTCCTATGTTGGTTATTTTGATGTGCGACATTTGTCCTATGGGATTTTGATTCGGTGGGATTTTGTCCGTCCCCAGTATGACAACCCTGGGCACACACGCACAGTACATCGCCTGGGCTTTATGAAGAAAGTCATACATCACCATAATGATGTTTCACATCGTCAAACAACTGCTTGAATATGTAAGTCAGTTACGGTTGAACTATAACGGTTGCTATTTGCTAGCTGAAGCCCATTCTTTGGTTCATTATCTTCAGTCTATCAACTGCTGTCGCTGTGTGTTCTATGAGACCCTGGGCGTTCTGCTAGACACGCCCATTCTGTGATTGCTGGTTTAGTGGATATATCATGTCTGAGTTAACACCGAGAAAGCAGATCTGACACGGACGTCTTAGCGCATAACAATTATGACATTATAATTCATTTATTTATTTCTAACTGGCGAACTGGAAAACTGATATACGATATCAATGACGATTTGTGTGCGTCCTTTGTCCTAGACTTGGTACCTGCTCCCCTTGCTAACGTTATTGGGACATTAGGATGTTGGGCTACTGGGATATTGTATTGATGCCCAGCTTGTTAGTTCACAAGAGACAATGACTATACAGTGGAACATACCACTATTGATCAGAACCTGGAAGAACGGCAATTGATAAGTTAAATCAAAACGTTTTGATTGAAGTAAATCTTTACAGCTTGTATTTTACAACCTACACACATAGAAAGGCAGTCTACTTTGTGAGACAGCGCTGAAGGTGAGATTGACCCAGCCACTGCTGTCAGTCAGGTATGTAATGATTTTGCACACGTTAATCTCCCGCACGTTGAACGAGAACGTTGTTACCATATAACGCAATAATAGTACTCGTAGTAAAAGACACAGACGCAAACCTTGGCTCGGCACTGATTGTAAATGAACTCGGAAGGTGTAAAATATGATTTTGAATAATAAACCTAATTAGAACAGAGGTGGGTATCGTAACACAATAGCACGATAACCAAGTACTTGAGGTTAAGAATGAATGTGATGACCGAATAGCAAGGTCCACATCCGATAACGATTAACACGGTGACCAGTCTTCGGACAAATGACGTGCAGATGTTGTTCAATATGGGCAACGAGACCCACTTTCATGGTGAGTTACAAACAGTCACATTGCAGAGAGAGAAAGTTTTGAAAGTCATTAGGGGTAACAAGCAGGAAGTGTTCTGTAGTGTCGATGAACTAAAACATACGTATTCAATTTCTTCAGCTCACACACACAGAGACAAAACACACACACACACACACACACACACACACACACACACACACACACACACTATCTCGTTCTGTCATTATTATAACATGCTTGTCCACTCATACCTACAACGTGGAACTGCTGTATGACGTACTCACACCGACAGTGTCAAAGACGCCATTGTTCCCCAAATGTTTCCCTGCAGGTAAGCTATGCAAGGACATGCCGCGACAATAAACATGACCTAAATCTTGTCCTCCAAAATATCAGATGTGAAATGTGTTTGTTTAGTTTGCACAGTATCCCATTCCTACTGGGGTGCCCGCTATCTTGTAGTGGACGTCTGCGCCAGCGGAGACGTGTCCCAACGACAAGATTCAACCTTTACAAGTCCCGCGCAGAGATCAACATAGAGACAAAATTATATGTATTATTTTTGAAAAAGGAACAAACCAATTCAGCAGAAAAGTGCACGTATTAATACCTTTGAAGTTTTTTTTACCGCAT
Organism: Haliotis asinina; assembly: GCF_037392515.1. Taxonomy (NCBI): domain Eukaryota; kingdom Metazoa; phylum Mollusca; class Gastropoda; order Lepetellida; family Haliotidae; genus Haliotis; species Haliotis asinina. Next base: position 931,136 of record NC_090289.1, read on the forward strand.
TCCAAGGTCTTTGCATAGCGTACGCTAATATTCTTAGTTGGTTGACAACTATGCACCTAAAGCCCAAAAGACTAGAAACTATAACAAAATGCCTTTGTAGTTATAACTATTTGTCATATCATGGTACTTTAATTGCACGAGTGCAAAATATTACCTTCATTATGATATGGTCAGAAGTATGTTTAGTTAACAAACACGATTGCTTTCAAACGGTGTAATTTTATACGCTTTCGCAGTTTGCGAATGTCTGCATCAAATATCATTGTTCTGGTAGATGTCCTTTCATGTCTCACGCTTGAACGTTGTCTTGCTTATTACAGTTCATGTGCATGTCTTCATGCCACCCGTCACACATCAGACTTACACACATGTAAGCTTCGAGCGTAATAGGACCAGTGTCTCACGGCACTCCGTGAGACCTTAGTACTAGTACTTCCGGTCACAAAGAACGTTTCGTACCTTTGTTATAGACAAAATGTAAGTTTTCTAAGGAGCTGCATTTCCTTGATGGACAACACCGTCTATCTACGAGTTAAATTAAGAGAGAACGTAAATTATCAGTGAGTTAAAGGACCACTAAACTCAATTTTTTGGTACTCTTTTTATCACTACATATGAAAGACTTATTGGTTAGTCATAAACGAAACACCATTTTTTTTTTTTTTTTTAAAAACAAACCTGTGGTTAATTAATACCAAGCGCTTAAAAGTTGCTAAAAAGCCGTCTGCTTCTCTTTCGCCCGCAAACGAAACCGCAGACAGGTTACGTAACTCTGTCGCCAGAGCCCTACAGTGACGTCATAGAAGGAACGATTTCCTGTTAAATCTATAGAAAATGTGTAGGAAGCTCGTCATTTTGCTGATTTCTCGACGTCACCAAAGACATGCCGAATGGTTGTGTTGCCGTCAATTGATCCTTGGGGTCGAATGATGGTGTCACTATGCACAGATTTCCACCAGACTCCGTAGTTTGTGCTTAAATTGGTTGTTTGTGTGTGCGAAGTGAGCTTTGTGGAAGCCTGCGGTATATACTAAATCGGATGGTTCGCCCCCCTACCACGCTTCCAGGATAGAAAATGGAGTTTAAGTTTCATCGAGTTTATAAAATCAAGACTGCTTACTACACATTGCTGACCAAAAGGATTTTGCATAAATATAACGCTTTCTTCCTCGGAAACGAGGTTGTGGTCGAAGTGACAATAATATCGATTCGTAAGTAATATTATATTGACCCCTTATATTGACCGATTCCAAGAGTGAAATTGTTATGTTATAAGCAATGTCATGTAAAATCCTAATGGCCATCAATAAGATACATATTTTACTACCAGTAGAAAGTAATTTTGATTTTGTAAGTCGGTGAAAACAAACTTAAATAGCATTCATCCTCAGACAGGGCGCCGTCATTTTTGAAAATCGTGAAGTCAAGGGCTAAAGTCCGTTAGAATTATTGAGATTATGATTTGTTCTCATCAAGTAAGAAAATCAAAACTACTTTTTACTGGTAGTTAAATATGCATTTGAATCATGGCCAAAAAGATTTTGCATGACACAACATTTAAGATAAGGACTTCTTCCAAGGAAGCAAGGTAGGGGTCGAAGTGACATTTATATTGCAAGCAATGTTATTTTGACCTCCACCTCCCTTCCAAGAGTGAAATTGCCATGTTATAAGCAATGTCATGCACAATGCTATTGTCCGTCAATGAAATACATATTTTACTACCAGTAGAAAGTAATTTTCCTTTTGTAAGTCGGTGAAAACAAACTTAAATAGCATTCATCCTCAGACATGGCACCGCCATTTTTGAATCGTGAAGTCAAATCCATTTGAATTAATGAGATTATGTATGGTTTGTTCTCCTATGATCAAGTTAGAATATTAATAAATTTTCTTGGTTTGTAACGTTCACTCACCAGTATGTAGACACTTGTCAATATACGTCTTTATACTTGGTCTCGTAATCCTAATTACTTTATAATCATACTTGCATGCATTTTGAACCTTAATAGAAAGAAGCGATCTGTGAATGTATAACAGGAATGTAATATGTAGACATTTCATAGTTTGCCTATATGAATCATAATTCGCACGCACGCCCTAGTGTATGTCGTCTGCATCATTACACTTCACGACGAAAACAATGATTCTGTTGAAAGCTACGACAACTTATTAAAAACAAACATGCAAATATTAAAATTAAAGTTATAGGAGCAATGTCAGGCTATTACCTTCTTCGAGGAATGTATCCATCAATATCCACAAAAACGAGTGATATATAATTCATCTGCAGATTTCCCAAGTGATGTCACAGTGTCTTTTAACAGTCTAATATACGAAAACGTGATGTATCGTTTCAGGTTTTTGACATGGCTGTATAGTTTCATTGGTCACCCAAGATAGCACACCTGGCAACTAATTGCATAATGTGCGTCATTTTTTTTATTGACAGGTTATTGAGTTAGCCAATAATGAGCAATCAATGTATTGGCGGTTAATCCTTTGAAAGAAGGGTGTTCTTGTACATAGACACAGACACGACAGAGTGTATTCAGTATAGATTAGTAAATGTACATACATAAACATTACCTTTCGACAAATCCCTCATTTAAATCCCCATAAAACTAATTAATCAGCGTGTTATCGGTTAATCCTTTGATCGATCCAGACAAAAGAAATGCCAAATGGGGGCCTTTGTCAGGTAATCTAAGTGGCGTTACCACTAATTATACCTGTTATAAATTCATTAACTGAGCATCAAGTGAATGATGACAAATAACGTGTAGGTTTATACCACCTAACACGGATTACAACCTAGCGACACCAAGTGATTTTGACAGAATCGTCTATGAAAACAAGGGTTGTAACTCGAAAACTAGGCAAAGCAGGAGACAAAACTAAATGATAGTAGACTGTGAGAACATATAGCTTTCATTTTTCTCAACAGCTTTCGCGATTTCAGATTTGTACAAACCTGTATACGAAATAGTTTAACCCCTGAAATGTAGATGAATACTGCACAGACCCTCATTTCTATACCCACTATTACGTCACGGAGACGAGACGCTCTGATTGGTTGAAGTTTCGTTTGCTGCTGAGAATTGAGCACTGTTGACAAAAAGGTGGATTTAAGGTAATTAAAGATCGAAATGAGCAGTTTTAAAGACGGGGTTTCATTTATAACGATGTCAGCCAGTGATTTTGCATTTGTACCCTATTAGAGTATATGTGACCTTTAAATCAAAGGGGGAAGTTTATTCGGAATATAAGAGAGTTAAACTGAGGGTGAAAGTCCAATGTTGGTCTGTCAAGATTTTCTCTTCTCATTGAATTGTTTGCTTCAATGACAATTGCATAAATTCCGAGATTAAGCGTTAGTCTCGTGGGATGTCTGAGAACTGAAGGAAGATAGGTAACGTCAGTTAGTTGATGGAGAAAGTCGACTGAATGCGAACACAAATGGGACCTTATCACAGATGAAGTGAATGCTGCTCCAGCACACTGACATAGTTTCAGTGCAATTTACGAGTTATGCTTGGACATCATTAAACAGCCAATAATGTGTAATATGATACCATTTTGCAGACAAATGACATTAAAAATGAGCTATTTGCACACCTATTATCTCGCAATATTAGAGTCTCTATCAAATAATTCCACTCAAAAATTTTCATAATGTTAGCCTCGTCAATAGTCAATGCAGTCATTACTCGAGCTTAATTTCCGGGCGTGTCATAACCTCGTTATGTCACATTAGGGAAAACTCAGCTCCACGGGGAACATATTTCTGCCTCTGCACAACTTGGCAGCACTTACTCTTTCTGAAGACAACAGATGCAACCCTGTGCGACATGTCACCACCTACTGTCACTGCAGAAGATGGCTCTCCCCGCTTACGACAAGAAAGTTTCTTCTCACAATGGAGCAAATATTTCTACCCTCTTACGGCAAAGCGGATCTTTCTCTGTGTGAAGAAAACGTTTCTACACGCTTATCACAAGGCGGGTCTCTCTCTCTCTCTCTCTCTCTCTCTCTCTCTCTCTCTCTCTCTCTCTGTGTGTGTGTGTGTGTGTGTGTGTGTGTGTGTGTGGAGGAGACGGTTCTATCGACTTACGACAAGGCAGATCTTTCTCTCAATGGACAGGACGGTTCTACCGACTTGGTCAATGTGTGTCTTTTTTTCTGTGGAGAAGACGTTCCTACATGCTTACCAGAAGGCGGGACTTCTCTCCGTGGTGAAAATGGTCGTAACCGCTTGCGGACCAGACAGAGTCTTAGAATACATGAAGGGGAGTGAATTGCAGAGATATACAGGTGAGAGTCAGAGAAAACATCGAAGGGAGTGATAGCGTAGGTATACGCGTGCTTCCGGAGTTATAGAGGTGAGGTGCCTATAATAAATGATCCAAAGTGATTGTGAAGTTATAGAGGTGAGGTGCCTATAATAAATGATCCAGAGTGATTGTGAAGTCTGACGTTATAGAGGTGAGGTGCCCGTAATAAATGGTCCAGAGTGATTGTGAAGTTATAGAGGTGAGGTGCCCGTAATAAATGGTCCAGAGTGATTGTGAAGTTATAGAGGTGAGGTGCCTGTAACAAATGGTCCAGAGTGATTGTGAAGTTATACAGGTGAGGTGCCTATAATAAATGGTCCAGAGTGATTGTGAAGTTATAGGGGTGAGGTGCCTATAATAAATGGTCCAGAGTGATTGTGAAGTTATAGAGGTGAGGTGCCTGTGAAGTTATAGAGGTGAGGTGCCTATAATAAATGGTCCAGAGTGATTGTGAAGTTATAGAGGTGAGGTGCCTATAATAAATGGTCCAGAGTGATTGTGAAGTTATAGAGGTGAGGTGCCTATAATAAATGGTCAAGAGTGATTGTGAAGTTATACAGGTGAGGTGCCTGTGAGGTTATAGAGGTGAAGTGCCTATAATAAATGTTCTAGAGTGATTGTGTTTCTGTTTTTGGATAGTGTATACTATATTACATCATATTTATATCGTGCAACATATTCACGCGATTAGTGCTTGTACAAGGCGCTGGTATTGTTTCCCCTCGAACATTGGGCGTCAATCTCAACAGCACATCATATCATCAGTCTCAACTCACTTGGGAGTATACAGCTGTTACTGCTTCTAGATTGTTGTGGCTTTCTTATCCTAATTAGGTACCCATTCACACCTGTGTGGACACATAGTCACAGTACTCTGTCCAAGTTCACTGCACGTTGCTGTATCCTCAGTTAGTAATGTGATCTTGAGAACACCCGACCGTCATCTTGACATGATTAATGTACGCCATGTTGAATCTCGTAGAATAACTTGCGCAAAATTCTCACAATTTCTTATAATCTTTGGATTATCTATATATTAAACATTCATCCATCTGAAAACCACTTTTCCGTAGTTGATTTTTTGTAGAGTATATGTTTGGGCATATACTTTCAATGTCTATTTTTTCTGCTCGCTAACGTCACATTGTATATCGCAGGTGTAAGCGCTATTGGTAGCTTTGTCGGGAGTCTTCTTCTACATGTGACAATGTCGTAGTTACCTCCAATGCGGCCTATGTACGTCCCTGGTCGGTATGCCGATAGAAGGCATTGGATTACTATGTTACTGCGGCTACTAAATGCACGATGTAACCTCAGGTGAAAACATCACACTTGTACACGAAATAGATAAACCATCGCCAGGCGAGAACAAAAACATTCAATCTAACTAGTTGGACTCCAAAATTAAAGTGTACAATAAAACAAGAAACTGTTGTTCGTCGATAACGTTTGTAATTTGGGGCACAATCCACTTTTGCAGTCACTGGTGGATACTATCTTTTGTCCGTCAGTGTAGACCAATAGATGGCTTTTCCCGGTTCATGAGTTAAGCTGGTACTGCTAAGAGCTCAGATGATGACTCTATGCAGAAAAGCGGTATATGGTGTAGGCGTTGTTCAGCCGAGATTACAAGGACTAGATGCCATTACAGAGTGTGTGAGTCACAACCCTCGGCTCTGTACACTGGCTTACTTTATAATCACAGTTAGAGACCCTCTGCATGGATTGCAGTGTAAGTCCCCTTGTTTAGATACAGCGACTACTGCACAATGGCGGCCTTTCTCAAACACATTGTAATCAGCCTTATGGCCCAATTTTGTCAGCTGTTTTAAGCTGAATATCATCTTTAGATGTCATCAGCTTAAATTCAGTACACAAAACCCACAGTCTGAAGATATAACCCCCAGTGGAAGTACACCAACCGCAGTTAGTACATATGACCTCATGTTAAAATACACAAACAGCAGTGAGTACAAATAAGCTCAGGTCAGAGTGCACAAACCGCAGTTAGTACATACAACTCCAAGTTAGAGTACACCAACCATAGTTAGTACATACAACTCCAAGTTAGAGTACACCAACCACAGTTAGCATATACAACTCCACGCTAGAGTACATCGGCCACAGTTAGTACACATCAGCCAAAGGTAGAGTGAACCAACCGCAGTTAGTACATATAAACCCAGGTTAGAGCACACCAAACACTGTTAGCACATATAACCCCAAATTGGTACCTATCACCACTAATACTATACATCAGTACTATCAGTATATGTCCCTCACAATCATAGTGTATATCCCTCACAGTTAATATAGATACCCGAAGTTAGGCAGTTAGGACACAACCCCACAGTTAGCATGTGTGTGTGTGTGTGTGTGTGTGTGTGTGTGTGTGTGTGTGTGTGTGTGTGTGTAACGTTAAGTCCTATAAAGGTCTCCTAACGATAGGCTCTACCAAAGTTACCTAACAATAGGCTCTACCAAAGTTACCTAACGATAGCCTCTACCAAAGTTACCTAACGATAGGCGCTACCAAAGTTACCTAACGATAGGCGCTACCAAAGTTACCTAACGATAGGCGCTACCAAAGTTACCTAACGATAGCCTCTACCAAAGTTACCTAACGATAGGCTCTACCAAAGTTACCTAACGATAGCCTCTACCAAAGTTACCTAACGATAGGCGCTACCAAAGTTACCTAACGATAGGCTCTACCAAAGTTACCTAACGATAGGCGCTACCAAAGTTACCTAACGATAGCCTCTACCAAAGTTACCTAACGATAGCCTCTACCAAAGTTACCTAACGATAGGCACTACCAAAGTTACCTAACGATAGGCTCTACCAAAGTTACCTAACGATAGGCTCTACCAAAGGTACCTAACGATAGGCTCTACCAAAGTTACCTAACGATAGGCTCTACCAAAGTCACCTAACGTTAGGCCCTATCAAGGTCACCTAACGTTAGGCCCTATCAAGGTCACCTAACGTTAGGTCCTATCAGGGTTACCTAACGTTAGGTCCTATCAGGGTTACCTAACCTTAGGTCCTATCAAAGTCACCTAACGTTAGGCCCTATCAAGGTCACCTAACGTTAGGTCCTATCAGGGTTACCTAACATTAGGTCCTATCAGGGTTACCTAACATTAGGTCCTAACGATGTCAAGTTACGTATGTTACATCCTATGGATGTCACCCATCGTTACACCCAATCAGAGTCACCTACCGTTACACACAATCAGAGTCACCTACCGTTACACCCAATCAGAGTCACCTACCGTTACACCCAATCAGAGTCACGTACCGTTACACCCAATAGAGGCCACCTAATGTTACAGAGGTGACCTACCACACCAGCCCGTTGAGGTCAGCTGACGCAACACCCTAGTGACCTAACATTACTCTCTATAGAAGTCACCTTACGTTATGCCCTAATTCAGGCGGGCTGGGGACAAGAACGAAATGTTTGGAAAGGATCGATTACTCCGTCGCGCTCGAATTAAGATGAGTAATTGAGAAGCGATACGATCACTTAAGCGGGCAGTCGGAACATTTCAGTGTTACCTGAGCAGGCATTCGGAGCACCTCGGTGTCACCAGACAGTAATGGAAGGCTCATTTAGGTAGTTTAGAAGCATTAGACCGCCAACACAAAATATCCCAGATCGGGGTGAGTGATTGTGGGCTTGCATCAACTGAGTTCGAGTTCACAATGGGGCAATTACACTTAATCACAACGATTTAGTGGGTTCGTGTTTCTCATTTCAACGATAACTGTTGCATGTCAATTGCACAGGCAGGCGGGTATATCTTATAAAGGCACTTCCTTTAATTGTGGACACTTGCAGTCGAAGTCAATGTAAGCAGCTTACTGCCTCTCTGACTGTGGGAAGGTAATTGAGGGCCATCAATACAAACTACAGCACTAAGTGTCCTACCTCTATAAACCCTGTTTAACATACGTACTGCACCTACTCTGTGAACTCTATTGAGAAAATGCGTGACCTACATTTACGTCAACATTTTGTAAAGGCTAGCAGAATACCGGAATGACAGTTTTCCCCGCCAAGGCTGTTGTTCATGTTTGTGAGTTCGGTATCGGCAGCAACCAAACACATCGTTAGATGTAACTAATCATGATTAAGCGTTACTCTTTATTGTGTTTTATATGTTATTTCGGATGTGTAAAGTAGAGCATGTTTGAAGTGTTTTCTTCAAGTGAACGTGATTGTGTGTATGTTTTAGTGCCGCCTATATAGCGACACAAACTAGGTTAATGTGACAAGATGCTGTTGCCACATTCCAAGCGGAAGAAGACTGCGCGGCCGTCCGGTTCCATCAAACAGAGATAATGTAGCTTTATTGTTCCACTACATCGAGATAAGCAAGCCCCCATAGGGCGCTGATGGATATAGTCATAGAATTTGGACAGAATGGGTGATTGTAATGTCTGCCTAACATGTGGGTCAGCAGGGCATGCCAAACACCTGGTGTAACTAGTCGGTTTATTGTAGCCGTTCCACAGCAGGGCATCTGACATACGTGGTGTAACTAATAGGTTTGTTGTAGCCGATCTACAGCAGGGCATCTGGCATACCTGGTGTAACTAGTCGGTTTGTTGTAGTCGATCTACAGCAGGGCATCTGACATACGTTGTGTAACTAGTCGGTTTGTTGTAGCCGATCTACAGCAGGGCATCTGACATACGTGGTGTAACTAGTCAGTTTGTTGTAGCCGATCTACAGCAGGGCATCTGACATACGTGGTGTAACTAGTCAGTTTGTTGTAGCCGATCTACAGCAGGGCATCTGGCATACCTGGTGTAACTAGTCAGTTTGTTGTAGCAGATCAATAGCAGGGCATCGGCACACACGCACAGTCTGGCAGTCATGGGAGAGTGAAAGTCAGTGTACACACACGCACATTCTTTCAGTCATGGGAGTGTGAAAGTCAGCATACACACACGCACAGCCTGGCAGTCATGGGAGAATGAAAGTCCGTGTACACACACGCACAGTTTGTCTGAAATAAGAATAAGAGTGACGTAATCCCATGACTTGTGTCAGGGACTAGAGCAACTGTAAGGGCCACCAGAAATGGTCAGGGGTAGCAGTACATAGCTTGATGTCAGAATGTTTGCGTTACATGCCGATATGACAGTGTGCCCGTAAAACACGGGTGGGCCCCGTGGTAAAGGCTTCCATCATGGCGTCTACCACATGGTTCCATTCCTCTGTGTACAAACTGTGAATACCGTTCCCTGTGTCCTCAAGTATGACGCGAACATTCGTTGCTGTAAAACCACATCTTGCTCAGTGATAAAACATTCGCAAAATATTCTAACACGTTTGTACATGGAAAACAAACCTTCACACCCGTGATGGTACTGCCAGTACATTAAATTTACGCTCACTTGATTACGATAGCCTTGCCTTCACGAGGACAACATCATAACATCAACCATGCTTCTGTTTTGATATAATTTCCAGGTGGAGCTGTTTACCTCGGAAAACCGTGTTGTCCATCATATCAGCAATTAACCCGGTCACAAGACTCACAACACAATGTCAATCAGATAGTCTGCGTCATTTGGTCACCTGGCCATATTTCATAGAACACTATTTGAGAGAGTCACACACAAATAAAAAACCCAACACCCTCTCTCTCTCTCACACACACACACACACACACACACACACACACACACACACACACACACACACACACACACACACACACACACACACACACACACACACTGTGTAAGTAGTGCTGTGTCCTGTCCTGTACCCGTCGTTATCGGCCGTCCAGGTAGGAGGGCAGTTCATGACAGGGTCCATGTATATGGTCGCATCTGATAGTTCAATGACACTCACGCATGCGTCATGTACTGTAGAGAGCACACCTTATTGACGTATCCTTGATTTAACACATGTTATTGACAATATCATTCCAGCTGTATTTACATTTGGTGTGTAAACAATACTACTTGCTGGTGTTTCGTTGCAGGACGTTAAGCAACAGCCGTGACCTGTCTAGACACGAACGTATGTCTCCCTAGGCAATAGTACATGGTGTCTGATCACTGTGGGGCCTTGTAGGTCGGTGTCCGGGTTTACAAAGGAAATGCCCTCCACCTTGGCGTTTACGTGCCTACATGTTTCCAGACAGAAACAAATAAACAATTGTTTAACTGAACAAACTCATTTTCGATATGACTGTACAGTTTACAAAAACAACCGGAGGCAGATTTTTGTTTGTGATGAATAGGACTGGGCACAAGGTCTCCAATGTAAGACATCCCAGATATTGCACTGGATTACAATTAACACTATACGCAAAGACAAGCGTTAAAATATGTAAGAAAAGAGAACAGCGAGTACAATACAGTTTACATTATTTGTGCTAAATATAAGGACCGGTACATATTTGGAAGAGTGTTCTGCTATCATATTCTGGCAAAACCCAATTTCAATATTAACATGATGTTGAGATCAACTGATGCTAAACAGCTGAAGTCTTCCAAGATAATTCAACAAAAATTCTAGTCTGCTGACTTGTCGTTAATCAAAGCTACGCCCCATTTACCTGAACCCACGAATTTCCGAAATGATTATAATTTCACTATTTACAACAATATGGCCATATTTACTTGTTTAAATCCTGATTTGACTATCAAAACGACCACTTGTCTTTATCTAAGTCCGTACTTGACTTTAACAACTGTTACTCCATTGTGACTTGGCACTGTCAGAGACAACCTCTCTGTTCTCTAGAAAACCATAACAAACAAGTAATGAGTTCAGTGACAAGATTTCACTGCGAGACATCTTTGTCCACGCTACGGGTGAAGCACGTTATACACGTTTTCAATATTTTGAGGGCGATCGAAACTTTTGTCCTACAGATGTGTGTTCATGTATCTCTCTCTACTGTTAACAAGTCATATTTCGAGAACAAATGATATGCATGACTTATCCACATTTACTGACATACATTTCAGATGTTTCTGCTTATTTCTAGTCTACACAAATCAGTATTTATCTCAGTATTCTCAGATGTCGTGTGAAACTACATGCTTTTACATTAAACGGTATATCATTAGAGAGACTTATATAAAAGAAAACAGTCATTTCTTCAGATGAGGGGTTGTAATATTTTCCGAAGTTTTATATTTGTATTTGGATCCCGAGATTCCAATACTAAAGAGGAATGGATATGTCATCAGGTATTATAGTCAAGCCGAACGTTGACAGTACTGATCCGCTGACTCAACAATTGACTTATATCGATAACGTCACTGACGAATTGAGAACTAAACTGACCTGAACTGATGACCACATTGAATTGACTTACCCTACTCCCAAATACAATCAGCAAGTTCCTCTTCATTTCATTTGAATTTTGGCACCCGGTCATTGTCTGATTTGGTAGAATCCACTTCTGGTTTTGCGAGACGGTTTAAAGTAATCATGATAATTACTCTCAAGTCAGTAGTGTGTGTTCCTAAATCACCCTAATCTTTACATGATGAAAGATGTCTGGAGTCTTTCAAATTCATTTGGTGGCCTCCTGTTTGGGAATAGTTCAGAAACTTCGCTGCAGTTATGTTCACGTAATAAATGAAAAATGAAGAATTCGGGGTATTTTGAAAACCGTACTTATTTCAAATCATAACACAAAAATATGAATTAACGTCTACTGGAACTGCTTTGTATATGAAACGTTTTAAATCATGTTGTCAAATGATTCCTGAGACCTTTCCTCAAAGGTGTTACGTTATTGATAAGCATGATACTTGATACTAACACATCGGGTTTGACGTAACTAGGTGGGGAGCGTGAGCGAGCACCTGCCATCAGCCTGACCACGGGTCAGTAGCCCTAATATCCGGGGACTGCCACGGGATCGATGTTCAGTGAAACAGAATCACTCAGTAAAAGCGACTACAACCAATGGTGGCCCTGAATGAGTCCCCTTTGTGCAGATTGATTGCACGTCATACATCATCTTATTAACCAGCCAAACGCGCTTGGATATATATAGAAGATGTTATGTGTTTTGATAGGACGATCATTCCGAGGATACATGAGGACTTCTGATGCAATGTCATGTCGGAACTGCAGTGACAGACCCCTGCGGGGATTTGCTGACACAAAACTGACATATCCCTGCTTGCTGTTTTGACGGTGGCCTTCATCAAGGTTTTCATGAAGAGGCAAATGTTGGCCATGTTGGTCCATGACGTCTGCTCAATGTTGGTCGATCCCATCAGCGTCATGTTAGTCCATCATACTTGCTTCATGTTGGGCCCTCCCTTCGGAGTCATGCTGGACTATCACAGCCGGTCCATAACACCAGCGCCATGTTGGTCTGACCTACCTGTGCTATCTAGCTCCGTTCGATTCTGGCCATTTTGGTCCTTCTCAGACTTTGATCCACGTGAAATACACACTGAAAGTACGTCTCAGTCAATCTAGACGAGATCATCCGTCTACTCCAGGCTAGTGATGCCTTTCTGTCAGTTCATTCCCCGTACAGCCTCGGAGCAAACACTTGATTCAGAGCTTGGGATCGGCCTCACCAACTCCTTCCCAACACAGTTTGGTAAAGAACCCATGCAAAACCGGCACTCGATCAACACAGCGATCAAAATGTCCTCCACAAACAAATCTCTCAAAACCTAAATGGATGCGAGAAAAACATAAGAGAGCTTAAAGCATGGATCATTCCAAAAAGGTGCATTTAAAGATAAGAGGCTATTCGGAGACGTTTCGAGTCCCATCAATGCTGTTTGCAGTGGAAGGATAAAAACGCGCGGCTTGATTGTCCTTTTTTCAAATGTTTGCACATCGCGGGAAAATCTGTCACGCTTTGTGGGCTTTGCAGATGGCGGGCGATTTCCGAAAAACCTCATTTTGATGACATGACAGGCCAAATTGCAGTTCTATAGATCTGCGCACTTCTCATTTCAGGGATTTCGATCGTGCTTCTTTTACAGAAGTATTCTTCCTATGAGATAACGCCATGACATGTCTTTCGGTACACTGGCTTGTGCAGATGTTTCCTAACTACGCCGTGTAGACAAGCTGTTTAGACACGCTGTTTTAGACACCGGGAAGAAGGAACAGACGACTGGACGTCTCGAATAATGAAAATACACTTATACCGACACTCGATGAGTGAGTGTGTGAGTGAGTGAGTAAGTGAGTGGGTGGGTGGCAACTCAGCAACTTAGTAAGTAAGCGTTGATGTATGGGAGCATGTCTGTGAGTAACAGTGCGTATGTACCAGTGTAATCTTATGTCTGTAAGTAACAGTATGTACCAGAATAACCTTATGTCTGTAAGTAACAGTGTCTATGTACCAGAATAACTTTATGTCTGTAAGTAACAGTGTGTATGTACCAGTGTAACCATATGTCTGCAACAGTGTGTATGTAGCAGTGTAACCTTAAATCTGTGATTAACAGTGTGTATGTACCAGTGTAACCTTAAATCTGTGATTAACAGTGTGTATGTACCAGTGTAACCGTAAATCTGTGATTAACAGTGTGTATGTATCAGTGTAACAATATGTCTGTAACAGTGTGTATGTACCAGTGTAACCTTATGTCTGAAACAGTGTGTATGTACCAGTGTAACAATATGTCTGTAACAGTGTGTATGTACCAGTGTAACCTTATGTCTGTAACAGTGTGTATGTACCAGTGTAGCAATATGTCTGTAACAGTGTGTATGAACCAATGTAACCTTATGTCTGCGAGTAACAATGTGTATGTACCAGTAGAACCTTATGTCTGTGAGTGACAGTGTGTATGAACCAATGTAACCTTATGTCTGCGACAATGTGTATGTACCAGTAGAACCTTATGTCTGTGGGTAACAGTGTGTATGTACCAGTGTAACCTTAAATTTGTGATTAACAGTGTGTATGTACCAGTGTAACCTTAACTCTGTGATTAACAGTGTGTATGTACCAGTAGAACCTTATGTCTGTGGGTAACAGTGTGTATGTACCAGTGTAACCTTAAATCTGTGATTAACAGTGTGTATGTACCAGTGTAACCTTAAATCTGTGATTAACAGTGTGTATGTACCAGTGTAACATTAACTCTATGATTAACAGTGTGTATGTACCGGTGTAACCTTAAATCTGTGATTAACAGTGCGTATGTACCAGTGTAACCTTAAATCTGTGATTAACAGTGCGTATGTACCAGTGTAACAATATGTCTGCAACAGTGTGTATGTAGCAGTGTAACCTTAAATCTGTGATTAACAGTGTGTATGTAGCAGTGTAACCTTAACTCTGTGATTAACAGTGTGTATGTACCAGTGTAACCTTAAATCTGTGATTAACAGTGCGTATGTACCAGTGTAACCTTAACTCTGTGATTAACAGTGTGTATGTACCAGTAGAACCTTATGTCTGTGGGTAACAGTGTGTATGTACCAGTGTAACCTTAAATCTGTGATTAACAGTGTGTATGTACCAGTGTAACCTTAAATCTGTGATTAACAGTGTGTATGTACCAGTGTAACCTTAACTCTATGATTAACAGTGTGTATGTACCGGTGCAACCTTAAATCTGTGATTAACAGTGCGTATGTACCAGTGTAACCTTAAATCTGTGATTAACAGTGCGCATGTACCAGTGTAACAATATGTCTGCAACAGTGTGTATGTAGCAGTGTAACCTTAAATCTGTGATTAACAGTGTGTATGTACCAGTGTAACCTTAAATCTGTGATTAACAGTGTGTATGTACCAGTGTAACCGTAAATCTGTGATTAACAGTGTGTATGTATCAGTGTAACAATATGTCTGTAACAGTGTGTATGTACCAGTGTAACCTTATGTCTGAAACAGTGTGTATGTACCAGTGTAACAATATGTCTGTAACAGTGTGTATGTACCAGTGTAACCTTATGTCTGTAACAGTGTGTATGTACCAGTGTAGCAATATGTCTGTAACAGTGTGTATGAACCAATGTAACCTTATGTCTGCGAGTTACAATGTGTATGTACCAGTAGAACCTTATGTCTGTGAGTGACAGTGTGTATGAACCAATGTAACCTTATGTCTGCGACAATGTGTATGTACCAGTAGAACCTTATGTCTGTGGGTAACAGTGTGTATGTACCAGTGTAACCTTAAATTTGTGATTAACAGTGTGTATGTACCAGTGTAACCTTAACTCTGTGATTAACAGTGTGTATGTACCAGTGTAACCTTAACTCTGTGATTAACAGTGCGTATGTACCAGTGTAACCTTAACTCTGTGATTAACAGTGTGTATGTACCAGTAGAACCTTATGTCTGTGGGTAACAGTGTGTATGTACCAGTGTAACCTTAAATCTGTGATTAACAGTGTGTATGTACCAGTGTAACCTTAAATCTGTGATTAACAGTGTGTATGTACCAGTGTAACCTTAAATCTGTGATTAACAGTGTGTATGTACCAGTGTAACCTTAAATCTGTGATTAACAGTGTGTATGTACCAGTGTAACCTTAAATCTGTGATTAACAGTGTGTATGTACCAGTGTAACCTTAAATCTGTGATTAACAGTGTGTATGTACCAGTGTAACCTTAAATCTGTGATTAACAGTGTGTATGTACCAGTGTAACCTTAACTCTATGATTAACAGTGTGTATGTACCGGTGTAACCTTAAATCTGTGATTAACAGTGCGTATGTACCAGTGTAACCTTAAATCTGTGATTAACAGTGCGTATGTACCAGTGTAACCTTATGTCTGTAACAGTGTGTATGTACCAGTGTAACCTTATGTCTGTAACAGTGTGTATGTACCAGTGTAACCCAGTATATATGTTGTCGCGTTGATTAAAGTAAAACTACAATACTCATTTTCCGTTTAATCATAATGAGTATACAAGAAGATTCTGCTTAATATTTCTGACAATTTAGTACCCGGATGTGACATGAATATCACTATTGTCTCTCATAATGACGACATAATGCTAAAAGTCTATCAGTGTCCTGATACACTTCCAAACTGCGCACTTCATTACTACACCCTTCCTACAGGGATAGCTCCATTACTCCATTCAACCAATCACGGTGAACAGATTAATAACGTTCTCAGTGATGGAGGAGAAATTTGAGACAACAAGAGTGCTGGTGACGTCGAAGTTTTCAAGGGATTCAAACACATCCATCTGCCAGATCTGTCACTGGTAGTGCATGGTTGTTCCACACACCCGATAGAGGCGTGCAGGAAGGAGGCTCGTGAACAACAACGGCTTGTAAACACGTCACCTAAAGTGTGTACCAGACTCACCGGTCAGCTAGTCTGTTCTACATGGACATGAAATCACACTTTTCGCTGGCGCCTGTCACCTTAGACTATTTTGCAATGAGACAAACAGAAATATCTCTAACATCAAGAGTCATATATGTGTACATTCATGCACATGTCGACACCTACACACAGGTAATGTGGAAAAGAGAATGTTTTACCATGTAATGGTATCTGTGGCTACCATAGGTCGGCCATAAAACGAGCCCCAGTAGAGCGCTGTATTGCTGATCAGTTGAGTGGTTGGTGGTTCAGCTGACGAGCTCGCCTCCTGATGACCAAACCACAATGTGCCGCTAGCATCCATCATGATGACAGATCGACTTTCTCCATGTGTTACAGCAAGTTTTAAGGTTGTGACATCCTGTTCATATCACTTGCATCGTCGAGATTGCCCTCTCCACCGTGGGCTGCTTAATGGCGAGTCCCTGTCCAGTCCTTCCACTTGGTTGCCCGTCATTACTGTGTTGAGCCTCTCGCCAGTTCACTGCGACTTTACACAGCCATGCTTAGCTGCGAGACGGGAGACTAAACATGGATATAAAATATTAGCCATAAAAGCCTTGACTCGTTATGACGACAATTCTCTCGTTATAACCCGTAAATTTCATTGCCAAAGCACTTGAAGTGCTATCAACCTGGATCTTGGTAAAAGTGAAACTGAGGGGGGTCCAGCAGAGTTACCTCCCTTTACCATGACTGAATCCTTTAATGGTGGGCTTGCATTATGATTGAATCCAGTGCAACACTGAACCTTGGTATATCCGCTCCATGTTCGTTGGTTGTGTTGCAGTGTGAATGTCTTTCGGAAATTCTTTAGCATGCAAAAATATATCCCACTCACTCACCCAGGTAGACTCTTCCAGACGCATACTTCCACTAAATTAGAAAACATGACAATGCCTTTAGCGTATTCCAGACTAGCTATTCTCGAAACGTTTGTAGCCTTATGAATGTCCTGAGCCTTAACACATTGGCTATGGTCAAAGTTAAGAATTCTTAGGGCATGTTCGGGATTCTTGACTAGAGTTATCTCTCTTCATCAGGATCCTCTGACGGGCCCGTATATCGCTGTCACCTAACTAGTGTATATTAATGTAGGCAAGTTCATCCATCTGCACCACTCCCAGCTTGAAATAACGGGAGAGGAAACTGTTTCAAACGTCAGTTCGCTATGCCCTTGGAGTTGTAAAAATGTCGATGTAGTTTCGAGTAAAACCCGTTCTCATTATTTATGAAATGAGTAATCATCTATCTACACAGAACGCATGAACATACCAAACACTCGTGCGGATAGTCTCTTAGAGTGGACACAGTGACGTCATATGCACGATTAAAGACACGAGAACATATGGCACAAATCCCGACCACTAGTACAGGTATTATCATAGTGTCATACATAAGTGATGGGGAAATGACACTTTCCATATCGTGAAATGTTTTTAATCGTTTGAACGCGTGTGTAGGTTCCGACAGAACATTCTCATACCAAATCTGACAAAACATTACCAACCAATAAAAGAATAAACAACCCATGGTCCACTTTGCCAGGTGTTGCTAGGAGACTGGTGGCATGCTGCCGCCTCACGCCAGGCTCTCATGACTGGGCGTCCACTCGCCCACTACAGGGACCAGTCCGTGTATAATACAGCATGAGGAGAAATGAATGTATGCCTGGCTACATACGCCAGGGGACCTAGTTCCGGGATGTCTTCCTGTGGGACTTTCCAGGAAATGACCAGAATTCTAATGAAAATTAGGAATTGACTTCAACACTAAGTGAAGTGTCGAGTGACACATACACCAGAGGCTTCGAGAGAAATAAGACTGACCGATAATCTAAACATGAATTAGGTTATGCACAATATCAAACTATGGATTTGTTAGGTTCTATTAGTATCACTGCACAGACCGCGATTTGCACACTGGCTCTAGGAAGCATGCAATACCCAGGAGTCGCACGATACGGCTTGTCTAGATCAAACTTGACATTGTACAGAGTAAAGACATTCTGAGTTGCACTGGTGCTTGTTTTTAAGATCTTGCAATAATTAAACATACTAGTGTTTGTTTAATGCAGCGGTAGTCATGTGACCTGCTCATTGTTACCGGCCCCGCATGAGTTCCAAAAGAAAACTGCCTTTGAAGATTGGATGAACGACTGTAACACGTACAGGCTGTAATGTCTTTGCGGTGCTGATGTCGACCTCGTCGGTCAACAACAAATAACATTTGCGATGTTTCAGGCGCACATGATGTTCAAACACACATCATGAACACATTTCTTCAATGTGTGCCAATGAAGGAAGTGAATCATGACTTTGCCAAGCGTTTGGAATTGATCCCGTGCTCTACTCACGTGTCCTTTCGGGTATAAACAGTCAACCCTAACAGCCTCGTTTGTGGGGAACGTTTGGTATACACTATCCACACTCTGTTGTCCAGGCTCACCTTTCTGTTCACACTATCCTTGATGTCCAGGATCACTCTGTGCCCACTATCCATTTTTGCTGTCGAGACTAGCTTTTCTATTTACACTCTCCATTTTCTGTTGTCATGTCGTGCACTCTATCAAGTCTCCTATATTGCACGTCACTTATCCGTTTGACGGGCAGTTTTGAAGTTGGTGAATAGTAAGCAAGGACTTCCAATCACGTTTTTCAGACATATCCCACCCACCTCTTCAAGGTGAAACAAATACAATACATTCACGAACAATTTTAGAACATACTGCAAATTTAAAGTAGAAATTAAACATATACCTCCCCTGGAACACTACAAGATATACTAAAACTCCGTACCACTTCACAACACTAAAACTGAGTGATCACCGACTAAAAAGTAAACATGCTTTGAAGATCACGACGTACATTTTGGGGGAGTGTCTTTATGATCAGTGCTCAGTCCTTAAAGAACACTACCTTATGTCTTCTAAATATTTGTAATATATATTCACATAGTCACTTTCCTCTAAATTAATTAATTTCAAAACCTTACAACCACAGAAGAAATAGCGTCCTGTTTACAAATAATAAACCAGATAGCATAGAAATAATGTGCTCTCATAGATAGAACTTATGTAGACCATGGCACGATTGTCCCAGACCATTATACCCACTTGTATTAGTCGGTGTACAGCTACTGTACTACTCCGCTCGCTCGCTCGCCACTGATTCTACTTGGACCCTGTGGACAATAAAATATCTTGTATCTTGTGAAACGGCATGATGCTTTATAGATGACAGCGTCTGCGTTATACTATCATGAGACGTTTCGGTAGATATAGCTTCTTTCACACTTATTCAATCATGCATGAGGCACTACTACACAGAATGAGCTAACACCAAGAAGGATTAAGCGAATACCCATGAAGATATGCCACAAAGGAATTGACAACACGTGCAGCATATAGGTAATACTGCTGCCAGAATACGAGGACGCCAGCTGTCCATGAACAGGAACAAAATATACATGGCTGATAGGATCTGTTGTTTTCATCAGTTTATTCTATGCAAGTGGGATGAGATATCCTTGATCTCTGTTGATTGAGGGTTTGTGTCGGCAGATTTCAACTGCTTCTGATTTTTACAATGATATTTCCATGATATATATAATATTATGTATATATGATATGTATATAACTTTGTATGCAAAACACAAGTAGTATTTTCGTTAAAGAGTTTTTCTTAGCAGCGCAGGAACTTTTCTGAATGAATGCCGTGTAATGCAAAATGGCTTCGAAACACTACAAACACAACAGCAAACATATGGTACCCGTGGCCTCAGTATAGAAAAAAAAACATGTAATGTTTTAACCATTAATCCGTGGTGCATGGTCTGTGTGTTCAGCAGTACATATCACAATACCTCCATGTGAACAATATAAGTCTATACAGTGGGTCATATTGATATAAAGCGCTCGTAAACCAGAAAATCATTTCGAAATTTCTGTCGTTTCATTTGTTCAACCTATATCAGGCTGATAAAATAACTTAACTCTGGTTTCAGACTAACCAAGCCTCACATGTGTTTTTGATCTCACGTAACAACTCACTTCAACAAATCTAGACACTACATCTTGTATTTTCTGTTACACGTTTGTTTATTTACCCTCAAGGAAGAGTTTAGCTTAGTTCTCTGACACGGCACCAGGAGGGTCACGTGGTGAAACCGACAACCATGTACACTTGTCAGTTTCAGCAGCCACCAGCAGCCACCTGTAGGCATTTGAATAGAAGAAACAAACTCCATATAACCTAAACATGACATAACCAATTAATACCCCCACTTGGCCCTGCTACACGTGTTGAATGCATGCAGCACAGAGCTACAAGAAGGGTCAAACCCTGTTTCGGCTGTACACGCAACAACCTGTCTTATCGTGACACGGACGAGTCTATTTATCACACTGGGTATAGGTAACACTTCAGAAATGTGTTTTATGAACCACCGCTCGCGGGTCGCTTCCACATCAAAATACCAATTCTCCAACATCATACATAACATCATGTGACATTCTCTTAACACAAGTTTTTCTCTACACATGCAAATTGTTATTTCTAATTGGAATAAGCCGCCTGCCCCCACCCACTTACCCCTACCCCCTACCCCCTACCCTTTGAAAAGTTTCGATTATACCTGACGGCAGTCACTCAATGTCATGGCAACTTCAATACATTTCTCAGTTGCACGCCAAATCTTGCCG